>NW_006399784.1:21906118-21916630 GCF_000299155.1 Elephantulus edwardii
TTCCAACTCCTTGCTATTGTGAACAAAGCTGCAATAAACATGGGTGTGCATATATCTGCTTGCATGTCAGTTATGGTCTCTTTGGGGTATATTCCCAGTAGTGGAATTGCTGGGTCAAATGGTATCTCTATTTGTAATTTTTTGAGAAAGGGCCATACCACCTTCCACAGTGGTTGCACCATTTTACACTCCCACCAACAATGAATAAGGGTTTCCAGTTTCTCCACAACCTCACTAGTATTTGCTGCTTGCTGTTCTGTTAAATTTTGCTATTCTGACTGTCGTGAGATGATATCTCATGGTTGTTTTACCCCATAGGATTTTCAAGGCTGTAAACGCTTATGGAAGCAGACTACATCTCTCTGAGCAATTGGTGTGTTCAAACCGTTGGCCTTTTGGTTAACAGCATTTCAACCACCAATTCACCAGGGAAAACACAAACACTGTTACTGTACTTGTTATGTGCCATCAGGTTGTTTGAGACTCATTGTGACTCTAAGTACAACAGCTCTGAAGCCTGCCCTATCCTGAGTCAGTTTCACTACCTTTGACATACTTAATCCCATCACCTCAGTCAATCCATCTCATCTCGTCTTCCTCTCCTGCCCTGTCCCTCCACCCTTCCAAGCATGATGTCCTTCTCCAAGGACTGGCTCCTCATGTCCACGTGTCCTAAGTATGTGAGGTGGAGCTTCAATATTCTTGCCTCCATGGAGAAACTTGGCTTCACCCTCTCCAAGACAGACCTATTTGTTTTCTTGGCAGCCCATGGTATGTTCAAGACTCTTCCCCAGCACCACAACCCAAAGGCATCAATTCTTCTTGTCATCCTTTGTCATTTTCCAGCTCTTTGAAGCATAGCGAGTAATTGTAAAGACCATGACCTTGATTAGGTGCACCTTAGTCTTTAGACTGACATTGCTCCTCAGCACTCTGGAGAGTTCCCTGACAGCTGACTTCCCCAATGCAATTAGTCTTGATTTTCTGATTGCTGGTGCCAAAAGGGTTGATTGTAGGGCCAGGCAAGCTAGAATTATTAGCGACCTCAATCTCTTCTCTAACTATCATGGTATTGTCATTTGGCCCAGTGGTGAGAATCTTTGTCTTCTTGATGTTGAGCTTCAATCCACTTGAAGACTATAGTCCTTGACCTTCTGCAGTAAACACTTCAGGCCCTCCTCAGTTACAGCAAGCAAGGTTGTATCATCTCCATAGTGTAGGCTATTGACAGGTTTTCCTCCAACCCTGAAGCCATATTCCTCTTCATAAAGTTCAGCCTGTCGAATGAGTTGTTCTGTATATATTGAAAAGATATGGAGACAGGATGTATCCCTGCACCAAGCAGTGATTCCTGGCTCTGTTCTGATGACTGTCTCCTGGTCCAAGTATAGATTTTACATGAGCACAATCAAGTGTTCTGAGATTCCCATTCTTTTCAAGGTTAGGCACAATTATTTGTTATTTACACAGTCAAATGGCTTTGCACAGACAATGAAGCACAGATAGACATTCCTCTGGTTTTCTTTGCTTTCAGTCAAAATCCATCTGACATTGAAGATAATGTCTTTAGTGCCATGGCCTCTTCACAGTCCAGCCTGTATTTCTAGCAGTTCTCTGTTAATGTACGCTTACCAGTAGTTTTTGGATAATCTTCAGCAGAATTTTGCCTGTGCATGATTTTTGTGATATTCGATAATTTCCAGTCTGTTGGATTGTCTTTTTTTTGGGATAGGAATAAATACAGTCAGTTGGCCAGTTTTCCTCCAGATTTTCAGGCACAAACTGGTAAGTACATGCAGGGCAGCATCTGTTTACTGAAATTTGTCAAATGGTATGCCATCAATTCCTGGGGCCTTATTTTTTGCCAATTCCTTCTGAGCAGATTGAGCTTTCTCCTTCATTACTACAGCCTCTTGATTATGTATTGTTTCATGAAATTCTTCCGTGTCAAGCAATTATTTTTGGTGCAGTGACTCTGTATACTCCTTACATTTTTATTTATTGTTGTGTAATGTCAAATCAGATCTGACTGGCACAGGTGATTGTCCTTCCTTCTCTAGCAGAGCATCTGGTGGATGTGAACAATGCACCATTTAATGTTTCCTTGATCATGTAATACTCTGCCCAAGACATCCTTAAGTATTGCAACTTGTGGCTTGAATTTTTTTCTTCAACACAAGAAATGTTAAGCAAGTTTGGTCTGATTTTTGGACCCCTGCTCTTTTCACATTTCATTATAATACTTTGTTTCCCTGCGTTGTCTTTTTAAATCTTCTATTCAGCTCCTTAATTTCTTCCCTTTGCTTTGACTTCTTGGGATTTTAGTGCAACGTTCAGAGTCTCCTCTGACATCCATCTTGGTCTTCCATGACCATACTTCCTGGATGATATTCTTGAGATCCTCCCACAGCTCATCTGGTTTTTCCTCATTAATGTTCAAGGCCTCAACCCTGTTCCTGAGATGGCTTTGAAACTCAGGTGGGATAGACTCAGGTAAAAATTTTGGTTCCTGTGAATTTAACCTTCTTTGGCTTTAGTTTGAACTTAATATATGAGTATTTGATGGTCTGTTCCACGATCAGCACCTGGTCTAGTTTTCACAGCTTCTCCAATGATTTTTCTTCCCACAGATGTAATTGATCTGATTCCTGTGAATACCTTCAGGTGAAATCCTTATTTGCATTTGTTTCTTATAAAAGGTACTTACAACGAATAAATCATTAATTCTATCATTCTATCTCAAGGCTCTTCTAGATGGAATAATTTTTACTACTCTGTGTTGAGGGAATGTTCAACAGGATAACAAAAATCTTTAAGGGAAGACAGTTAAGTAACAAATGCTTCCACTTCTCTCTCACTGCCATGGAGTCAGAACCCACTAGATTGCGACTGGCGGACGAACAGACCTGAGGAGACTGTCCATTTTTCTTCCCACAAGCTCTTGGTGGATTTAACCACCAGAAAAGCACAGCTTTTGTGTTAACTCCAGATGGGCTATGCCTCCAGAGCTCCTTAAAACTTTCTTAGTACTTCAGATACCTCGATATACTTATGGTTACATTATTTGACTGAGTTGAAAAGGCAAAATTCTGATCTTTCAGTGTTCATTGTTTCTCTTCCTTAAATAATATGTGAAAATGATCTTTAAGGGAAGCTTCTTTTATTCCATATGCATTAACAATTTGAAATATAAACTTGAGACATTCCAGGTAACTATTTTGTCTTTCAAAGCAACAGAATTTTTTCTTGACTCCTCAGTACATTACAATTTATTTGATCCTACATTGTGTTTCACTTTCATTTTAGAGAGCAAAGAGTGTTCTAAACATTCTATGCATATATTTAAGGCCTTAAGAATATCATAAGGGTAATGTTAATTTTTCACAAAGCTTCAGGAAGTGTGTTTTTACTACTAATAGTGGGGGTGGAGGAGAACGACTCTTAAGATATTCTCACCATTTGAGTTTCAAACCTAAAGGAATTTCTCTCTCAAATTAATCCGAGAATGAGGTGGATCTAACTTTTTCCACTGAAAAATCACGAGAGGAAAAGGGGAAAAACCCACCAAAACCCGCAGGGATTTGCAAGGCCAAAAGAACCCCGCCTCCACGGTAGGTTTGAGGCAGCTGTCTCAGGAATCCTCCTTTCCTTAGAATGTGGGAGAGGTTTGGTGGGGAGGCAGCTGCAAGGCAAGGGAGGGAATCTTTTCCTTTTTTTCATAGACAGGCCTCCTCCCCTCTCGGTGGCAGCTGCTGGGCATCCCAGTGGAAATCTCTCTCCAAGTCCTCGCTTAACGCGGCGGACGGCAGCAGCTGAAAGAAGTCAGGGGTGGGGTATCTTTGCGTCTCCTAGACAGAGACAGCAGCCTCGCTGGCCCCAGAGCTGCCATCTCTGGTTTGTAGCAGTCTCCCAGGTGTCCTCGTCCAAGTCCAAGAAGACACCTTGGCAACGTGGCGCGGTTTTCCTCTGTGCCAGGTAACCCTGCGGGAACTTAACAACAGAGGAAGAGTCAGAATCACCTCCAAAGCACCTTCCCAGGTTGGAGGGGAAGGTGAGCGGGAAAGGGCAATGTTTCTTCCCTGGGTCAGGGCTACACTTGATGCTACCGCAGCAGCCCTGAATGCTCAGTTCCCCCACCCGTTCCGGGTCCCCCAAGCCGCCCGCGCGTCCCCACCCCGCCGCGCGGCCACCTCCGCCTCTGCGCCCGCCCGCCTCACTCCCCGCCGCCCCGCGCGCTCGCGCACGCGCACGCCGGGCTCGGCGGCCCTCGGCGCTGTCATGGCGGCCGCGAACAGCCTCAGTGGGTACAGCCGTAGTCGCGCGAGTCGCAGCGGGGCGAGTTGTGCCAGTAGCATCCTCCCTACTAGCTGCAGCCTCGTTCGTGGCGTCCGTAGTGCTAGCCGCAGCCGTGTTTGCAAAGGCTGACTGAGAGCAGGGGTGGGGCGGGCCAGGAAGCCATGGAGTTCTGTGCAGCCGCGGACTCCGGGCGAGCAGACTAGGGAACATTTGGAGGCTGCGACGAGGTGCACTGACCAGTCTTCTTCCTGCTCTCCCTTGCCGTGGCCGCTGGGCCTCACGCCTGCCTCGCCTCTCCTCCCAACACACATCTCCCCTCCTCTCCCAGTCGAAGCTCAGGTGGGAGAGCGCACTCCTCCCCCTGGGCCGAGCGTTGAGAATAATCACCGCCCTCTTCCCCCCCCGCCTTTTCCTGCCCTGGATCTCCGCCGCCACCTCCGTCTCGCTGCTCCCTGGCGGAGTGTGAGGACGAGTCCGGAGTGTCCTGGTGAGGAGGAACTTTCTACCTCAGTGGTAGCTTGGGGGCTCCCTCCTCTCCTGCGACCCCCTCTTTCCCCCTCACCCCCCGGATAGTTTCTCTTTCCGTGCACCTGTGACGAGAGGTCGCCGTGCGCCTGGAACCTGCGAGAGTGGGGGAGGAGTGAACCTGTTCTGGGGCCTCTTGAACCCGCCTTCTCTCAGAGCCTCTCTCCTTGCGCCTGGGAGAAGCGGGTGCCTACGAGTGGGGTCCCTTTAGTAACTTCGTGACCCATAAGAACTACCTCCCCTGTCTGCCCCCGTGGAAAGAAAACCCCTAAAACAAAACCTAGCCTATTTAACATATATCTAATCTTCCAATAGGGTTTGGCGTTGTTGTCAGCCTCGGGGAGAGAGATTGGACAAATATTTCTCCAAGAGGAGGAGGGCGACGCCAAGGACTTTTCACATCTACTGCTTTTGGGTTTCTGCACAAGTTGGAAGACGAGAGACCCTTTTCGTTTTGCATTGCGTGTGTGGTGCCGTGGTGCTTTAATACTCGTGCAACGCCTGCTGTCCCAGGGTGACTCCGAGGTGTCCTTTCTCGCGAGCTAGCAATGGCTAGTGAAGATAACCGTGTCCCTTCCCCGCCACCAACAGGTGATGACGGGGGAGGTGGAGGCAAAGGAGAAGAAACCCTTACTGAAGCCTTAGCCCTGAAGCCAGGGATCCCTATCAGAGGCATCCGAATGAAATTTGCCGTGCTGACCGGGTTGGTAGAAGTCGGAGAGGTGTCCAATAGGGACATTGTAGAAACGGTCTTTAATCTGGTAAGTAGATGTCTTTTTTTTGGTAAGCGTATACTCTTTCGTGGGCTGGGGAACTCGAAGTTACACCTAGAGCCATGTGCTTTGCACTAACTGATGATGGCTTTTTCCATGGATAGAAACGCACAGTTCTACTGACCTAAATGAAACAACTTTTTGGATTTTTCAGTTTAGGAGGAATTATGCAAATCTAGGTTTGTGACGCTAAGGTCACTGTGGTGCAAAGGAAATAGTTGTTTTACTGTGGAAGTTTTTAGGGGCTCTCCAGTGGAGGAGTTGGTTCTTCAAAAAGTTTGTTTTATCCTAAGCATGTGTATTCCTGTCTGCATTTTTTTTTTTTAAACTTTACAAATTTTTATGATCTTTTGCTTGGACTTGGGAAGTAATGCAAATAAATAGACATATCTACATTTTTTTTATCTGCCCAACTGATAAAGTAACTCTGCCAGGATTGCATTTTAAATACGAAATTGTTAATAGGGAGGATGAAAGACTGATTGCTAATTTGTTGGAAAGTTAAAGTGTGCTTTGCATTTGTAATAGTTTCTTTTTAAGACATAAAATACATTGGGGAGCTCTGGTGGCCTAGTAGCAAGAAGTTACACTTGCATTCCCCAAGGCACACAGTTCGAGGCCACCAGCTGCTCCGTGGGAAAGGAAGGACAGTCTCCTCCTTTGCAATTAACTGACTCTGAAAACCTGCCAGAGGGTCAGTTATGGGTTGGTTCCGACTCTACACAACAACACACTTAAAGTAACTCATGAAAATTCAATGACAGTTTGAAAAAAGGGTCTTAATTTGTCTTATTTCCTTGGTAAGTTCATGTCTGTCACTAAAGCATGCTTGGTCATTAGAAGTTGCTGATGATTCTACTTTAAGCTATCCATATTACTTTAAAAGGCAGCTATTAAGTAATTTCCATTACTTTCTATTCCGTTCCTAAAAAATGCTATAATTTTTAACAAGAGACTTTCAGATTTCTTTATTCTAATCTCTACTTCCCACCAACCTCATATTTTTAAGATTAGGCTTATTTTATTCCAAAGCATTTAATTATTTATTTCACTAGAGCTTAATAATATTCAGATCACCCACTACTTTTAAAATGAGGAAGTAGGTAGGTGAAAGTAATTTATTTTTTGACTATGAAAACTTGAAATATTTTGTTATTGCTCTACCAATTTGTTGTGTGCTTATATACACATATACAATGTGTTTTTTAAACTATATTATGGAAATGTTCAAATAGACACACAGATAATATAGTATAATGAACTCTGGTATCTATCATGCAACAGTTTTCAACATTTTTGGGAATCTTGTGTGGGAGACTGAAAAACTTTGCGTCTCAAGGATTTTAAATTAATAGAGCTCTGTTCTTCTTTAACATTTGTTATCTCTTTGTAAGCTTTATGTATCTTGGGATGATGAACAGGTATCTGTGAAAATTATTTTCCATAACTAGCTGTTTGTATGTGAGTACGTATCATTGTCAGGAAAATTTGCAGTGTTCTATAGGGAGCTCTGGTGGCCTAGTGTGGCTAAAGACATGTGCTGCCAGCTCAAGCAGTTCAAATCCACCAGCTGCTCCTCTGGAGAAAGATGGGCAGTCTGCTCCCTGTGCACTTCACAGCCTTTGAAAACCTGCTGGCAGGTCAGCTACAAGTTGGTTACTAATTGACAGTAATGAGTTTATTAGTTACGTGATTAAGAACTTGGGTAACCAAAAGGCTGAGGAATCAGGGTTTCTCATTGGTGTCTGGGTAGATATGCTTGGTGATCTAATTTTGAAAAATCAACCACTGAAAGTCCTGTGGAGCATGGTCCTATTCTAACAAACATTTGTGTTGCTGCAAATTTGAGTTGTTGCGAATTGTAATTGATTTGGTGTGATACATTCTTTAAAATGTGCTGCCCTGGGGGTGGATGTTTAAAGATGAATCATCTCCATTTTTATCATTAAAGAAAGTGTAAGTTGTGTAGTGCTAGTTTATATTCTGACCAGAATTATAAATCAGGTTGAGATTTTAAGGTCATTTCTTAAGTCCTTCACAGCTTTACGTTACAAGGTAATGAATGTCATTCATTATTCTGTTTTCATATAGGCATAGGAAGTTTCCGAGATTAGGTGCTTTGCTTTCATGACTGTCCTTCTTATAATACTTGTCATACTCTTTTGAAGATACCTGAGGCCTTGACCCCAGGCCTTTAAAGATAATGGGAACTGAAATTAGGGAGATCTGACGGCTTAGTGTTAAGGAGCTGTGCTATCAGTCCAAAGGTGATTGGTGTTGTGTACTGTCGAGTTGGAATTGACTCATCGCTGACTCTCCAGCGGATTTTCAGAGGCAGTTAAATGCCCATCTTTCTCCCGCAGAGCAGCTGGTGGATTTGAACTGCTTTACCTTTGGGATTGTAGCGCAGCTTCTTACCACTAGGCTACCAGAGCTCCCTAATGCAGAGGTATGTGTATCAAATCCACCAGATGCTCTGCTAAAGATGGGCACTCTCCGATGTGATTTATTGCCTCTGACTACTCATTGGGAGGTCAGCTATGAGCTGATTTTGACTTGATAGTATACAACAGCAGCAGCTACATTTTTTGCTGATTTAAAGTTGTCAATCTTGCGTCCTAGTGGCAAGAAGCTGCACTGCAATCCCAGAGGCGTGTGGTTCAAATCCACCAGACGCTCTGCTGGAGAAGGAGATTCCTCCTGTATCAGTCAGATCCGATTTGACGGCACACACACAAAAAATAGTAAAATTTAAAAAAAAAGATTGTCAACCTTGATTAAGGGAGGAAATTGTAAATATGACTAAAAAAAGTTATTACTGCCTGTTATGTGCCGGGCAGTGGGCTAGGTGCTTTGTACATTCATCAATCTTTTCCTCTGCCATGAAAATTAGTTGCTATGTAGTTGATGCCAGCTCATGGTGACTCTGTGAGTGTTAGAATAAAACTCTGCACTATTAGGTTTTCAGGTGACTGTGATCTTTCTGAAGTAGATAGGGAATTGAGGCACTGCAAGATTAAAAACATACTGCCTATACTTCGGTATTTCTGGAAGGATAGCCTTTTTTAAAAATAAATTTTATTAATTTTAATGAACATTTACAGAGATTTTGAGTTTCCATTCATTCATTGTTACACTATTTTCTCTACCCTCCCCCCAGTTCGCTTTTTTAAGAGCACATTTGTCTCATGAGTTGATGTTGAGTTACCTGCTTCCCTAAGTGGGTATTTGTAGTTTAGGCAAAGTTTTCCCATATCAGGACTCAGAACACATAGGTTTTACTAAATATTAACGGTGAACTCTCTAAACATAGATTTTATTTTTTCTTATTTAACATTCTGAGCTTTCCAAATTATTCTTAAAAAGACTTTAGAAGGAAATGTTTCAAGCATGTGCTTGGTTAATTTTTACTCAGAATGCAGATGTAGAAAGTTGACGATTAACTTTTTATTGCAGTTAGTAAGTACACTGGTCTAAAACTTTTAAAATTGTGAAAAATAGGATATACAAGCAGGATATGTAACAGTGTAAATAATGGAATAGTATAACAATATACACCCTTTGACCCTTATATTTAACCTGAAGAACTAGGTATTGCTGATGTCACTGAATCCTCACGAGTACTTCCTTATATAAATTTTGACTGGGTATTTCATAAGTAAAAGCTGTATTTGTAGGTACTATAATTTTTTCTTCAAGAATGTTATTAAAATAGAATTACATGTTTTGCTGATCTGTATTACTTTAACCACTAAAGATTGTTCTATTAAAATGACACTATATTCCACCTCTCAAGTTGCTCAGGGAATAAAAAAGGGAAAGTTATGTAAAACTTCAGAGCTATTTCCTTACAAAACACTATCTTCCAGTTTTGCTAATGTATGGAGCCCTAGTGGTACAATGGTTGGTTGTTGTTAACCAAAAAGATTGGTGGATGAAACCTACACTGCAGCTCTGGGAGGAGGACATGGTTATTGTCTGTCTGTAAAGATTATAGCCACGAAAGCCCTATGGGACAGGACTAATCTTGTTACATGAGGTTTCTAATAAGAATTTGCATCAACTCGATGGTGCCTACAACAAACTTTTACAAACCTCACTGAAAGTTACCATCCCTTTTTTACCCTTCTGCATATGTATTTAAAATTCATCTTTTAATTTTGAGACAAGCAGATATTTTAACAGATTATATTTTAAGTGATATAAAAGAATTATTACTGCTGTTAGGTTTGATAACAACATTGCAATTACATAGAGAATGTCCTCTTTAAATAGAAGTTCACACTGAAGAATTTGGGAGTGATATGATAAACTTTGTTGCTTGTTGTTGTTATGTGTCATTGAGTTGCCTGCAACTCATAGCAACTCTGCACAGCAGCTCAAAGCCTGCCCTGTCCTGAACCAGTCTCACTGACTCTAACCCCCCCAACCCCAATTGCCCCAGGTACTGTATGAATCCATCTCATCCAGGGTCTTCCTCTTCTGTGCTATCCCTCCACCCTTCCAAGCATGATGTCCTTCTCCAAAGACTGGCCACATGCCCAGAGCATGTGAGATTGGAGCTTTAAAATCTAGCCTCCACCCTCTCTCTAAGACAGACCAATTTGTTTCCTTGGCAGTCATGGTATGTTCACAATTATAATAAATACTAGGCACTTGTTTTAAAAACATTACAGCTACAAAAAAGGAGAATCTAAAAAGGCATGTTGTTGTTGTTATGTGCTGCGTGCGACTCATAGCGACCCTATGTACAACAGCCCTAAACTCTGCTCTCTTGTGCCAATCGCACTGTCTCTGACACACCTATCCTGATTATCTCAGTTACTGAATCAGTCCACCTCATAGAGGGCCTTCCCCTCCTGCGCCCTCTCTCCACCCTCCCAAGCATGATGTCCTTCTCCAAGGACAGGTCTCTCCT
>NW_006399784.1:21917760-21920547 GCF_000299155.1 Elephantulus edwardii
CTCTTCCAGTCAGTTGGCCAAGTGGTTGTTCTCCAGATTTCTTGGCACAACTTGGTGAGCACGTCCAGGGCAACATCTGTTAGCTGAAATATGTCAATTGGTATACCATCTATTCCTCGAGCCTTATTTTTTGCTATTTCCTTCAAAGCAGCCTGAACTACTTCTTTCATCACCATAAAAAGGGATAGGTAGAGTAAATGAGACAAAATACCACTAACAGTACTGAATCTAGGAGGTAGATTATAGGATTGATAATATTTCTGGCTTTTAAAAATAACACATAATTGGTTAATATATATTAAAAACGTAATTGTATTATTTCTTATATATATACATATACACACACACACACACACGTACATACATACATACATACATATACGTACATACATTTCTTTTTTTAAAAAAGGCCAGTACATAGGAAATGTAACCACATATGGCTCTAATGATTTTAGTGGCTGTATCCTGAACACTCATAAGATTCCCTATCTTGGAAATGAGAATCCATAGCTTTTGATACTTACAACAGGAAAGTTTTTAGGAAAATTAAGCAATATCTTTAAAACTTCCTCATCTCTAACTGTACCAAGTAATCCTGTAACACCCAACCCTCAGGTGAATGTGGAAAACCAAGGACGAGCAATGTGTAAAGTGTCTGAAATATAAGAAGGAAGGAGTAGACTTTTTCTTTTCATTTTATCCTCTTTTTTTGTGTGATCTAAAACAATAATTTATTATTACTATTAGTGATTCTGAGGGTGCATTGAGATCAGCTGGGCAGTTTTTTTAAAAAATTCATTTTAATGAACGTTTACAGAGACTTAGGGTTTCCAGTCATCCATTGTTGCACTTTTCTCCCTGCAGTTGTTCTTCTCTTTGAAAAGTAAAAGAAAAATTCTTTCATTGTTATTCAATCCCTCTGCCCAAGTCCACTCCACTATATGTTTTCTTTGTAAAAATCTTAAAAAGTAATGATACCTTAACTAATTATATTTCTTTAGAGATTAACTCTATTGCTTACAAATGGAAACAGTATTTCTTCTTGTTCTATGAGATCTTCGACAACAAATAAAGACATCATTGGTGTGGTGTTTTTATTTATAATCTATAATAAATCTCTTCTAACTGGAAGTTTCAAGTAATTCCACCTCTGTTGAGGCATTCAGATTTTGTTATTTGTGTTTCATAGTGAAAATCCCTCTATCATAAAATGTTATGAATATAGTTTAACTCCTACATGGAGTATCTAGTTGAATCCAAACAGCAGCTTAAGACATAATGCATAGACTATGCCAGTAGGGCTCTTTACAAACCAAAACTTTCTCATTGCTGCTGAGTTGGAGTAGATTCATACTTTTGAAAGTTATCTAGGTTGCTTAAAATGTTTATTAGGAGAACAGAGGTTTCAAGGAATGTGATATTCAACTTGTATGGAATCAATAATACGGTTCATCATTATAAAAAGCCCTGGAGTTAACTTCTTTATCTCATAGTTAGGATTGTGGGTATGAATGTATTTTCCACAATGGCTTAACTTCCATGATTGAGTTGAAATTGTATATTGATCCTATAAGAAAGTGGATTATAATCAATTTTTGAGGTCACTTTGTGTACTTTCCACATTGAGCACATTCTTAGAAACAGCGAACACTTTTATTAATGGAAGCAGAAAAGAATTCTAGATATTTAATATTTGTCAAAATGTATTATTACTAGGTCTCCAATGTTCAGATACCTCTTCCTTGAAGCTAGTTTCTATGGTAGAGTTACTGAATAAAGTTAACTACATATTTAAATTTATGGAACATTATTGTTCATTTCTGTTAAGGTATGACTTTAACTGAGATTTTACATTCTTAAAGCAAGAAATTTCTTTAAGAAATCAAAGTATATATTGTTAATTGCATTTTTAGTTGGTGCATCTTCATATATGGTTTTTGTGACTAAATGTATCTCTTTTTAAATTTAATAGTAAGGTATTATTATTTCCAGATATCATAGTCTATTTCTTTCCAGTAACAACCTCATATGACAGAGTGGAACTGCCCCAGATGGTTTTCTTGGTGGTAATCTTGATGGGAGCAGAATGCCAGGTCTTTCTCTAGTGAAGCAGCAGAGTGGGTTTGAAATACCAATTTTTATCAGCCAGGACTCCTTAATAATATTAGGAAGGGTCAGTCCTTGCAAAAAGACATTGTATTGGGAAAAGTTTATGGCCAAAGAAGAGTGACTCTCAACATGATGCATTGACATAGTGACTGTATCCATTGGCTCAAGTTTATCAGAGATGATGAGGCTGACATAGGAGAGGGCAAGGTTCAGATGTGTTGTTTATAGGGTCACTAAGAGTTGTAGTTGACTCAATGGAATTTAACAACAACGATAACATTGAGCATGCTAATAGGAGGAAGTGATGTTTTCATATGTTTTTCACCAGAAATTCTTTGTTTTCTCCTCTATCCAAACTATCTAGGAAGACATTATAATGCTAGTATACAACAGTGTGCCACTATTACCAACTCTTCTGGAAATATAGATGAATTTTTACTGTACTTTCTACTTAAAACAATTCTTTTTAATATTGATCTTTTTTTTTTGTTAGAATAATATGTTGCTTGTGGTTTGGTCTTTTTTGGTGATAGTTTTGTGTCATCTCGTTGCTTTGGAATATTAACTATTTCTGTAATCCTTTCTTTTTTATATATTTCTAGTACCATTTGCCTTGTTTAGGCACTCATCACTTTTTTGCCAGCTTAGAAGAGATAACTTTCAAAAACAAAAAAAAAA
>NW_006399784.1:21921912-21938424 GCF_000299155.1 Elephantulus edwardii
AGACCCTCTATGAGGTGGATTGATTCAGTGACTGGGGTACTTGGGATGGGTGTGTCAGAGGCAATGAGATTGGCACAGGATAGAGCACGGTTTAGGGCTGCTGTACATAGGGTCACTATGAGTCGCAAACGACTCAACGGCGCATAACAACAACAATGCAAAGGAATTGTGTGGATCATATTAGATTGTGATGACATTAAGAATAGGAATCTCAGAGCACTTAATTCTATTCACAGGGAATCTGTACTGAGAAGTAATTGTTTGAAGTTTGTGGAGATGGTGTCCTTTAACTCTCCTTAGTCTGTATGCTGGGCAAGTAGACTCTGTGAAGAAGAATGTAACATCAGAATTGGAAGAAGACTTGTCAATGACCTTTGTTATGCAGATGACAGAACCTTGCTTGCTGAAGGGAGGAGGACTTGATAAAGAAGATCAGAGACTATAGCCTTCAGTATAGATTACACCTTAACATCAGGAGCACAAAGATCCTTATCTCTGGCCCAACTGGCAACATAGTAATAGATAGAGAAAAGCTTAAAATCGACAAGGATTTCATTTTACTTGAATCCATAGTCAATACCTGTGGAAGGAGCAGTTAAGAAATCACAGGATGTATTGCATTGAGCAGATCTGTTGTCAAGAGCTTTTTAGAATGCTGAAGAGCAAGGATGTCACTTTAAAAACTTAAGGTTACCTCACTCAATTCATGGTATTTATATGTATCTGGAAGTTGGGCAGTGAAAAGGAAAACTGAAAAAAAAAAATAAAAGTTGATGCTTTTGAATTGTGGTGTTGGTGAAGAATATTGAATATACCTGCACTCCCAAAAGAACAAACAAATCTTTCTTGGAATAGTGCAGCCAGGGTGCTCCTTAGAGACCAGGATGCTAAAACTTTGTCTCACATATGTTGGACATGTTGTAAGTGGGACCATTCCTTAGAAAAGGACATTATTCTTTGAAAAGTAGAATCAGGTAAGGAGAGGAAGACCTGCAAAGAGACAGATTGACAAAGTGATTGCAATGATGGGCTTAAGCATAGCCGAGATTGTAAGGAGAGACAGAGTTGGGTAAGATTTCTGTCTGTCACACATAGGGTCACTATGAGTCATGAGTCTACTTGATGACATCTAATTACTACTGATAATCATTGCCGTTGAGTCAGAACTAACTTACAGCTGACCTTCCAGTGCCTTTTCAGAGGCTGTAAATTACATGGAAGGAGATTGCTCATCATTCCCTCTTGCAGCCACAGGCGACATCAGACTGCCAGAAAGGCACTGTCTTTAGGTTAGTAGGCAACTCTCCTCAGACTGTGTTAGCAGAACTCTCTTATTTCATTAAAAAAAAGGAAAAAAATAATATATACCATTCACAGATTTCCAGCATGAGCAAAAACATGAAAAAACGCATCAGTTTCATTCTTATCAACATTTCTCTTTTTAAAAGAACATATATATAATTTTAATAATCTTAAGTGATACCCTTGTTGTTGTTGTTGTTTGGTACTATCTAGTTGACTGCCATTTGTAGCCACCCTACAAAGAATAGATCGAAACCTTGCCTTGTCCTGTGCTAGTCTCACAATCTCCACCATACTCAAACAGATTCACAGGCAGTCCATCGCCTTCACAGTTTTCTTTTACTGACTCTCTATTTTTCCAAGCATACTTTTGGTTTTCTTCAAAACCTGACCCCTCTTGGTAACATGCCCAATGTTTTACCTGACTTCTAAGGAGCCCTTTGAGCTGCTTAGGCTGTACATCATCTCGGACAGATTTGTTTGTTCTTAGGGCCTCTATATGTTATTTTTTTTGGTAACACACTTGGACCAGGAGGCAGTGGTCAGAACATAGCAAGGTTCAAAATTGGGAAGGGTGTATGCCAGGGATGTGTCCTATTTCCATACCTTTTCAATCTATATGCAGATGAGAACATCCAGGAGGCTGGGCTGTATGAGGAGGGATGTGGCATCTGTATTGGAGGTAGACTCATCAACAGTCTGCGTTATGCCGATGGCATAACTCTCCTTGCTGGAACTGAGGAGGACCTGAAGTGCTTATTGCAGACAGTCAAGGATTGCAGCCTTCAATATGGATTGAAGCTCAACATCAAGAAAACAAAGATTCTCACCACTGGGCCGATTGGCAGCATTATGATAGATGATGAAGAGATTGAGATTGTTGACAGCTTTAATTTGCTTGGCTCCACAATCAACCCTCTTGGTACCAGCAAATCAAAAGATGAATTGCATTGCGAAAGTCAGCTGTCAGGGACCTCTCCAGAGTACTGAAGAACAACCATGTCAGTTTGGAGACTAAGGTGTGCCTGATCCAGGCTATAGTCTTCGTAACTGCTTGCTATGCTTCAGAGATCTGGACAGTGACTAAGGATGATAGAGAATTGATGCCTTTGAGCTGTGGTGCTGGAGCAGAGTATTGAATATACATGGGCTGCCAGGAGAACAAATAAGTTCATCCTAGAGAGGGTAAAATCAGGCTGCTCCTTGGAGGGAAGGATTCTGAGGCTTCATCTGACATACTTTGGGCATGTTGCAAGGAGGGACCAGTCCTTTGAGGGGGACATCATGCTTGGACGGGTGAAGAGACAAAGAGAGGAAGACCCTTGATGAGATTAATTAATTCAGTGACTGGGGTAAGGAGGGTTGGTGTGTCAGAGACAGTAAAGTTGGCAGAGGATAGAGTAGGTTTCATGGCTGTTGTGCATAGTGTCGCTATTAGTTTAAAGTCGGCTGGTAAATTTTATGAAACTAATACCATGTTAATGTAGTAGAACTGTGCTCAGTAACAAAATACAGTATTTGCCATACTGTATTTAGAGTTGTGGTAGTGACTGCTTTCTACTTGTCTCCTCAAATGATTTTAGATTTAAAATTGTCTGACATATACCATGGGTTCATACCTAAGCTTTGACTTTCTTATATTTTTATGTTGGTATTTGCTCAAAATTTATTGCTGTTAAGTGGGAATTGACTCATAGCTTGACCCTCTAGCAAGTTTTCAGAAGTTGTAAATAGCATGAGAGGAGATTGCTTGTCTTTTCCTCCCTGCTGAGCTGCTGGTAGGTATATTTGAACCCTCTGAGTTTTGTGGCCCTTTGCAGCACAACTCTTTACAGATCAAGCCACCAATAATTTAAGGTAAATGAACTGATGTTGATATGAGTTGTTATTATAGGGACAGCTTTTAATAAGGTAAATGAACTTACCAGATTGATTATTTTTTTTCTGTTCCTTTCTACCCAAAGTCACGCAGTTTGAATCTACCAGCTGCTCTGATGGAGAAAGATGAGCAGTCTCTTCCTGTGCTCTTGATAGCTTCTGAAGATAGGCCAGAGGGTCAGCTGTGAGTCAGGTCTGACTGACTTGATAGCACATAACACCTAAGAGATATATTTGGCTGTCTTTTTAGGCATAATATCTCAATTAACTTGAAAGATTCTTTAGTACAGTTGCTCCATTATATAATGTAACATTGATTCTGAGTATTCTTGTTAGGTTTTTATTTTCACTTTTGTCATTACTGTAGATGAGGATAAACTATTCTTTTTAAAAAACTGTGATTTTAACGAAAGTTTACAGAAAGATTGGGTTTTCCTTCATTGATTGTTGCAAATTCCCTCCTCCCTGCCAGTCTCCTTGGCAGTGTGCACTTCTTGTTTCAGATTGTTACCATACATATAGTGCTTAATCATACATTCCTTTCATACAGTTCTTCTCCTCATATGTTCCTGTGCAATGTTCATTATGTAGCCACTCTTTTCTCATCTTCTCCCCAACCCCCCAGTCCTATTTTATAACATTAGTATTAGTATTTGTCCTTTTTTGACTGAGATACTTCATGTAGCATGAGGTCTTCTAGGCTCATACATTTTATATACGGTTTTACATGTTCATTGTTTTTCAGTGCTGCATAATATTCCAGTGTGTAAATGTACCATAGGTTTTTTTTTATCCATTTGATTGTTGATGGGCACTTAAATTGCTTCCATCTCTTTGAAATTGTGAATAACACAGCAATAAACATGCATGTGCATCCATCTGTTTGAGTCAGATTCTGGTATTTTAAGAGTATAATCCAGTTTCTTAAGGGTATATTCCAAGGAGTGGAATTGCTGGGTCAAGTGCTATTTCTACTTTCAACTTCTTGAGAAAGTGCCACACTTTCTTCCACAGTAGTTGAACCGTTTTATATTCCCATCAATAGTGAATAAGAATCCAGTCTTTCCACAGCTTCCCCACCATTTGTTGTTTGCTACCCTGTTAAAATTTGTTAGTGTTGCTGGAGTGAAATGATATCTCATTGTTGTTTGTAAAATGTTCTTAATTGCAAACCACAGTCCCACATTGCCCCAGAATCTGTAGTCTTGGAACTGTTGCCTAATTTGAAATAATTTTTCCATCTGGAAATGTTAGTTAATTGGTTATGAATACCCTTCCTGTATGAATCTGAAGGTATGAAATCTTGCTTATGGAACAGATGTTTAAGGATATTTTTTCTTGAGGCAAGTTGGATTTTAACTTTAATGAACATATTTTCACTCTGCTCACTAGCCCAACAAGGTATATTGTTAGCTGAGCAGGTATATCTTACTATTTTTTCTGTCCTATGGAGGAAGATGGGAATTTCCACAAAGATTTTCTTTTCTTCATCTATTGCAAGTAAAACTACGATTTTATTTTTTTACTATTTGCTTTTCCCCATGGAATTATTGAGTTCAATCTCCTTCTGTTTCTGAGTTACTACTTTATCATTAACATAAATTTACTGTGCTTTTCTCTTTAAGAGTTTCTGTTCTTGATTTGATCCCATAATTATTAAAAGGGTTATTTTTCAAGGGAGGCATATATCACAAGATAATCCTTTATTAAATGCTAGATATGTAAATTGTTATCCATATATGTTCTAAGAATTTTATGCTTTAAGTTTGTACATTTAGGTGCTTAATACATTTTGGATTTTTTATATGTATAATGTGAGGCATGGAGCCAGTTTCATTTTTCTACATGTTGTTGTTATGTGCCGCCAAGTTGCGGGCAACTCATCGTGACCCTATGAATGAAAGGCCTGGACACCTGTATAACTTTCATCCTGTTTCCAGGTTCATGGGGTTTTCAGAGACAAGTTATTATGGAAGTGGATGCCAGTCCTGCTTCCAAGCTTGTTTTAATCGAGGAGCTCCACCAAACTGTCCACCCTGTGTAATCATTCTCACATTTGACTAATCAGTGTCACAATGTTCGGCTTCACAGCAACCGGGAGTTACCTCTGTACAGCAAGTGGAAATACCAGGGTTACATGACCTAGAAGAATATTTCACCCAAAACAATCAAAGGCAGGCCTAGGGCCATAGGGTAGGAATCCAATTTTTCCAGCACTGTTTATTAAAAAGACCTTTCTTTATTGAATAGAATTGGCACCTTTGTAAGAAATCATTTGACACACAGAAGGATATTTGATGCTTATTTTCAGAATTGGAGTAATGAAGAATCATTTGAAATTTTCGTTGTAATTCTTGGGCATTTAAAATATTCTCTTTAGTATGAGAAGATATAAAAATAGATCTGTTAAAACTGCTTGGCAGTTTGGATTTTAACATACATTTTGTTATGTTTTAATTTTTATTAACATTGTAAATAAGAGAATTTTCAGATACAGTTTACATGATCCATTTATTTTGGTGGTTTTATAATTTTACTATTTCCATAGTGAAGGTTAACTGAAAGTATTTAGAAGCAAACATGAATTCATGTTTTATCTTGAAAAGACAAGCATTATTTAGACTTACTGAAATATGTTTAATTACTTTCTGAGGAATAAGGTGTCAGATGTGTATTTCAGAAATTAATTCTCAAAAATAAAAAAATAAATTGATCCTCCTGGCAAGAAGTTTTCTAAGTTGATTTATTTATTTTGTAATGCCAGCAATATTTATAATCGGTACCTTTGCCTTTTTCCTGCCTTAAAATATGAGTACATTAAAACAAAATTCAAACTCATTCTTTACCCTTCTCTCTTTCTTTCTCTCTCTCGCACACAGCACACAAACTCACATATAATTAAAAATTTTTTTTGGAAGTAAAAAAAAAAACCCCATGATGAAAATGCTTGTGTTGGCCTATGCTAAGGAAAATATTTCAAAGAAAATCTTGAAGAAGATGACTATTTAATTTTATTCTTTTTTTAGTGGAAGATGAATGCCAGTTAGGAAGTTGCATGTATGTAACATGGGATATTGGACATGCTGTAAAGCCCTATTGGTTAAATTCAGGAAATCAAAAGATGTGTTGTATTTGGAAAGTTTGCAGTCAAGGATCTTCACCCGAGTGCTAAAGAGCATCAATGTTATTTTAGAGACTAAGATTCACTGGATCCATACCATGGTCTTCTCAGTTGCTTGCTATACATCGGAGAGCTATACAGTGAATAAGGATGACAGAAGAAGAACTGATGCCTTTGAGGTGCTGGAGAAAAGTACTGAACATATTGTGGACTGCCAAGAGAACAAATAGGTCTCTTCTGGAGGGAGTGAAAACAGTTTGCTCCTTAGAGGCAAGGATTTTGAAGCTCTGTCTCACATACTTATGGCATGTTGTAAAAAGAGAATAGTCCTTGGAGAAGGACACCATGCTTGGAAGAGTAGAGGGTCAGTTCAAAAGAGGAAACCCCTATATGAGATACTTTGACACTGTGATAGTGGCAATGGGGGTAGGTGTATCAGAGACAGTGAGATTGGCTCAGGATAAGGGGAGGTTTCAGAGCTATTAATCATAGGGTCTCTATGAGTTGTAGTCAACTTGATGACACATAACAACACAAGTGTAGTTCTTAGTGGTTTACTTCCTTTATCTTTTGTCACAGACACATTTGAGCTGCCATTGAGCAAAGTCAGGGAAGTGAGGCTTGTGACTTGTATTAAAATCTCTTCAGAAAATTGTGAAGAACATAGCATAGTAGGGACTGAGAAAAACTTGTTAAACTATTATGTGATATCATCTCACCCCAGTAACAATAGCAAAATTCAACAGAGCATCAAACAACAAATGGTGATGAGGTTGTGGAGAAACTGGAACCCTTATTCACTGTTGTTGGCAGTGTAAAATGGTGCAACCACTATGGAAGGTTATATGGTACTTTCTCAAAAAATAAGAAGTAGAAATACAAATAGAAATACCATTTGTCTCAGCAGTTGCACAATTGGGAATATACCCTAAAGAAACCATAACTGCCACCCAAGCACACCCATGTTTATTACTTCTTTGTTTGTAGTAGCAAAGAGTTGGAAACAACCCAAGTGCCCTTTAACAAATGAATGGATAGAGAAGCTGTTGTATATTCACACAATGGAATACTATGCAGCATTGAAAAACAAGGAATTAATGAAATATTATACAAAATGGGTGACTCTGGAGGACATTATGCTGAGTGAAATATCTCAGTCACAAAAAGACAAATACTGCATAATGCCACTGTTATAAAACAGGACTGAAATGGGGGCTAGGAAACTTAAAAGACGGGATAAATAATGTACATTGCATTGAAACAGATGAGGAATAGAACTGCTTAAAAGAAATATATGATTGAGTATTGTTTGCATGACAGGAGTCCAGAATAAGAGCTACATAGTAAAGTAGACTGGGGTTGGGTGGATTGTACAATAATGAAAGAATTTTTTAAAAGAGAAAAGCAAACTGGTGGGGATGGGAAGGGAGGAAAGTGTGCAACAATGAATGAATGGAAATCCAAGTTCTCTATAGATTTTCATTAAAATCTAAACAAAAAACCCACAAAACTCCCCTTGTTACATAAATTAGTGAATATGTGCATAAATGCTCTGATGGCCTAGTGGCCTACAATCCCAAAGCCACATGGTTAGAATCCATCAGCTCTTCCATGGCATTCCCCTCCTGTGTTATTTGCTGCTTCTACAAACACATTGGAGGGTCAGCTATGAGTCATTTCTGACTCATTAGCATGCAACAACAATGAAATAGCATGCATAAATGAAGACAGTTCTTTATTTCTGCATCCTGGAATATTTGTCATAGGAAGATGAGCATGATTATAAATGTTTTCAAATAAGTATCTTGAGTGTTTAAAGGAAAACTGTTTATTCAGTCTTAAGCTGAGCATATTATTTGAGAAGCTATACTTTTATGAAGAAGAATGTGGCATCACTATTGGAGGAAGATTCATTAATAAACCTGCATTATGCAGATGACACAACCATACTGGAAGTAAGATTTGAAGCACTTGCTACAGAAGATCAAAGCCTTCAATAAGGATTACAGTAAGAAGGAAAAATCCTTACCACTGCATTGATAAGCAACATCATGACAGAGCTAAGATTGAAATTGTCAATGATTTAATATTACTTGGGTCCACTGTCTGGTACCAGCAGTCAAGAAATCAAAAGAGTATTGTAAAAAAAAAAAAAAGAGTATTGTATTGGGAAAATTGGCTGTCAAGGAATTCTCCAAAGTGCTAAAGACAGTGATGTCAGTGTGAGCACTAAGGTATACATAATTCAAGCTATGGCCTTTATAGTCACTTGCATATGAGAGCTGGACAGTGACTAAAGGTGATAGGAGAATTGATGCTTTTGAGCGGTGGTGTTAGGGAAGAGTACTGAATATCTTATGGACTGCAAAAAGGAAGAGATATAGAGAAAGAGCAACCAGAGTGCCCAGTAGAGGCAAGGATGGCGAAACTTCATCTCATATACTTTGGGCAAGTTGTTAGTAGTACTTCATAAGGACATCAGGCTTGGAAAGGTGGAGGGTCAGAGAAAGAGAGGAAGACTCTGAAATAGATGGATTGATAAAGAGACTGCAGCAGTGTGCTCGTGTGTCAGTGATGAGGATTGTACAGTACTGGACAAAGTTTAGATTTGTTGTTCATAGGGTATCTTTGAGTGAGTCAGTAGCACCCAACAGCAACAATAACAACAGTTCTTATTTATCAGCCAAATTACAGCTCCAGATTAAGAATAGGAAGAATTATCATCTGGTTTAAGGCCTTGAGGGGAAAATTCCTGTGTGCAAAAAAGACTTATAAATTAAGATGGGAATCCCAGAACATTTAATTGTGCTAATGCGAAACCTATACTTGGACCAAGAGGCAGTAGTCAGAACAGAGCAGGGTAACACTGCATGGTTCAAAATTGGGAAGGGTGTACGCCAGGAATGCATCCTGTCTCCATACCTTTTCAACATGTCTGCAGAGCAGATTATCCGAGAGTCTGGGCTCTATGAGGAGAATTGTGGCATCAGGATTGGTGGAAGATCTATTAACAATCTGCGTTATGCAGATGACACAAACCTGCTTGCTGAAACTGAGGAGGACTTCATGCACTTGCTGCGAAGGGTCAAGGACTGCAGCCTTCAGTATGGACTGAGGCTCAATGTCAAGAAGACAAAGATTCTCACCACTGGACCAATTGGCAACGTCAGGATGGATGGCGAAGAGATTGAGATTGTTCACAGCTTCAGTTTGCTCGGCTCCACAGTCAACACTCTTGGCACCAGCAGTCAGGAAATCAAAAAGTGTATCGTGATGGGAAAGTCTGCTGTTAGGGACCTCTCTGAAGTACTCAGGAGCAACGGTGTCTCTCTGGAGACTAAGGTGCACCCGATACAGGCCATGGTATTTGCAATCGCTTATTATGCATCAGAGAGTTGGACAATGACTAGGGAGGACAGAAGGAGAGTGGATGCTTTTGAGCTGTGGTGCTGGAGAAGAGTACTGAATGTACCATGGACTGCCAAGAAAACAAACAGATTCATCTTGGAGAGGATTAAACCAAGCTACTTCTTGGAGGCAAAGATTCTGGGGCTTCGTCTGACATACTTTGGACATGTTGCCAGGAGGGACGGGTCCTTGGAGAGGGACATCATGCTTGGGAGGGTGGAGGGACAGCGCAGGAGGGGAAGACCCTCTATGAGATGGATTGATTCAGTGACTGGGGTAATCGGGATGGGTGTGTCAGAGGCAGTGCGGTTGGCGCAGGATAGAGCAGGGTTTAGGGCTGTTGTGCATAGGGTCGCTGTGAGTCGTAAAGGACTCAACAGCACATAACAACAACAGCAGGCACAATAATTCAAATACTTGTTTTGTGTGCCTTTGAGTTAGAACTGAAAAGTAGTTGACCCCCCAGCAGCTTTTCAGCGGCAGTAAATAGCATGGGAGGAGACTGATGTTCATTTTCCTGAAGAGCAGCTAGTGAATTTTTATTGTGGCTTTTTGAGTTGGCAGTGCAGCTCCTTAACAGTTAGCCTGTAGAGCTCCCTGGTGCTTATTAAAAAATAAAAAGTCAATGAAGATAAAACTGATTTTATGCATTATTTTGCCATTTGTATTCTGACCGTGACCTCATTTTAATAATTCAGTGCCTCTCATTCTATTCATTTTCTCAATAGAGATAAACAGCCTGCCCAGTTTAGATGATCAACAATCAGTTTACACTATCAGATGAGATGATAGATAAAAGTACTTTTAAAAATGTTACTTTACAAAGAAAAAGCATTCTAAGAGAATGAAAAATATATGTGAACAAAAAATGTTCATAGCATCATTATCCATAGCAGCAAAAAAGTGGAAACAACTAAAATATCAGTCAGCTGATGAATGGATAAAAAAATGTGATATATTCATACTGAGATGATATTCAGCCACACAGAACAGAGGTAAACCTTCAAAATGTGCGAAGTTACAAAAAAATTACATAATATATAGTTCCATTGATATGAAATATCTAGAATAGGCTGATCCGTAGAATGGAAAGTAGTGATTGCCAGGATCTGGGGTGAGAGGAGAAGGATTAGTAAAAGTAATGAGACTGACCTTTTATTTTGAGGGATAAAAGTATAAAATTAGGTTACGGTAATAGTTGTATATCTTTCTCTAGATATACTAAAGTTACAGAGATTTACATTTTCAAAGGGTGAATTATTTGTTATGTGGATTATATTACAAAAAAGAGTGTTATTACAAAAGAAAAATGATAATTCCTAAGCCATACCCAGCTTACTAGTTTTGATTTGTTTCTGGCTCTCAGTGAGTCTCCTAGGCTTTCTGAGGTTGTAAATCTTTTAGATAGCAGATTGCCTCACTTTTCTCCCATGGAGTGTTTTCTAACTGCCATCCTTTCAATTAACAAAACAGCCTGAAGTTGAACTCACTATGCCACTAGGGCTCCTTTATGGTCTGAATTGGTAACACCTTGATGAAATGGATCCTAACGTAAGAGTTTTAACACAGACGCATTTTTATCTTTCCTTGGTTAAACATAGAGATCTTTTATTTATCTTGGTCTCTTGGAACCTATCACGTGTGCCTGTCGTATAGTGGGTGCCCAATAAATATTTTAAAAGGATGAATAAGATTTTGTTTAACTAAGCTTTGTTGTTGTGTATCATTGAGTCAGAACTGACTCATAGCTGACCCTCCAGTGGGTTTTCAGAGGCAGTTAATCTCTGGGGAGGAGATTGCATATCTTTCTTCTTCAGAGCAGGATTAGAACCATGTGCCTTTGGGTTGGCAGCACAACTCCTTGCCACTAAACCACCATAACTATAAGCTGTGGACTTTGGAAAAATTAACTTTCTCAGCCTTATTGTTTTGTCTGTAAAAGATTACTTAGGTAAATGTGTGTAGTTTAGTACCTGGAACATATCTAATATAAAAAAAATGTTGAGGGAATGTGAATCCGTATCTGAGACCTTAGGTGTTCCGAGTTTCTTACTGTGAAGTTAACTTCAAGAGTTTTTTAGTTTAAGTAAAATTACTTTAATCAGAGCTGGATCTTATTCAGAAGGCAAAATATCCTTGTATTTTAATTATGAAATGGATGCAGGTGTTAAACTAGAGTACTTCACCTCATGTGGGGTGTTTAGTGTGGACTTTGTCATGCTAGTCTGATAGCTGGCCTCTGCCTTCTCAGTACTCAAAACTCTTTGATGGAACTGACTCATTGCTAATTTCTCAGCAAAGCTTTAGAAGCTGTAAGTCACATGGGAGGAGATTGCCCATCTTTCTCCTGTGGAGCAGCTAGTGGATTTGAATTACCTAACTTTTGATTGGCATCGTAGTTCCTTACCTAGTCGGCCAACAGAGCTCCCTTGACTGCCTCAATACCGTGGTTATCTAATCCTTCCTCCTCCTCTGTGTGTCTCATTGCCCAATACGCATCTAATTTTACATCTTTCAATACAAAATATAGAAATAAAAACATTTTAACTATATTTGAAGAAATTAAATTTATTACCTTGCTGTACAGAGGTAACTTGTCCACTTGCTGTACAGCAGAGGTAACTTGTGGTTGCTGTGAACTGAACACTGTGACACTGATGAATCAAATGCGATAATGGTTATCCATGGTGGACAGTGTTTGGTGGAGCTCCCTGATTAAAACAAGCGTCGAAGCAGGAGTGGCATCCACTTCCGTAAATAGCTTGCCTCTGGAAACCCTATGAACCGGGAGAAAGGATGAAGGTCATGTAAGTGTTGAGGACTTATGTTCATAGGGTCGCTATGAGTCTCCTATGACTTGATAGCACTTAAAACAACAGCAACAACCTTGAATATGTTATATTGTTTTCATAACATAATGTTGCTTTTGGGAGCCATTACATTGGGTAGTTTAATTTAACCTTTTGCTGAATCTCCAGAAATGGTTAATAAAGTTCAGTCTCATTTCTGTTGTATTTCTTTTATATCTCATTGTTGGGTTATCATATATTTTATTTTTTTAAATTGTGATTTTTATGGAAGTTTATAGAAAAGTTGGATTTTCATATGTTATTGCACATTTTTATTGCTCCTCCTTCTCCAGCAGAGCATCTGGTGGGTTTGAACCACACATCTCTGGAATTGCAGTGCAGCTTCTTGCCAGTAGGCCACCAGACCTCCATCCACTTTTTTCCTTTTTTTTTTTTTTTTTTAAAATACCCGTTCAGGGGATCTCTGATGGCCTAGTGGCAAAAAGCTGTACTGCAATCCCAGAGGTATGCAGTTCAAATCCACCAGATGCTCTGCCGGAGAAGGAGGTGCAACCTCTTCCTGTACCAGTCAGATCCAATTTGACGGTACACACACTCTCTCTGTATATATCTATATCTATATCTATCTATCTATCTATCTATCTATCTATCTATCTATCTATCTATCTATAAATACTCATTCATTGTTGCATAATTTCCTCCCTCAGCCCCCAGTCAACTTTGCAATGTACCTCTTATTCTGGACTGTTGTCATACAAAGAATGCCTAATTTTATATTCCTTTAAAACAGTTCTTTCCTCATCTGTTCCAATGCAGTGTTCATTATTTATCCCTTCTTTTCTTAGTTTTCTCTCAACCCCCATGTCAATTCTATTTTATAACAATGGTTGTGCAGTATTTGCTCTTTTGTGACTGAGATATTTCACTTAGCATTAATGTCCTCCAGGGTCACCCTTGCTGTGTAATATTTGAGTTCCTTGTTTTTCAGTGCTGCATAGTATTCCATTGTGTGAATATTCCATCGATTTTCTATCCATTCATTTGTTGATTGATATTTAGGTTACTTCCATCTTTTGGTATTGTGAGTAACGCATCAATAAACATGAGTGTGCATAAATCTGTTTAGGTTTCTTTATGGTATATTCCTAGTAGTGGAATTGCTGGGTCAAATGGGTAATATATTTTCTTAGTGAAAGAATTTTTTAAAAAAAGTATGAAAAAGTGTTCCCCCCTCCAATTGTTGTCATTTTATAGTGAATAGCTTCTGACTTACCTAGGGAGAACCTATCTACCAATGTAGACATTTCAGTTTTGCTTCTACATTTGATAGTACAACGTAAATGCACTTAAAAAAGAAATGTTTGCGGAAATCACAGTTGGTGGCTGTGAACTGGAATGGAAAATTTTAAACAAAGTGGAAAAACCACCAGACTGGATAATTCCTAGGCAGTCCTGTACATGGTTTATGTCTTCCACTTTCTAGTTTTGCACCTGTCATTTGTGTAAATACACAGATTACAATGTGGGTGTTTGAATTGCTTTCTCAGTTCAGCAAATTACGTACATTTCTTCCATTTATTCGTAGTTTTCTGATTGACTTGGTTGTACTGATAGAGCATTGCCCTATGTTCTATAGCTTTTTTTATTTGCTTTTTGTTCTGTGCTCATTTGTGACTGAGTGTTGTTTCTTTAGCAGTTATGTTACACAATTGGGTAAAAATTAGAAATGATGCTGATTAGAAAACAAATCAATAGGTTTTATTAAATGAAGCAGTTTTTTAAAAAGATGAGTTTTAATTTTTTCAGCAATGTAGTGTAATTTGCATATAAAACCCAAAATCTGGAAATCATACTGTTAATTATTTTTTGTAGAGGTTTCTCTGACACTTGAATTCTACCCTACTTTCTATATGTGAACTCAGAATAGATTATAGTCTTGTATTCTTTTTCATGCTTTTATCAGTATTTAATTTCTAATGATCACTTATTAATGAAACAATCTGAAACAAGGTTTGGGTTACCGCAGTCTCCGTTTCATGTGTGTTTTTTAAATTTCAAACCCATTTTAAACTTCTTGTGTGCCTTCAAGTTGGAGCCAACTCATCGCTGACTCCTCAGTGACTTTTCAGAGGCTGTAAATCTCACAGGAGGGTATTACACTTCCTTCTCCTGTGGAGCAGCTATATGTCAAGTAACTAAATGTAGATTTTCTTAAAATGAATGTACTATTATAATTAAACCATGCATGTTAAAGAATAGAATTTGAGACTTTACAGATAACACCAGATCTTTCTTGTATATGTAGTCAGTTTTAACTTGCTAAAATTTAATTTGTTGAGCAATTTAAACATTTTTTTTTTTTCTCAACTTTGTTGAGCAAAGTGGGTTTTCCCCCCTTAAACATATTAATAATTGTATGAAGAAAAGGGACTATTTTTAAAAAATTTGCTTACCATTTATTACTTCTCACTGACATCTTTAATTGTAGAATATATTATTTTTAGTATAAAACATAATCTTATTTATTAAATCAAACAATTTTTTTCTTAAAATTTAGGCTTTTAAGAAACTTTTATTTGCAGATATTTTAAATCTTATTTTACAAAGTTGCAAGTATATGTATCAAGAGCATCCTTTGTTCTGGATTTCTCTCTCTCTGGTGTTTTATCCCAGTCTCTCTTCTGCTTTCTTTCCTCCAACTCAAATTTTCTTGCTTGCTCTCTCAACATACATTTTTACCCCTAAATCATATCTGAATGTGTTTAATGTTTCATAGCCCCCTAACTCAAAGTGTTAATAATACAACTTTCTAAGAAGAATATACTTTTACTTAACTAAAATAAAGTTATAAATACCAATAAACCCAATGTTGATACAAAACTTTTAATATATTGCTCATAATTTATTTTTTGCCAATTTACACAATACTATTTATAGATAAGATATATAACATTTATTCCCTTCTCATCAGGATCCAGGCTAATATTGTTGTTATGTGTTGTCCTATTGGAACTGGCTAAGAGCTACATTTCCGTCTGGTCTTTTATTAGGTATTGAATGAACTTGTCTACTTTTGTTCACTTATAACCAGGATTATTTTTATAGCCTTTTGTTTGTTTCAGATATTATTCACAAGTTGAATAAAGTCTTCTTTTGGGTTTTTCTGTTATGTGCACATATGCTGATTCAGGATATGCATTCTGGGTAAGAATGCTCTATAAATGATACATTCTTTTCAGATCATCAAATCTAGAGCTATCTGATATATACATAGATAGTGTATACATATGTATGTAGTATTCATATATAAATATATACATATCAATATATTGTTCTTTATTGTTGTTATTTACCATTTACTCTAAAGCAGCTTTTACCTGATCTTCCAGTGGGTTTTCAGAGACAGTAAATTGCACGGGAGGAGATTTTCTACCTTTCTCCATTGAGACAGCTTTGTGGATTCAAGCTATGCATATTTGGATTGGCAGCTTAACTTCTTTATTGCTAATTCACTAGAGTTCCCTATTTACATATTGTGCATATTGTTGTTTTTGTTGCTGTGTACCATCAAATTGGAAGCAACCCATAGCTGACCCTCCAGCTGGTTTTTAGAGGCAATTAATTGCACAGGAGGTGATTGCCCATCCTTCTCCCACAGAACAGCTGGTGGCCTTGAACCGCATCTTTGGGATTGTAGTGCAGCTTCTTGCCAGCAGGCCACCAGAGCTTCCTAGACATATTAGATATATATGTAATAAAAAACCATGTGTATATGTATGTATGTATATATATATATAAATGTGTATATATATGTATGTATATATATGTGTTGTTGTTATGTGCCGTCGAGTCATTTGCAACTCATAGCGACCCTATGTACAACAGCCTTAAACCCTGCTCTATCCTGTGCCAATTGCACTGCCTCTGACACACCCATCCCGATTACCCCAGTCACTGAATCAATCCATCTCATAGAGGGTCTTCCCCTCTTGC
>NW_006399784.1:21938648-21949411 GCF_000299155.1 Elephantulus edwardii
TGTGTGTGTGTATAAATATATATATTTGGGTGAAAGTTATATATAGAACCATTTAATTTTCCATTCAGTAATTTGTTGGGAAATGTCTGTGATCTGCTCTTTTCCGAAAAATACTTGTCTGTCAGATAATATTTTAAATCTGAGTTTTCAAATTACGACAGACTGGAAAGAAGGATTGACCATCCACTTCTGAAATAGCAGGGCTTTGAAAACCCTATGTACAATAGAGCACATTTAGCCTAGCACATATGGTAGCTGAGGCCAAGCCCTCAATTATAGAAACACAAAGGAGGAAGGAACAGTTGTATTAGAGTATTTACTAACTGGGGTAATGAGGGTGAGACAGTGAGATTGGCAAAGGATAGAGCAGGGTTTAGGGCTGTTGTACATCGGGTCGCTATGAGTTGCAGGTGACTCAACGGCACATAACAACAATAGCAACAACAATTTATACATATTTTGCTTGTCCAACTGACTGGAAGAGATGAATATCTATTCCCAGTCCAAAAAAATGTGACCTGACAGAGTGGAAATTATCGAACTGTATCACTGATACAACACTCAAGCAAAATTGTGCTGAAGATTATCCGAAAAGGACTGGAACAGTACATTGACAGAGGACTACCAGAAATACAAGCTGGATTTAGAAGAGGTTGTGACACTAGACATTATCACAAATGTCAGATGAATCTTGGCAGAAAGCAGAGAGTGCCAGAAAAATGTCTGTCTGTGTTTCATTGACTATGCAAAGGCATTTGACTGTGTGGATCATAACAAATTGTGGCTAACCTTGAAGAGAATGGGAATCCCTGAACTCTTGATTGTGCTTATGCAAAACCTGTACTTGGACTGGAAGCAGTCCTCAGAACAGAGAAAGGAAACACTGCATAGTTCAAAATCAGGAAAGGAGTGTGTCAGGAATGCAACCTGTCTCCTTACCTTTTCAATCTATACGCAGAACAGATCATTCCGGAAGCTGGGCTTTATGAGGAGGATTGTGGCATCAGGATTGAAGGAAGACTAATCAACAACCTATGTTATGCACATGATAAAACCATGCTTGCTGAAACTGAGGAGGACCTGAAGTGCTTTCTGTAGAAGATCAAAGATTGTAGTTCTCAATAGGGATTGAAGTTCAACATAAGGAAGACAAAGATTCTCACCACTGGGCCATTTGGCAGCTCTGTGATAGGTGGAGAAGAGATTGAGTTGTTAACAATCACAGCTTGCTCAGCTCTACAATTAGTACTCTTGCTTGGCACAAGCAGTCAAGAAATCAAGACGAATCACATTCAGAAAATCTTCTGTTAGAGACCTCTCCAGAGAACTGAGAAGTAACGATGTCAGTCTAGAGACTGTGGTGCACCTAATCCAGGCCGTGGTCTTCCTAATTACTTGCTGTGCATCTGAGAGCTGGACAGTGACTAACGATGACAGAAAAAGAATTGATACCTTTTAAGTTGTGGTGCTGGGGAAGAGTCTGGAACATACCATGGACCTCCAAGAAAACGAATAGATCAGCCTTGGAGAGCGTGAAACCAAGTTTCTCCTTGGAGGCTAGGATTTTGAAGCTCTCTCACATTTTTTGTCTATTTTATTTTCTTATTTCTCCCCCACTTGTTGTGTGCCATCAAATCAGGTACGACTGGCACAGAAGGAGATTGCCCCTCCTTCTCTAGTAGAGTATCTGGTGGATTAGAACATCAGACCAATCTCACATACCTTGGGCACGTGGCCAGGAGGGACCAGTCTTTGGAGAAAGACATTGTGTTCAGAGGGGTGAAGGGTGGAGGGACAGTGCAGGAGAGGAAGACCCCGGATGAGATAGATTGATACAGTAACTAGGGTAATGGAAGTAGGTGTGTCAGAGTCATCAAGACTGACTCTCAGGAAAGGGAAGGCTTGAGAGCTGTTATTGTACATAGAGTCACAGGAGACTTGATAGCACATAACAACAGCAGCAATAGTAATTGCAGTCCCTTCAGTGCAACAGTACTCCTTCCACCTTTTTCCTGGGTTCTCTGTTTCCATTTGTCCTTTTTTTCTGCCTAGTGAGCTTGTTTTTTTTGTGTGAAATTCTGTTATTTGGGCTTATGTGGTTTATTGCTCTTGTTTCTTTATAGGCAGTCTATTTGGTCTGTTTAATCCTGGAGGTGAGACCTTCCTCTTTTTTTGCTAATATGAACTCTGGTGGCATAGTCTGTACGAAGTTGCTCTGTTAATTCCAGGCCCAAACCTCTCGGTTTGAATCTGCCAGTTGCTCCCCTGGTGGGACCAGGGGATGAAAGGGAGAGAATGGGCAGTCCTTTGGCATGTGAATTATAGAATTGGAAACTTGCTAAAAGGTCAGATGTGAATTAGTTTTGACTTTATAGCAATTAATTTGAGTTTTATTTAACATTTTAGTGAATTTTATTCATAGATTTTTCTGCAGATATTTACTTTTGTAAAAATTAATTTTAACTCTCCTTTTGTTCTTTTGCCATCATTGATAGTGGTCCAAGATTGATTCTTCCTGTGTGTAATTCTTTCCTTACTTTTATATAATAGTGGTCTTATATGATAATTGTCCATTTGTGACAGTTGATATCACTCAAAATTTGGTTTTGATCCATTGTGATGTTCAATATTTCACAAATTCCTAGTTATTTTTTTCATGATGCATAATACTCTCCTGTCTGATGGTACCATTGTTTCAATTAGCAATAATCGCGCCTCAGGTAGACCTCATTGGCTATGATATTGCCACTACGCAAAGCTGTACCATTGTTTCTTTAGCCATTGTCCACTGATGGACACTTGGGTTGTTTCCAAGTCTTTGTTTGCTCTTTTAAACAACACTACAAGAAACATGAGTTTATATGTTGGTTTGTGTTATAGCTCTTTTTGGGGATAAATGCCTAGTTCCTGCATGCAACCATCTAAGACAAGAGGCAATTATTGTTCTATCACCATCTAAAATGAAGAAAATCAAAGACCCATTTAGGGAGCATTAAATACCATGGACTGTTAGGAGAACAAACAGGTTTGTCCTGGAGAAGGTGAAGCCGGAATGCTCCTTGATGTCAAGGATTCTGACGTACTTTGGGCATGTTGCAAGGAGGGACTGGTCCTTGGAGAGGGACATCATGTTTGGCAGAGTGGAGGGGCGGTGAAGGAGAGGAAGACCTTCTATGAGATGGATTGATTCTGTGACTGGAGTGGTGGGAATGAGTGCATTTGAGATGGCTAGGTTGGCACAGAATAGAACGGCATTTAGGGCTCTTGTACACAGGGTCGCTATGAGTCGCAAGCTACTTGATGGCACATAACAACAACAACAACAACAACAACAACAACAAATACAAGTCCAAAGGATCAGTGGATAATATGAACATTTTTCCAGTCAGCAGATTTTTTGTTATTGCTTTGGAGAAGCTTTTTGATTCTTGAAAGTGTTCAATTTCAGGTGATTAATGTCATTTACTTTACCTTATGTTAGTTTTGAATTTTCTTTTTGACAGATTTTGTCATAAATTAGGGCCTGTTTTTCTTCCATGGTCTTTATAGTTTTGTTGTTGTGTACCCTTGACTAGGTACTGACCTATAGCTGACCCTCTGGTAGGTTTTTCAGAGGCAGTAAATCATACAGGAAGAGATTGCCCATCTTTCTCCTGCGGTGCAGCTGGAGGATTCGACCCTCATGCCTTTGAGATTGCAGCACAGCTTCTTACAGCTAGCCACCTGAGCTCCATAAAATACTATATCAATCACTAAAAAAGTAGTTGTAGATTTTATCTTCATTACTTTGCTCCATCTTAATTCAGTTTTTGTATGTAAGGTATGGATTTTGTTTCATTTTTCTAAAAATAGATTTTTAGCTTTGTCAGTACTGTTTGTTTAAGAGACTTTCTCTTCTCCATTTAGTGGATTCAGGCCCTTTATCAAAGATTAACTGTCCTTAGGTGAATGGGTTTTCTTCTAGGTTCACAATTCTGTTTCACTGTTCTATGTGTAACCACTAGCTAAGTTGTTTGAGTACTGTGCCTATATAATAGGTTTTGAGATTAGAAAGTGCAAGGCCTTCTTTGTTTTTCATCTTGTCTATTTCTTTGCTTGTCTGTGATCTCCTTCCTTTTTATGAAAATTTGATAGATTTTCTTCTCTGTTGGTTGAGTCTAGATTGAGATTAAATGGTAACTAATGGTAGCTTTGAGCCTCACTCTCATTACTCTCCAGTTGGAACTGACTTATAACTGGTGCTCTGCTGGGTTTTTTTGAGCCTGTAAATTGCATAGGAGATTTCCCATATTTCTTGTTTGGAGCCACTAATGGATTTGAACCACCAGAGAGATTCTGCCATAGGGTTAACAGTGCAACTTCTTCTTAGGGACTATGTCATATTGACATGTCGACAATGTTAAATTGTTCTTTTCAAGATTCTGGTATATTCTTCTGCTATGTAGATCTCTTTTGGTTTCTAGTAGTACTGTTTTGTAGTTTTCTTTGTCTGAATATTTTAGAAGCAATTAGATTTGTTCCTAGATATTTCAACCTTTTTGGTAGCAATTGTAAGTGATACTGGTTTGCAGATTTTCTTTTCAGAACTCTATTGGTTAAATTAGAGGAATCTGACTGATTTCTATGTTCATTGTGTACGCTGCCACTTTGTTAAATCTGTTATTTCCAGTAGATACATATTATCTGAAAATAAGGATAGTTTTGCTTCTTCTTTACTAACTTTATGCTGTCAGTGAGACTGGCTTAGGATAGGGCAGGGCTCAGAGCTGTTGCAGGTGGGGTTACTGCAAGTCATGGAAGGCTAGAGGGTACATAACATCAACAACAAAACTTTGAATACAGTTTTGAATGGAACTGGTGATAAAGGGAGTACTTACGTACAAGGGAATGAGTTTAGTCTCTCTATGTTGGCTACTGATTTTATGTATATGTCCTTAATTGTGTTGCATAATTTCCATTTTGTTCCCATTTTGCCTAGTGTGATGGTTTTTTTTTTTTTAAATAAATGTTGAAAATGTATTTTTTTGCATTGATTGATATGATCATGTGCTGCTTTTCCTTTGTTTTATTTATGTGATGGATTTTGTTAAAATGTTGAACTGGTCATGATATATAATTTTTTAAATTAATACAGTGTATTCTTTTGGCTAAGATTTTGTTGAAAATTTTATGTCTGTGTTTGAGGGACATTAGTCTCTAATTTTGTTTTTTAATATTTTCTTTGCCTAACTTTGGTATGTTTTGTATTTGCATCATGGAATGAATTCAAGAGTATGCTGTCTTATTTAAAAAAAAAATATATATTTGTTTGCATACAAAATTGTATACATGGTGTTTCATTTGTGTACATTTTGTTCACACTTCCATTCACATTGTGTTTTGTACCTCATTACCATACACTGTGTTTTATAAAATTAATCATAATTTATATATGCCCACCATTTCCCCCACCTTTTCAGGTCCCCACTGAATCTCTTCTAATTCCTCCACATCCTCCCTCTGCCCACCAAAGTCTTCCCTTTCTTACGTTCTGGAATAATTTGAAGCTCTTGCTGCAGAAGATCAAAGACGACATGCAACGCAGTCTTCAGTATGAATTTCCTCTCAGAATCAAGAACACAAAAATCCTCAGCACTAGATTGATAAGCAACATGTGATAGATGGAGAAAATATTGAATTTGTCAATTATTTCATTTTACTTTGATCCACAATCAAACGCTTGTTACCAGCAGTCAGAAGATTAGGAGATGTACTGCATTGGGAAAATCTGCTGTTAGTTACCACTCTAAATTACTGAGTAGCAGTGATATCAGTTTGAAGACTAAGGTGTGCCTGATTCAGGCCATGGTCTTTTTAATCACTTGCTATGCATATGAGAGCTAGACAGTGAAGAAAGATGACCTAATGAAAAAAAAAACCCTGATGCCTTTGAGCTGTATGTTGGAGAAGAGGGCTGAATATCTCATGGACTAACAAAAGAACATACAGATAAGTCTTGGAGAAAGTGCTGCCAAAATACTTTTTGGAAGCAGATGATAAACCTTCATATTATATACTTTGGGCATGTTGCTAGGAGAAGCTATTCATTGGATAGGGACATCATGGTAGGAAAGAGGGTCAGCGAAAGAGATGTAACTGGGTATTTCTGTCATCACAGGAGACTAGAGCGAGGGCTGCATGGTGGAGGGGACCTGGGGGAGGGTTTGTAAAACAATGAAAGAATCTTTTTTTTACTTTTCCATAATTTTTGGACTCATGTACTTATAACTTGTTAGTCAAATTTGTGTCTTCTAGGTTGCAACACCCCCATGATACATCTTGAAGGATATGTACATGTACAGCCAAGCACAATCAATAAGAATGCATCTGAATTCCAAAATCAATCTCCATAATAGTCTATGTGTTTCCTACTGCCAAAGGGGCCCTTTAGAGTAGTGAGAGAAGATCTTCACCCTGAAACCCACAGCGTCCCTTTTCAGCAGGAAGTAGCTAAGAGAATACGCCGTCCCCTTTTCCTTATGACTCAGGGTGAAGTCTCTCTCAGGGAGGAGTGATAGGGAATGGCAAAGGACACACTGACAAAGAAGATTAATCAGAACTGGCTTTGACAAGCACTGTGGCATTTGGACAAGAACAAACTGGGAGGAGGGTAGAGAGAATAGTGCAACAATGAATGAGTGGAAGCCCAAAATCTCTGTAAATGTTTATGAAAATTAATAAAATAAAAAAAAAAGAAAAAAAAAGAAAGAGAATAAAGTCTTTGATGAGATGGATTGACACAATGAGGTGATGTTAGAGATGATGAGAATGGCACAGGATAGGACAGGGTTCAAATTTGTTGTTCCTAGGGTTGTTACTGGTCTTACTTGGCTTGATTGCACTTAACAACAAGAACAACAACAACAATTTTACAATATTGTGATCCTAGCAGATGCTTTATACTATTTTGATGTTTTTAGATTTATTAAGGATCCCTTTGTGGCCTAACATATGATCTGTTCTTGAGAATGATCCCACACACTGGGAAGAAATGTGCACTGTGCAATTGTTGAGTTGAATACTTTGTATATGACTGTGAGGTAAAATTTGTTTACTGTGCTATTTAGATCTTCAAAATCTTTGTTGAGTTTCTATTTCCGTCCATCATAAAAAGTGATGTTAAAGGCTTCTAATGTTATTTAGGATTTCCTATTTGTAGTTTCAATTTTGTTATTATTTGATTTATATAACCTGGGGCTCTTGGATGCATGTTGTTTTTATTGTCATGTGCCATTGAGTCATCTGTGACTCAGAAAGAACCTATGTACAATAGCTCCAAACCCAGTCCTATCCTGAGCCAATCTCATAATATCTGACAGACCTAATCCTATTTGTCCAGTCACCGAATCAATCCATCTCATTTTGGGCCTTTTCCTGCTATCTTCCAAGCATGATAACCTTCTCCAAGGAATGGTCCCTCCTTGCCAAATGTATGTGAGATGGAGCTTCAAAATCCTTGCTTCCAAGGAGAAACTTAATTCCTTCCTCTCCGAGACAGACCTGTTTGTTCTTTTGGCGGCCCATGGTATGTTCAGTACTCTTCTCCAGTGCCACAACTCAAAGGCATCAATTCTTCTTCTGTCATCCTTAGTCATTGTCTAGCTCTCTGATGCATAGCAAGTAATTGCTAAGACCATGGCCTGAATCAGGCACACCTTAGTCTCTAGACTGACATCATTACTTTTCAGTTCTTTAGAGAGGTCCCTGACAGCAGATTTTCCCAGTGCAATTCGTCCTTTGATTTCCTGACTGCTGGTGCCAAGATGTTGATTATGGAGCTGAACAAGATATAATTGTTAACCTCAGTCTTTTCTCCATTCTGCCAGTTGGCCCAGTGGTGAGAATCTTTGTTTTCTTGATGTTGAGCTTCAATCCAGATTGAAGGCTGCAGTCCTTGATCTTCTGCAGCAAGCGCTTCAGGTCCTCCTCAGTTTCAGCAAGCAGGGTTGTGTCATCTGCATAATGCAGGTTGTTGATGACTCTTCATCAATCCTGATGTCACATTCCTCCTCGTACAGCCTAGCATCCTGGATGATCTGTTCTGCAGACAGAATGAAAAGCTATGGAGACAGAATATATCCCTGGCAGACCCCTTCCTAATTTGACCCATGCAGTGTCTCCTTGCTCTGTTCTGACAACTGCCTCTTGGTCCAAATATAGGTTTCGCATAAGCACAATCAAATGTTCTGGCATTCCCATTCTTCTCGGAATCAGCCACAGCTTGTGATCCACACAGCCAAAAGCCTTTGCATAGTCATTGAAGCACAGATAGACGTTCTTCTGGTATTCTCTTTCTGCCAAGATCCATCTAACATTAGCTATAATATCCTTAGTACCACGACATCTTCTAAATCCAGCCTGCACATCTGGCAGTTCTCTGTTGACCCATTGCTCCATTGTTTTTGGATAATTGTCAGCAGAATCTTGCTTACATGTGATATTAATGATATTGTTCGATAATTTCTGCACTCTGTCAGGTGACCTTTCTTTGGAATGGGAACACATATTGATCTCTTGCAATTAGTTGGCCAGCTGGATATCCTACAGATTTCTTGGCACAACTTAGTGAGCATATCCAGGGCAGCGTCTGTTTGTTGAAATATGTCAGTTGGTATGCCGTCAACTCCTGGAGCATTGTTTTTTTTTGCCAATTCTTTCAGAACAAAAAAAAGGGCAAATGAAATAAAGAATATTTTTTCAGTTTCAGTAATGAAAAATTGGATATAAATGTCTAGCTTTTGGTATTATTAACATTAATGAGACATTATAATGTATCCTATTGTTGTTAAATGCCCTTAAGCATGACATAAAGTGACCCTGTGAACAACAGACATGAATGCTTTCTTATTTTGTGTCATTCATTCATTAAACTTTCTGATACATTTGAACCCATTTCAGCAGCCACATTTTCAGAGACCTGCTATTTAAGAAGTGGATAACCAATCTTGCTTCCTAGACTGTCTTAATCTGGGAGCTTTACTAAAATCTGTCCACCATGGGTGACCCTTGTGGCATTTGGCACACTGATGGCATAGCTTTTGGCCCTAAAGCAACTTACAAGTTAACTTCAGTACAGCAAACTAACAGACATGTGCCATACTAATTAGGACAATGATTTCCTCCAGTACAACAAACTGACAAATTAGTGTTGTCCCTTTTCATTGTAAACCGGGCCTATGAGTATGATTTTACCAGATTCAGTTGAAGCCTGTACAGATGTTGCAGGATGTGCTCCAGGGAGAGGGTATTGAAGTATTTTTGCCAGGACTCATAGCTGGCACTTTGGGATAAGATCCCAGATGTGGATATTATGGTTACATGAATGTCTCTGCTGAATCTTTGATGCTGGTGTCTCATACAAGTCCTATTGATGAAAAAGGCCTGATTTTGAGGTCCAAGATACTTTTTTAAAAATTAATTTCAATGAACATTTACAGAGATTTTGGATTTCCAATCATTCATTGTTGCACTTTTCTCCCCACCCATCCCATCCCCACCCAAGTCCAAGATACTTTAAATAAGAGGCCATAGCCACTGAAGGGACTGTTGATGCTGTTGATGTTGTTGTTGTTATTATGTACCATCGAGTTGCTTGTGACTCATAGTGACCCTGTGTACAACAGCCCTAAACTCTGCTCTTTCCTGTGCCAATTACACTGTCTCCGATACACCCATCTGATTACCCCAGTCACTGAATCAGTCCACCTCGTAGAGAGCCTTCCCTTCCTGCGCTGTCCATCCACCCTCCCAATCATGATGCCCTCTCCAAGGACTGGTCCTTCCTTACAACATGTCCAAAGTATGTTAGACAAAGCCTCAGAATCCTTGCCTCCAAGCAGCTGCCTGGTTTAACTCTCTACAGGATGAATCTGTTTGTTTTCCTAGCAGTCCATGATACCCTCAGTACTCTTCTCCAGCACCACAGCTCAAAGGCTATTAGTTATTTCAAATAGTAATATATAAATTTAATTTTCCTTTTTTATATTAACATACATAAACTTATCCTTTTCCTTAATTTTAAGAAGGATTTCAGAGTCTTTTGTGTAATTTCCCTCTGTAAGGTAATGGTTTGGTAAAATTTAGAATTATAACTTGAAACTTGTAGGTATTGTTACATGCTGTTGAGTGTCCTGTGACTCATAGTAAGCCTATTAACAACAGATCTGAGCTTTGCACTATCCTCACAATTTGTGATACATTTCAGCCCATTGCTTTAGGCACCATGTCAATCCATCTCTTTCTTTCTCTGACCCTCTAACTTTGTAACAATAATTTTCCGATAAAACAGTGGTCTTCAAAAGTGTGGTGACTTATTAAAGTATAAGAAGAAAATACTAGAATTTATGTTCGGTTTCACAGTAGAAATAAAAACACAACTGAACTTTGCTCTGGTGCCCTTCATTCTGTCAGATAGCTCTATGGTCAAGTGAGAGTTACAGTTTTCATAGCATTTCTCAGGAAACCTGGTAGAGTTGATAATAGAAACCTTACTTAAGTGTTTCCGTTTAGCATATTGTGATGTATTTACTTTTGTGTAAATGACTTTAAAGATAATATTATTGAAATTATAGGCTCTATATTTGGTAAGGGGATTGTGAGTTGTTAGACAATTTTTAAGAATACTTGGTTTGTTAGTTATAATAGGATAAAGTATTTAATGTTTGAATTTAAAGATCAGGTAGGCAGCTTTCTATTAAAGAAGTAAAATTCTTCTGAATTTCTTT
>NW_006399784.1:21950356-21953435 GCF_000299155.1 Elephantulus edwardii
ATTTATATATATATTTAGAATTATTTATGTAATTTTGTGATTTTTTGTTGGAAATGATATATTACTTATAAAAGTACTTTTTGAAAAAGTCTAGGAAGCATTGGGAACAAAATTTTCTAAATGTTAATTTTTAATGAAACAAAGTCAGTTTTGAACTCATTATTTAATCGTGATTTGAGTGAAAGTTTACAAGTCATTCTGGTTTTTCATTCACACACATTTTGATTTATATTAGTTAACTGTGTTGTGTTTTTTTTTTCATAATAAACACGTCATCTGGGTCTTGCCATCAGTCTCACTCTCATCAGGGTCTTACTCCAATCTCCTTCAAATCTTGCTTAGTTATAGTGTTTAATTACTTACTATATTTTGCCTTTACATTTATTGAGTTCATTATTTAATTGTCACTCCATTTTCTCCTTTACATCCCTGTTAACTATCCAGGAATGATTCTGTATGTGTGTAAACATTTCCTTAGCATTTTACAATAGTGGTCTTATAGAATGATTGTCCTTTTGTGACTGACATGTCACTTAATTTAATAGAGATTCATTCATGTTATGTAATGTTTCATGAAATCTTTATTCTTTAGCATTGCATAATACTCCATTGTATGAATGTACCATAATTTCTTCAATCATTTATCTTTTGCCGGGCCTTTAGATTGATTCTATCTCTTTGCTATTATAAACAATGTTGCAATAAATATAAATGTGCTTAGATTAGTTTGTATTGCAGGTTTTATGGTGGAGTAGTCCATAGGAAATTTTGTTGCTGAACCTCTGTGGCAATTTGCGTCCACTAGTGGCTCTGAGGGAGAAAGATGGACAGTCTCCTTCCTGTGTGATTTATAGCCTGAAACAATTGCTGGGGGTTAGCTGTGAGTTGATTCTAAATTGACAGCAATGAATTTGAATGATATTTCTATTTTCAATCATTTAAGGAAGCACCAGACTGCTTTCCGTAGTGGTTGAATCATTTGACATTTCCTAAAATAAAAATCCCAATCTCTTCACATTCTTGCCAGCATTTGTTGCTTGCTGTCCTTTTGAACTTTGCTATTGTTGCTGGGGTGAGATGATACCTCATAGTTCTTTTGCTCTGCATCACTAATAGTTAATGGTGTTGAGCATTTTTTTCCTGTGTGTGTGTTGGCTGTCTGAATTTCTTCTTGGTCTTTTCATGCCCTCTACACATTTTCCCCATGACTGACCCCTCCTGACGGCATGCCCCGAGTGTGTGAGACAAAGTTTCACCATCTTTGCATTTAAGGAGCAGACTGGTTGTATTTTTTTATAAGAGAGATTTATTTGTTCTTTTGAACATTCAGTACTCTTTTCTAACATCACAATTCAAAGCCTTTGCTTCTTCTTTTGTCTTTATTCATCATCCAACTTTCAAAAGCATAAGAAGCAATTGAAAATATGGCTTGGATCAGGCATAACTTACTTTTCAAACTGACATCTTTGCTTTTTAGCTCTTTGGAGAGGTCCTTGACAGCAGATTTTCTCAATGCAATACTTATTTTGATTTCTTGTTTTCTTTTACTGTTAGTGTTGATTATGCATCTAAGTAACATAAAATTGTTGAGAATTTCAAGCTTTTCTCCAAGTTTCATGATGTTCAGTGGTGAAAATTTTTGTTTCCTTGATGTTGAGATGTAACCCACATTGAAGGTTGTAGTCTTTGATCTTTAGTAAGTGCTTCAAGCTCTCATCTGTTTCCCCAAGCAAGATTATATCATTTGCATAACAAATGAATCTTTGTTAATGAATCTTCCTTCAGTATTGATACCAAATTCTTATTCATACAGTCTAAGCTCTTGAATGATTTGTTCAACATGCAAATTTAATAAATATGGAATATAGTCAAGATAGCTTCTAAAATGTGCTCACAGGTGCCTAAGCCTTGAGCCTCATGGGTTTAGGCTAATGTTATTAAGTTCTCAGACAAACCAATATTGGCTTCCTTCCCACCCCTGTCAAGTTGTCCAACAAACTTGGGAAAAGGCTCTTAGCTTACCTCTGGTTCTGTCTGTGGGGGGTGACATCACCTCTATCTCATGTTGGCTTGTTGGTCCTCTGCTTCAGCTACTGTGGCTTTTGCCCTGGTCCAGAAGGGTGAGTTGTATTCTCGTGCTTCTTATTCTTTGCTGACAAGGAAGAAGATTGACCTGCTGCTGCTAGCTCTCTCAGTTTAATGGCACGACTAGCCACATTGGTGAGATAGTGAATCTCCTTGTGGATTGGCTAACACGTCCTATTCATATATTCCCATCTATCCACATGGCCAAGTCAAATTCTGTGGCTAGGAAAGCCATTTTGAATAATAAACTCCACATGTTATTGGGGACAGTTGCCCTTTGTGGAGTTAGTTAAGGTCAAATATGACCTTCCTCATGTGGCCTTTGCTCTTTTTAAAGTTCTTAAGAACTCCATGGTTTCTCTGTCACCTTCTTGGGGTGTATTACTCTTAAGTCCCTCCCACACACTTTAAGTTACAGATTTAAAAAAAAAAATTTTTAAAACTGCAAACGATTGTAGAAACTTGTCTCTGTAATTCTTTTGTATTTATGTCTGATAAAATTATCAAGAATAGAAGATGAATAAAGTTGGGAGAGCAAGAATAAGTTAAAGTTAACAGAAACAAATGGAAACTTGCTTCAGGTCTTGCTTGTTGCTTTTGACCTTGAATGTGTGAGTGCCCACAATAACTAATCCTTTCATCATACACACCTGGCTCACATGTAGGAGAAGATGAAAGAAAATGCAGGTGACGGTGGAGCAAGTTGTAGGCTTTGCCACTGATAACCTTCAGAGAGAGAGAGAGTGTGTGTGTGTGTGTGTGTGTGTGTGTGTGTGTGTGTGTAAAAGCTACAAAATGACTGCTTCCTTATCTGTATTTCCCACCAGAATCTCTTGTGGTCTACCCTAACCAGATTCAGAGAAAGGAGTTCTGGGCAATGTAGTTAAGCCTGGTACAGTTAGCACATTAAGTGCCACAGCTATGAGATGAGGTATCTAATTTTTTTCCTTTTTGTTACAAATAAGACTGTAATTTACTGGTTGTTTTTTTTTTT
>NW_006399784.1:21953535-21958734 GCF_000299155.1 Elephantulus edwardii
ATTTTATTTTTTTTTAATTTACTGGTTTTTAAGTGCCACTGAGTTGGTTTCAACTCAGCAACTCTGTACAACAAACTGATTGATTGATGCTTTGCCTGATCCTGTGCCACCTCACAATCACTTTTTGTGTTAGGCACTGTGTCGGTCCATCCCCTTGAGGGTTGTCGTCTTTTTAGGCTAAACCTCTTAGTTTTCCCAACATGATGTCCTTTTCTAGAGACTGGCTTCTCATTATAATTTACCCATAGAATATAAGATGAACTCTCACCATTCTTATTTCTAAGGAAGACTCTGGCTTCTCCTTTTCCAATACTGATTATTTGTTCTTTTGGCATTCTATGGTACATTCAGTTCAAAATCCCCAGGTCTTCTTTTGCCTTTCTTATACATTGTCCACCTTGAAGCAGTTGAAAATACCAGAACTTGAAGTTCACCTTGGATTTTTAAAATGGCATCCTTTCTCTTTAGTACTTTAAAGATGTTCTTGATTTGCCCAATGAAGTAATTATTTTTTGATTTCTTTACTGCAACTTCCATGGATGAGGAGATTTTTTCTTTGATATTGGGATATAAACCATATATCTTTATGGCTGTAGTCTTTAATCTGGTGCTGGAAAAGTTTCAAGTTCTCCTCACTTTCAGCAGGCATATTTGTGTCATCTGTGTAATTGAGATTGCGGATGCGTCTTGGAATACTTGCTGCAGAGGAAGACTGCAGTCAATATGAGTTACTTCTCAACATCAAGAATACAAGAGTCCTCACCATCATGACTCATCCTGATCCCTCATGATAGAAATGATAGACAACATTATGATAAATGGAAGAGATGGAAATCATACATGATTTTGTCTTACTTGGATCTACAATGAACAAAGTAGTTAAGAAATCAGAAGATGTATTGCATTGGGAAATTCTGCTCTCAGAACTTCTGCTCTCCAGACTTCTGAAGAGCAATGATGCCAATTTATTTTTTTTTCCTTTTTTTTTTAATGATGCCAATTTAGTGACTAAGTACATTTGATCCAAACAATAATCTTTTCACTTATGGTCTGTGTACATGAAAGTTGCATAGTGAATATGCATAATGGAAGAGGAATTGATGCCTTTGAGTTGTAGTGTTGCAGAAGAATGCTGAACATCCTATGGACTGTCGAAAAGACAAATATGTCTTGGGAAATATGCAGCCAGAGTGCTTTTTGGAGGCAACAATAGTGAAACTTCATCTCATATACTTTGGATATGTTGTTAGGAGAAGGGCCACTACATAGTAGTTGGAAAGGTTAGTGAAGGAGAGGAAGACCCTGAATGAGATGGATTAATAAAATATCTATAACTATGGGCTCCACTATATCAGAGATGGTCAGGACGACACAGGACAGAGCAGGGTTCAGATCCATTGTTCATTATGCTGCTATGTCTTGTAGTCAACTTGACAGCACTTTACAACAACCACTTCTCTTAGTGTTGATTGTTGTTGTTAGATGTTTTGAGTTGAGTGCCAATCATAACAAACCTATTAACAGCATATATAAGCCTGTAAAAAGAGCAAGGACTGTGTAGAATGGCCATATCTGACCTTTGCCAACTTCACAAAGATAAACTGTCCCCATCAACACCACCACCACCACCACCAAACTAATTCCCATGAGGTCAGACATGTCCCACATGCTCTTGTACCTCCTTCTATGCATCATAACATCAATTTTACTACTTTGTTATTATTGTTGTTGTGCCATTGACTTATTGCAACCCTGTGTTCATTAGCTCTGAAATCTGCCCTATCCTAAATCAATCTCATCATCTCTGACAGACCTAATCCCATTGCTCCAGTCACTGAGTCAATCCCTCTCATCCTGGGTCTTCTTCTCTTGTGCTGTCCCTCCACCCTTTCAAGCATGATATCCCTTTCCAAGGAGTGGTATGGTATGTGAGATAGAGCCTTAAAATCCTTGCCTCCAGAGAACAGCCTGGTTTCACCTTCTCCAGGACAGACCTGTTTGTTCTCCTGGCAATCCACAGTATGTTCAACACTCTTCTTTAGCACAACTCAAAAGCATCATTTCTTCTTCTGTTATCCTCAGTTATTGTCCTGCTTTTTGATGCATAGCAAGCGATTGCACAGACCATGACCTGTATCAGGTGCTCCTTAGTCTCCAGACTGACATCGTTACTCTTCAGTACTTTAGAGGTCCCAGATAGCAGAGTCCAAAATCTGATACAGTAGCCAACAGACCACACAGAATCATATTCAATGAGTGAAAAGGCTAGAATTCAGATTGCCAGCAAGATACAGTTAGTCAGGACAGCTTGTGAAATGAGCTCACAGGCACCTAAGCCTTGAACCTTGTGGCTTTAATCCAGGATTACAAAGCTCTCAGTCCTACCAATTATGGCTCCCCTGGGCAACCACTCCTAATTCTGTTTCCTTGAGGTAACACTCCCAGGATCCTCTCTGGTTCTCTGTTCCAGCTGTTATGTTTGATGCTCTTGTAGACCCTGGTCTGACTGGTAAAAGAATCTGTGAACCTGAGAGACATGTTGCATTCTCTTCCTTTCGCTTAGTTGGTGGTGAATTTCTCCCATTCTTCTCCTAGATCTGTCAATTTAATGGCAAGGCTAGCCAATCAATTTCCTTGTGGACTGGCAAGTCTAGCCAGTCGGCCTTGTGGCTAGGCAAACACACCTGATTTGCATATTTTTGCTTATCCACATGGCAAAGGCAGTCAGTAGTTAGGGAAGCCATTCTGAGCAATAAACTTAACCCATAGAACCCTGTCCTCTTCTGCGCCATCCTCATCATATCTGACACACTTGAGTCCATCCATTGCTGTAGTCAAAGTGTTAATTCATCTTGTTGAGCACCTTCGTCTTCTTTACTGACCCTTTACCTTTCCAAGCACGGTGTCCTTCTACAAAGAAAGCGGCTTCTAGCAACATGCCCAAAGTATGTGAGAAGATTTGTCATCTTTGCCTCCAAGGAATCGTCTACCTGCACTTTTTTCTGAGACATTCCCGTTTGTTCTTTTGGTAGTCTATGGGACATTTAGTACTCTTCTCTAACATTACGGCTCAAAGGCATCAATTCTGTCATCCTTATTTGTTGTCCAGCTCTCAGATGCATACCAAGTGATTGGAAGGACCATGCTCAGACATCATTGCTTGGCAATAATTTGAAGAGATTCCTGACAGCAGACTTGCTGATCTCCTGACTGTTATCAAGGATGTTGATTGTGGATCCAAGTAAAATAAAATAATTGATCAAATAGTTCACTCTTCTCCACCTGTCTTGACATTTCTTATCAGTCAGAGGTTTGTCTTCTTGAAGTTGAGATGCAGTTCATATTGAAGGCAGCAGTCTTTGATCTTTTGCAGCAAACATTTCTAGATCTCACTTTCAGCAAGCAGGATTATGTCATCTGCATAATGCAGGCTATTGATGAGTCTTTCTCTGATCCTGATCCCAGATTTTTCTTCTTAGAATCTAGTCTCCTGAGTAATTTGCTCAGTGTACAGATTGAATAGGTATGGAGAAAAGATACAACCCTGATTTTAAACCTTTCCTGATTTTAAACCACACAGTGTTCCCTTGCTTTGTTCATGCTTTTTGCTCTAGCTACAGGTTTTGTATAAGCATAATTACATGTTCTGGGATTCTCATTTTTCTCAGTGTTAGCTATAGTTTGTTATGATCCAGATAGTCAAATGCCTTTGTGTCGTCAATAAAACACAAATAGACATTCTTCTGGTATTCTTTGCCTTCAGCCAGGATCCTTCTTGTATCAATGACATCTCTGTGCCATAGCCTTTTCTAAACCCAGCTTGAACTTCTGTCAGTTCTCTCTGAATTTACTATTCTGTTTTTGGATGATTTTCAGTGATAGATCTCAGTAAAATGACTTTGTTGCATTTATTATGGTTTCCCCCACTAGTTCAGTTGTAAGGAATTTTTTAAAAATGTTAAATTATAATCCATCCTGGAGGCTTTGATCTTTAGTAAGTTCTTTAAGTTTTCTTCATTCAATGCAAGCAAAGATATGGTATCTGTCTATCACAAGTTGTTAATGAATTTCCTTACATTCTGAAGCCACATTTTATTTTTTGTGTCTAATTGAGCTTCTTGGATTATTTCCTCAGCATCCACACTGAATGGTGGAAGGATATAGCCCTGACACAACTTTCCATAATTGTCTGCATTTATACATTATTTAAATATTTTCTTGGTCATCTACTAAATCTAGAGAGATGTAAAGAAGAAATAGTTAAGACATGGTCTGTTTTCAGTTTTCTCAGATTTTAGTACGCAAGATATTTCAAAATGTATGCCATTTCTTTACTCTGAGTACTAAAACATGTGTTCAGTTCTAATTTTATTTTTATTTTTTCGTGGGGGGAGTAGTATTTTGTACATATTTTAATGTTACTTTCATTCAGTATGATTAGTACCACTAATCCACAGATAGATACTTCATTTGATCTTATACATAGCAGTTGCTTGATTAATGTATGCTCAGTTTTAGTCATCCATTCTTGTGTTGTGCTCATCTAAACTTTTCTTTATTGGCATCCTTAACATTCATTTCTGGTTAGTTGTTTATTTTGCCATTGAAGTAGTAATGAGAAAATTTTTCCTTCTCTTAGAATTTCTCCTTCATGGCATGTCTTTATTTCATGTAAATGCTTAAATCTCTATATTTTTTAATTTAAATACAATTTTTATTTTATACTGGTTGACTTACAAAGTTCGTATACATGGGTTTTCTCCACCAGATCTTTACCATTTCCTTTACCCACCCCTCCCTCCACCCATCAAATTGTGTGACCCTTTAATTAACTTTCTGCCCATCCTCCCCCCTCAACTCCCCCTTCCCCTCTTGGGTCCTCATACACATTCTACAATAATGGTCTTATACCATATTTGTCCTTATAGTACGTAGTTCACCTAGCATAATGCTCTCCCGTCTCTCACAAGTTAGGTAGTAATTTACAAAATCATTGCTCCTGCATGCTGCATAATATTCCAATGTGTGTGTGAATGTACCATAGTTTTTCAGTCCATTTGATTGTGGTTGGACATTTGGGCTGTTTGTATGCTCTTGCTATGGTGAATAATGCTGCTATTGATGTATAAGTCTTCATTTGTGCCTTAGCTCTCATTTTCATGTGGTATATTCTAAGCAAATAGATGATTTCTACCAACT
>NW_006399784.1:21961124-21980895 GCF_000299155.1 Elephantulus edwardii
TAGAGCAGGGTTTAGGGCTGTTGTACATAGGGTCGCTATGAGTCGCAATTGACTCGACGGCACATAACAACAACAACAATATATTCCAAGCAGTTGAATAGTTGGGTCATATGGAATTTATGTGTTCAGCTTTTTGAGGAAATGCCAAACTACCTTCCAGAGTGGTTGTACCATTTTATAATCCTACCAACAATGTATAAAAGTTCCTATCTCTCTACATTCTCTCCAAAATAAATATTACTTGCTGTCCTGTTAAACTTTGCGCCTGCTACTGGATTGAGATGGTTTTGAAATCTCTAAGTTGGAAAGATAAAGATGATTTAAATACCGAATCAAACCACAGCATCATCATGCTAAAAAAGCATTTCTGAATATTAACAAATATTTAGTATTAAGAAGGTCCATATTCTTCTTCATTTTTATTTTAAACTAAGTATACCTTTTTATTTGTGTCATGGATCAAATAACATGTACATATTGTAGTTGGATTTATAATTATATTTATATTATAAATCAGTCTATCATTTTTCTTCAGCCCTCTTGCTGAGGGAATTTGTTGAGGGAATTGGATTAGTTTTTCTATACTCTGATTTCCCATTCTTTGGATTTTTTTCTCCCCACATGTTGTTGTTGTTAGGCGCCATCAAGTTGAGTACGACTCACAGCGATGCTTTGAACAAAGATTCTGAACCCAGTCCTGTCCTGCACCATCCTCACACTTCCTGACACACAGGAGACCATTGAGCAGTCACCATGTCAATCCACCTGTTTGAGGGTCTTCCTCTCCTTCACCAACCCTTCACCCTTCCCAACATCATGTCCCTCTCCAAGAAATATCTATTTGTTCTCTTAGCTGTCCATGGGATGTTCAGGGCTCTTCTCCAACACCACAGCTCAAAGGCATCAGTTCTTTTTCTGTCATCCTTATTCATTGTCCAGGCCTCAGATGCATAGCTAGTAATCAGAAAGACTATGGCCTGAATCAGACGCACCTTGTTGTTGTTAAGTACCATCAGGTCCTAGGAGACTTTTAGCGACCCTATGAACAAAAGACCTGAACACTTGTATAACTTTCATCGCTTCTCCAAGTAGGGTTTCTGGAGTCAAGCTGTTTTGGAAGTGGATGTCACTCCTGCTTCCAAGCTTGTTTTAATAGGGAAGCCCCACCAAACACTGTCCACCATGGGTAACCATTATCACATTTGACACATCAGTGTCCCAGTGTTCAGCATCACAGCAACCACAAGTTACCTCTGTACAGCAAATGGACAGACCACTGCCATACCACCTAGAAGAATGTTTGACCAAAAACAATTAAAACCAGGCCTGATGGACGCAGATTGGAAATGTCCCTAACTGGAGATTTCCCCAGTGCAATGTGTCATCTTATTTCCTGACTACTTGTACCAAGAGTGTAAAATATGGATGCAAACTTGGAGCTCTGGTGACCTAGTGGCAAGACGCTGCACTTCAATCCCAGATGTACGTGGTTCAAATCCACCAGATGCTCTGCTGGAGAAGGAGGGAGCAAACTCCTCCTGTACCAGTCAGATCTGATTTGACGGTACACGTAAAAATAATACAATAAAAATAAAAAAAAATTTATGAAAAAAACAAAAAAAATGTGGATGCAAGAAAGATGAAGCTGTTGACAGTTAGATTCAGTGTTTTTGAGAGTATTTTGCATATAGATTTATTGAATCTTTATTTTTGTATACAGGAAAAGCACATAAAGTCTGATTTTGTCCCTGTCTAATTAATGGGTGTCAGATTCCTATTTCAAGGGATTTATGTAGATTCATCTATTTTCAGTTCCTTGTCATCCTTTTAAGGGATCTGGAGGTAACAGTGGTTAAGTGCTTGGCTACTAACTTAAAGATCTTTGGTTCAAACCCACTTCCTGCTTCATGGTGGAGACACTTGATAGTCTTTGTACATACTGATTTACAGTCTTGGAAAGATAGACATTTCTGTTCTATCCTATGGTGTAAAATCAGCATTGACCTGATGGCAATGGTTTAGATTTTTTTAAAATTAACTTTTAATCTACTGGATTTAGTAACCATTTATAACAATTATCTAGATTTATTATTTCATATGGAACTCTGAATGGTGATGCTTCATTGTAATATTTTCTGCATTCTTTTATCAACTTTTTGTTTTCCTTTTTTCAAAACAATACATTGGTTTTCTTGGATTCTTTTATATTGCTAGTACTAACATGAAATGACAGTTGAGTAACAACTGAAGTGTCAAATTTTTGTTTAAACAAGTTTTCATTTTAGATTCCATGTAGTTATTAGAACACAATTATTAGATATTTTTACTCTGTTATATATTATATTAAATATATATTTGCCACCTTTGAACTGCAGATGGAGCATAGGGAGATTAGAGTTGACAGCCCACTATTGGTATGTTTTTTAAAAATTATAATTTTTTTCTCTAAAGTTTGCCAGTCTTTATAACACTATAAGAAGGTATGTTATCAAACTATTAGCTTACTGAAAGTGAGTCCATGTAACCTGAACCATAAGAGAAAGTGACACTGCAGCGCCTGGGTGAGTGTATATTACTAATGGATGAAATTTCAAGTAGGAAATAACTGCATTGTTTAGTATCAGGTATACAGAAATTAGTGTATTCCACTTGATTGCTTTTAGAAACTGAGCTTTTGTATTACACCAGGAGCCAGGGAAACCTCAAAAATAGCTTTGGTCTTAAAGTGCTTTTTTTTTTTTAAAAAATAATCAAGTGTCTTTATTTTAAAATGTGCAACATTAGGAGAATATGAAACATTATTTTTTTGAAAAACATTTCTTATTTTTTTTAATAACCAATCTATTACTATAACAAAGTCATTTTATTTTCCATTCAGAATTGCTCAAACCTACCAAAATGCCTGATTGAAACATTGTATCATTGTATTTTCTACTTTTATGCAGTATTTTTACTTGGGTTTTGGATATCCATTTGACTTTTCTGTAAGAGTAGTTTTATACTTAGTCATGGAGAATAATTTTTTAATATCTTACCACAAATTTGTTGTATATACATGAAATATTATCTGTATTTATTATTTTAATTATTACAGGTTTAATTATTAGGTTTTTTAGCATTTGTGGTCAAAGTTTTACATTTTTAAAGCAAATTTAATAATTAAGCCATGATTAAGTGCCTTTGTAAAGCTATTGCATAGTTAGGCTTTACACTTAGTACTTCAAATGCCTTAAAGATGATGCTCACTAGTCTCATTTTTATACTGTGAAAGTTTTTGTAATGTATTTTATAAGGGAATCTAGAAATTTTGTTTTATCAATTTTGAAATTATTTTTTTTTGTGAATTTAGTGGAAGGTTACAGAGAAGTTGGATTTTCATTCCTTGATTGTTTCACATTTTCCTAACTATTCACCCTCTCAGTTCACTTTTTTTTTTTAATAAAAATTTATTCATTGTGTACTTTCTTTGCTTTTCCTCCCTACTTCCCAGTTTACCTTGCTATGCATGTCTTATTCTGGACTGTTGTCATACACATAATGCCTACTTGTATATTCCTTTTAAGTAGTTCTTTCCTTCATCTGTTCCAATGTAGTGCTCATTATTTATTCCCTCTTTTCTTAGACAGCCCCCCACCAAACCTTTATGTCAGGCCTACTTTATAACAGTGGTGTTATACGGTATTTGTCCTTTTGTGACTGAGATATTTCACTCAGTATAGTGTCCTCTAGGGTCACCCATGTTGTGTCATATGCGTTCCTTGTTTTTTCAGGGCTGTGTAATATTACGTTGTATGAATATACCATAGTTTTTCTATCCATATTTTTGATGGGCACTTGGGTTGCTTCCATCTCTTTACTCTTGTGAATAACACAGCAATGAGCATGGATGTACATATATCTGTTTGGGTGGCAGCTCTGCTTTCTGTAGGGTATATTCCTAGTAGTGGAATTTGGGTCCAGTGGTAATTCCATCTTTTTAAGAAAGCATCATACTGCCTTCCATAGTGGTTGCACCATTTTACACTCCCACTAACGATGAGTAATAGTTCTAGTCTCTTCAAAACCTCACAAGTATTTGTTGTTTGCTGCTATGTTGAACTTTCTGTTGTTATTGGAATGAGATGCTATCTCATAGTTGTTTTGGTTTGCATCTCTCATGATACCTAGGGATTTTGAACATTTCGTCATATGTTTGTTTGCTATTTGAATGTCTTCTTTGGTGAAAATGTCTTGAGTCCATTTTGCAATTGGTTTGTTTGCCTTTTTCATGTTGAGGTATTGGAGTATTCTATAAATTTTATGAGTCCCTTATCAGATATGTCATTACCAAATATTTTTTCCAAGTATGTGGGTTTCCTCCCCCCCCCCCTTTTTTTTTTTCTTCCTTTCCTTTTGGAGAAATTTTTTGATGTGCCTAGGCATTCGATTCTTAGAAAGTCCCATTCATCTGTTGTTTTCTCTCCTGGTTGTAGGTTCTTCAAGATTCTTGAAAGACTGTTCATATTGTAGATTAGGGCTTCTACAGTTCTTTCAAGCTTTTCTCTGATGAAGTTTATAGTCCTTGGTTTTTCAGACTTTGCCACTGCTACTGGAGTGAGATGACATCTCATGGTGGTTTTTAATTTCCATATCTCTTATTGCCAATGATTTTGAGCATGTCTTCATTTGTCTGTTGGCCATCCAAATATCATCCTCTGTGAAAGATCTTTCCATGTCTTTTGCCCATTTTGTGATTGGATTATCTTTTTCTATAGGAGGCCCTGTAGGTCCAGGTCTCTTTTTGGTTCTTGTAGTAATTATTTGTAATTTTCTTCAAATCGATATTTTGTGTTTCTAGTTAAATTTACTTCTAAGTATTTAGTCTTGTGGTTAGCTATTGTAATGGGTATTGCTTTTCTTAGCTTCATTTCTATATTCTCTGCTACTGTAGAGAAATCCAGTTGATCTTTGTATCCTGACACCTTACTGAATTGGCCAGCTATGTTCAGTAGTTCTCTGAGTCTTTAGGGCTTTCTTAGTATCATATCATCTGCATATAGAAATAATTTTACCTCCTACTTGCCAGCTTGGATAACTCTTATTTTTTTCTCTTGTCTTTATCACTCAGACTTCCAGTACAATATTGAATATTGTTGTTATGTGCTATTGAGTCCCCTGCAACTCATAGCAAATCCGTGTACACCAGCTATAAAGCCTCCCATGTCTCGAACCAGTCTCACTAGCTCCTAAACACCTACCCCCTTTGCTCTAGTTACTATATCAATCCATCTCATTCAGGGTCTTCCTTTCCTGTGCTGTCCCTCCACCCTTTCGAGCATGATATCCTTCTTCAAGGATAGGTCCCTCCAGGCCACATGTACAAAGTATGTGAGATGGTATTTCAGAATCCTAGCTTCCAAGGAGAATCTTGGTTTCACTTTTTCCAAGACATACCTAATTGTTTTATTGGAAGTCCATGGTATGTTGAAGGCTCTTCTCCAGCACACAGCTCAAAGGAATCAATTTTTCTCCTGTCATCCTTAGTCATTGTCCAGCTTTCTGATGCATAGCAAGTAATTGTAAAGACCATGGCATGTATCAGGCGCACCTTAGTCTCTAGACTGACGTCTTTGCTTCTCAGTACTCTGGAGAGGTCCCTGACAGCAGATTTACCTAATGCAATTCACCTTTTGATTTCCTGACTGCTGGTGCCAAAAGTGTTGATTGTGAAGTTGAGTAAGCTCTAACTCTTAATAACCTCAGACTCTTTCCCATCCATCATTGTGCTGCCAGTTGTCCCAGTGGTGAGAATCTTTGTCTTCTTGATGCTGAGCTTCACTCCATATTGAAGACTACAGTCCTTGATCTTCTGCAGCATTCACGTCAGGCCCTCCTCAGTTTCAGCAATCAAGGTTGTGTCATGTGCATAACACAGATTGTTGATGAGTTTTCCTCTAATCGTGATGCCCCATTCCTCCTCATAAAGTCCAACCTCCTGAGTGATCTGTTCCGCATACTAATTGAAAAAGTGTGGAGACAGGACGTATCACTGGCACACAACTTTCCTGATTTTAAACCATGAAGTGTTTCTCTGCTCTGTTCTGCATACTTGTTTCCTGGTCCAACTATAGGTTTTGCATGAGCACAATCAAGTGTTCTGGTATTCCCGTTCACCTTAAGGTTAACCACAGTATGTCGTCATCCACACAGTCAAATGCTATTGCATACTTAATGAAACACAGGTAGATATCCATTTGGATACCTGTAAGCTTTGGTGCTGGAGAAGAGTATTGAGTACAATATTGACTGCTGGGAGGACAAACAGGTTTGTCCTGTTGTTGCTATGTGCTGTCGAGTTGTTTGCAACTCATAACGTCCTAGAGATGGTAAAACCAGGCTGATCCTTGAAGGCAAGGATTCTGAAGCTTCCTCTGACATACTTTGGGCATGTTGCAAGGAGGGATCAGTCCTTGAAGAGGGACATCATGTTTGGGAGGATGGAGGAACAGCACAGGGGAGGAAGACCTTTGATGAGATGGATTGATTCGGTGACTGGGGTAATGGGGATAGGTGTGTCAGAGACAATAATGTGGGCACAGGATAGAGCATTGTTCAGAGCTATTGTACATGGGGTCTCTGTGAGTCGCAAGTGACTTGGTTGTTTCAAGAAACTTTCATTTTTTGTTTTTGCTATTACATTCAAGCAGGGCGTGATTCAGCTTCAAATGTGTGTTTTTTCTCTGCTTTATCCTCTTGTTATTGATTTCTAATTTTGTAGCATTGTGATCTGACAAGATGCTTTGTATTATTTTTATATTTTTGAATTTATTTATGCTTGTTTTGTGACTTAAAACCTGATCTGTCCTGAAGAATGTTCCATGCACATTGGAGAAGAAGGTATATTGCACTTTTTTTGGATGCGGTAGCCTGTATATATCTCTGAGATTGAATTGGTTTATTGTGTGGTTGAATTCTTCAGAATCTTTGTTGAGTTTCCTTCTGGTAGTTCTATCTTTTCTTGAGAGTTGTTGTTGTTGTTGTTATGTGCCATCGAGTCCTTTCCGACTCATAGCGGCCCTATGCACAACAGCTCTAAACCCTGCTCTATCCTGCGCCAACCGCACCGCCTCTGACACACCCATCCCGATTACCCCAGTCACCGAATCAATCCATCTCATAGAGGGTCTTCCCCTCCTGCGCTGTCCCTCCACCCTCCCAAGCATGATGTCCCTCTCCAAGGACCCGTCCCTCCTGGCAACATGTCCAAAGTATGTCAGACGAAGCCCCAGAATCCTTGCCTCCAAGGAGCAGCTTGGTTTAGTCCTCTCCAAGATGAATCTGTTTGTTTTCCTGGCAGTCCATGGTACATTCAGTACCCTTCTCCAGCACCACAGCTCAAAAGCATCCACTCTCCTTCTGTCCTCCCTAGTCATTGTCCAACTCTCTGATGCATAACAAGCGATTGCAAATACCATGACCTGTATCAGGCGCACCTTAGTCTCCAGAGAGACACTGTTGCTCCTGAGTACCTTTGAGAGGTCCCTAACGGCAGACTTTTCTTGAGAGTAATATATTGAAATCTTCTATGATTGTTGTGGTGGTGTCTATTCTTTTCTCAGTTCTGTTAACATTTGCTTTGCATATTTTGTAGCTCTATAATTTGGTGCATAAATATTTCTTATGGTTATGTCTTATTGTTTTATTGACATTTTAAGGACTTTATAGTGACCTTTCTTGTCCTTTGAGGTGGTCTTTATGCTGAAACCAATTTTATCTGTGAGTAATATCACTACTCTTGCTTTTTTCTGCTTGCAGTTTACTTTGTATAATTTTCCCCCGGCCTCTTATTTTTAGGCTGCCTTTATCTTCACTTTCCAGGTGTGTCTCTTGTAGACCTCATAGTGATGGGGTTTTGGTTTTTTTTTTTTTATCCAATCTGCTACTCTTTTTCCTCTTCAGTGGTGCATTTATATAATTCACATTCTGTGTAATTATTGAGAGGCAGGGTTTATTGCTATCCTTTTGTTAATAGGCCCTTGGATTGATAACTTAGACTCAGGAGACCACTGCTCCAGAGGAGGAAACCACAGCTCATCCTGCTTGAATTTCTCTCTGATCTTTGACTCAAGGGAAGACGTGCTTCAGTTGGGGACAGAGATGACCAGTGAATTGGCAGCGATCTTAGCCAGCCAGGCAACTGCCAAAGCTAGACTGGGTCTGAAGGGTCCACAGCTCATATACTGGCTCTGAGATGGACCATGGTTCCAAGCTGTTGTTTGGGAAGGAAATGGCTTCACCTGTTTTTTTGGTGCTCCTGGCACAGGATGGCAGGGTGGCGGCGGGCTGATCTGGTTTCCATGCCAGGCTGGTCTGGTCTACTTAACTGGCTTGCCTGGTCTAGTGTGGCAACTTTGTTGTGCATCCGCTTGGTCTGTGGAGATAATTTTCTAATCTCTCAAACTGAAACCTTCCTCTACTTGCCCAGCTGCTCCACCACTGGCTGTCACTGCAGCTCACTGCCTGCCTGGTGCTTGCTCTGCATGCTATTTAAGGTGCTACTTCCACTGCTGTTCATAGGCTGGGGTCCTGTGGCTGCTGCCGCCAACACAGCACAAGGAAGCTTCTGTGAGTACTTGAAATTATTTTTTGACTTGTTAAAATGAGAGAGTTACACACTATGCCAGTATAATGTAAATCTGTATATGGTTTATCTTGTTTAAAACATTTACATGTTTCTTTTATAATTTAGTGGTGGTTGTGTGTTGTCAAGTCAGTTCTTGACTAATAGTAATGGCAGATCAAAACCTTGCCCATTCCTATATTATTTTCATCATCTGCTTGATGCTTATTTTCATTGTTCCAGCCCACCTTATTGAAAGTCTTTATCTGAACCTCCACCTTTCCAAGCATGGTATTCCCCCCCCCCCCCAAGAGCTACTCCCTTTTGTCATTATACCCAAACTATGCCAGATGAAGTGTTACTTGGTCTTTTGGCAGTCGGTGGTATATTCAGTAGTCTTCACCACCACCACAATTCAAAAGTATCAGGTTTGTCTTTGGTGTTCTGTATTCATTATCCAACACACATATGAAGCAATTGAAAGTAATATGCCTTGGATCATGCACACTTTGGTGACATTATTGCTCTTTAGGACTTTAAAGAGTTCTTTGACAGAAAATTTATCCAATACAATAGGTCTTTTTATTTCTTCACTGATGCATCTTTGGGGATTGTGGATCCAAGTATAAGGATATTTTTGACAACTTAAATCTTTTCTCTAGCTATCATCATGCTGCCTCTTAGTCTAATGGTGAGGACTTTTGGGGTTTTTTTTTTGTGTTAGTGTGTAATCCCTATTGAAATCTGTAGTCTTTGATCTTCAGTAAATACTTCAAATCATCTCATAGGACACAAGTTTGTGTCATCTGCATATCAAGTCTTGCTTGTTGTTGTTATGTGCCATTGAGTCGTTTGCGACTCATAGCGACCCTATGTACAAGAGCCCTAAACGCTATTCTGTCCTGTGCCAAACCTCGCCATCTCAAACACATTCATTCCCACCACTCCACTCACAGAATCGATCCATCTCATCGAGGGTCTTCCTCTCCTGAGCCATCTCTCCACTCTCCCAAACCTGATGTCCCTCTCCAAGGACCAGTCCCTCCTTGCAACATGCCCAAAGTATGTCAGAGGAAGCTTCAGAATCCTTGACTCCAAGGAGCATTCCGGCTTCACCCTCTCTATGACAAACCTGTTTGTTCTCCTAGCAATCCATGGTATATTCAACACTCTTCTCTAGCACGACAACTCAAAGGCATCAATCCTCTTTCTTTCATCCCTATTCACTGTCCAACTCTCTGATGCATAGCACTTAATTGCAAAGACTATAGGCCGGATCAGGCACACCTTAGTCTCCAGCCTGACATCATTGCACTTCAGTACTCTTGAGAGGTCCCTCACAGCTGACTTTCCCAATGCAATTCGTCTCCTCATTTCCTAGCTGCTATTACCAAGAGTGTTGACTGTGGAGCCAAATAAAACTGTTAACTACCTCAATCTCTTTACCATCCATCCTGATGTTGCCAGTTGCCCCAGTGGTGAGAATCTTTGTTTTCTTGACGTTGAGCTTCAATCCATATAGGAGGCTGCATGGTTGTGTCATCTGCATAACGCAAGTTGTTGATGATTCTTCCACCAATCCTGATGCCACATTCCTCCTCGTACAGAGTAAATCTTGCTTATTCTTCCTCAAATCCTGGTGCTAAGTTTTTCTTCATATGGTGTAGCTCAGAATATTTGCTTAGTGTACAGATTGAACAGTATGGTGAAAGGATACAGCAGTGACACACAACTTTTCAGATCATACAGTAGCCTCTTGTTCTGTTCAGATGAATACTTCTTGGTCTACATACAGGTTCTGCATGAGCACAATTAAGCTTTGTGGAATTCCCATTCTTTTCAGTTTTGTCCACAGTTTTTTATAATCTACACTCTCAAATGCCTTTGCATAGTCAATGAAACATGAGCAAACATTTTTCTACCATCCTCTATTTTAAACCAAAATCTGTGACATTAGCAGTGATATCCCTCATTCCACTGCCTCATCTATTTTCTCTCAGTATCTGGTCAGAGAACTCTGCTATCGATTTTGGAATAATCTTTAGCAAGCTTTTACTTGTGTGTGATATTAATGATACTGTTTGATCATTTACACATTCTGTTGGGTTACATTTTTTTAGATTGGGTAAAAATATGGATCTTATCTGTCTTGTTGGCCTGTGGCAAGTCTTTTCCGAATTTTCATTATAGGGAATTGAGTATATCCAGGGCTGCATCTGTGGGACCATCTCAGTTGACATTCCCTCAATTCCTGTAGTTTTAGTTTTTGCCTGTGCCTTCACTGCACCATTGACTTATTCCTTTAGAACTGTTGGTTTTTGATCATATGGTATTTCCTAAAATGATTCAGAGTCAACTAATTCTTTTTGGTTTAGAATTTCTATTCCTTTAATTTTTTTTTCTTTCTAATTGATGCTATGTCATTTGGACAACTTCATCTTGCGTAGTGTAGGTATGTTTTCAGACGGGACCAATTCTTAGAGAAAGACACCATTGTTGGGAAAGGTGGAGGTTCAGAAAGAGAGGAAGACTGTACAAGCAACAGAAAATGGGACACGGGGACACAGGGCCATGAGATCTCTCTGAAAGAGCCAGTGGAGATGAGCAGGGAAGCAGCTAAAGAGCCCATAACCCAGCCCCATGGTGCCTCTAGAGCCGCATGAGAAGCAAGAGGTTTTATTTATTCATTGTTCACTAACAGATTGTGGTACCTAGAGTGGGGTTTACTAGGGAAGTAAGTTGGAGAGTTGTGGAAGCAAAGAATTTTACCCAGTGCAAGTTCAGGTTTTAGTCCAGGAATCCGAAGCTAAATTAACAGAAAAACACAATACCTTAATTATTAAAGTCTGGGTTCAGTTCAGTAACACAAATCCAAATCATTCAGCAAGATTTGCCTTAGATTTTATAAATCAGCTTCTCTTTAATGATCTGACAAGCACAGCAAAACCTTTAACTGTGTGACCTTTATGTCAGGGTTCCTTCAGGTACAACTTGTCACAGTTTCTCCACAGCAGTGCCACAGTTTCTCCATCACTGTCGGTAGAGTCTTGTCATGAGGGCCTTGCTCTCATCAGTGTCTTTCTCCAGTCTCGGTCAAGGTTTACCTCACTATGTGAGAAGCACTTCTGGCTCTTATCCTAGTCCTACAGCTGTTGATGATTTGTAAGACCAAGTGTCTGCAGTTAAGGTAGCTGGATATCATATGGTGCCCACACAATGGCTAAAAATCCACTTTTTAATCCAACACTGTGAAGACCTTTAACAAGATGAATTGACACAATAACTATAGCAATGAAGTTGAGCGTATCACAGATCTTGTATATGGCACATGATAGGACAAGATTCATATCTTTTGTTTATACAGTTGCTATGAATTTACATAATGACATACAACAACAGCAGCAGCAGCAACCACCACCACCACCACCTACCATTTATGGTTTCTGTTATTTTGAACCATTTACTGGCTGGGCCCAAGGAATTAAAAAAGACAATAATTTTACACGTTATAAAAACCAAAGATGCAATCTGAAGTTCATGTAAAAAAATAAAGTAAGTTAATAAATAAGTAAATGAAATCTTTAAAAAGAGAGGAACCACAGCATGATAAAAGTAAATAACGCTTTTGGAAAATGGGCACAGGATATGAACAGACACTTCACAAAAGAAGACATTTAGATGGCAAACAAACACATGAAGAAATGTTCAAAATCTCTAGCTCTAAGAGAGATGCAAATAAAAACAACTATGAGAAAACATCTCACCCCAGTAAGAATAGCAAAATGAAACAGAGCAGCAAACATCAAATGCTGGCGAGGTTGTGGAGAAACTGGAAGCCTAATTCACTGTTGGTGGAAGGCTGTATGGTGCTTTCTCAAAAGGTTGCAAATAGAGATATCATTTGACCCAACAATTCCACTATGGGGAATTTTCCCTAAAGAAACCATAACCGCCACCCAAACAGATATATGCACACCCCCATGTTTATTGCCGCTTTTCTTCGCAATATCAAAGAGCTGGAAACAACCCAGGTGCCCATCAACAAGTGAATGGATAGAGAAGCTCTGGTATATTCACACAATGGAATACTATGCAGCATTGAAAAACAAGGAACTCATGAAATATTATGCAAAATAGATGACCCTGGGGGACATTGTGCTGAGTGAAATATCTCAGTCACAAAAAGACAAATATTGCATAGGGCCACCTTTGTAAAACGGGACTGACATCAAGGTTGAGGGAAGACCGGAAAGGAGGGGAGAAATGATGTATATTGCATTGAAACAGATGAGGGAGAGAGCTGTTTAAAAGGACTATATGAATGAGTAATCTTGTCATAATGGAAGTCCAGACTGAAGGCTACATAGTGGAATGGACTTGGGGGGAGGGATTGCATAACAATGAAAGAGTTTTTCTTTTCAAGGAGAAGAGTGCATTGGGGGGGAGCAGGTGGGCAGGGAGAAAAGTGCAACAATGAATGACTGGAAACCCCAAGTCTCTGTAAACTTTCATTAAAATTAATAAAATTTTTTTTTTTAAAAAAGAAAGGAAATGCCTTTGATGTTTTATTTGTTGAAGACTTTCAGCAAATCTGTATAAAATTTTTAAGTAGGGTAAAATAATTATTTACTTTTCACATCATAAAGACTCATTACTTCCACATTACATAATTATATGCACTTTTGGGGGACAGTAAGTCAGGAAAGCATTCTCTAAAGGAGTCAAAGGAAAGCTTGCTTGGCAAATAAACCAGTTGACATTGAATTGATTCTGACTCATAGGAAGCTTCAGTGGAGTACCAAAGTTAAAAGTCTTTATGGAAGAACACTCCCCATCTTTCTTTTCTGTCTTTTGTTTTTGGATTTTGCAGGGACCTCTCCAAAGTGCTAAATTGCCACAGTGTCACTTTAAAATATCAGGTGTGCTTAATCCAAACTGTGTTCTTTTCACTTACTTGCTGTGTATCTGAAAGTTGGAAAATAAAGATGACAGAAAAATTGATGCTTTTTAGTTGAATTTTTAGAGAGCAGTACTGAATGTCACTTGGACTGCCCCTGCCCACCCCCCTCTAAAAAGATATGTCTTGGAGAAAGTGCAACCAGGATTCTCCTTAGAGTTAAGGATGGCAAAACCTCATCTCACATACTTTGAGCATGTTAGGAAGGATCAGTCCTTGGAAAAAAAACCATCATGCTTGGAAAGATGGAGAGTCAGTGAAGGAAGGGAAGACCTTCAAAGAGAAGAATTGGCACAGTGAATGACAAGTTAAATTATATCAGTGCTGAAGAAAATGGCACAGTAGAGAACAAGGTTCAGATTCTTTGTTCATAGGGTCACTATGAGCCATAGTTGACTTGAGGGCACCTAACTAACAAATTAATTTTGTTATTAGACAAGACTCAGTTTTACTATTGAATCAGTTGGTTCCTATCCTATTTGTTGTCTTGAAGAAGGTATATAATATTTCTGACCCAGTTTTTGTATCTTTAAAATGAGAACCTATCTGTAGTATGAAACTTATAGGATTGTATTTTAGAATTATTGAGACTAATACTTGACACAGTAAACATTTTACAAATGCTTGCTATTCAGGAGCTTATAGTATTATGGAAACAAACTTACTAAAGACAACTAATAATCTAATGATGGTCTCCTTATGCGAGGTCTGGTCTCTTCTAGAAACATGCCTAAAGTATATGAGATAGAGCTTTAAGATCCTTGCCTCCAAAGAGCATTTGGTTTTACTCTCTCCAGAGCAGACCGCAGTTAAATGTGAAGGATGTTTTATGATAAGTAAGATATGCTCCAACCTTCAAAGTCAGGTAGTATCACTTCTTAGTTTGCTATTATCCTCAGTTACTGTCTTTTTTGGTAGAGGTAGAAATAGAACTAAAATTTGAAATTTAGAAAGTAAGACTAGTTAAGAAAGTAAGTTATATAGACACTTTGCATTGCCCAGGAATTTTATATTGGGACATAATGAAAGTTAGGACTTACTGAGATTTATTTATATTAATTTATTTGATACGTGATGGGCTGCAGTGATTTTTTTTGTACATGATCAAAATACTCTTGGGAAATTTGATAAGATGATAATTACATGATGTCATTAAAATTCTCGGCATTTTGAGTTTTTAGTGAGTAATGCTCAACTTCCATGACCTTAATGTATTATTGATTTTCAATAACAACTGTTGACCAAAATAGGGACATGATGCTCGGAATGTTGGAGGGTCAGTGAAGGAGAGGAAGACCCTCAACCAGGTAGATTGACACAGTGAGTGCCACAATGGGCTCTAATTTGTCCGGAAGTGTGAGGATGGCACAGAATAAGATAGAGTTCAGATATGTTGTTCTTAGGGTCCCGAATAACAACAACAACAACATTTACCAAAATTAGCTTAGGTTTTTGGTAAATACTACTGTTAAGGTGACTTATCAGTTTTATTGACTGAATTAACAAAAACCCCCCAAATCCTGTATCATGTTTCTGAGTTGTTCTCGTTGGAGGATACTGCCCATCTTTCCTCCTCAGGAGCATCTGGTGCATTTGCACTTCTTCTCTTTCTGATTGCAACACAATATATAATATACGATGCCACTAGAGCCTCTTACACTTCTCACAGACTGAATGTTGTTTTTAGGTGCTGTTGAGCGGGCTACAATTTATAGTGATCCCATGAACAACAGATCTGAACCTTGCTCTCTCCTATGTTGTCTTTACAATCTCTGATATACTCAAGCCCATTGTTATAGTCATTTTGTCTTGTTCATCTTTTTGGAGGGTCTTCCTGTCTTTCTTGTTATTACCCACTTTCTCCCAGCATTTCCAATTTTCCAGTCTTTTTTCTAGAACTGACCCTTCCTAACAACTTGCCCTAGTACGTAAGATGAAATCTCACCATCTGTGCCTCTAATGAGCACCCACCCTGGTTGCACATCCTGTAAGACGGCCTCATTTGTTTTTTTTACTTTTCATGGGGTGTACCATATTTTTGTCCAACATCACAAGTCAAAGGCATTGCTTTTCTCCCGTTTTCCTTAGTCATTGCCCAACTTTCAGAATCATAGGAAGCAATTGAAAATATCATGACTTGTATCACTCTTGATCACTTTGGAGAGATTCTTGTAGATCTCAGATATTTTATAGAACTAGGTTAATGTTAACATCTGAATTCTTTGACAAGAACTTTCCCTTTGTTTAGTTAGTTCAAGTAGACTGTGTATTGATTTAAGAATGCGTTATATTATTGTCTTGATGGTGACTTAAGGATGCATTATATTATTGTCTTGATGGTGACTTAACCCTGGAGCAGAAGCCTATACATCACATATTCCTTAGAAATTGCTAAAAGAAATATCATGTCATATTCAATAAAGTGTTAGTTTGATGGAGATGTAATTACCAATCTTATGATAGAATTGTAATGTCTGAATATAGACTTTTTAAAAAAAATCACAAACCAACCACTTGCAAATGCACTTACATTAAAAAAACTCAATAAAAAGAAAAAAAGATACAGGGGCCAAATGAAGTACGTGTATTTTAAATGCCAAACACATCTGAACTCATCATCATATTAAAAAATACAGAATTTTGCTAGCACTCTAGAATCCTTCTATTTATTACAACATTCCCCCAAATTAACCATTTCATGTTTTATAATAATTACTTTTTTCTTTGTATAATCATATACTTGTCTACAGTTTGTAGTCTTGCTCCTTTTGTTGCTGCTTTATAAAATCTCAAATCAGTAGAAGAACCTCAGGCTTTTGACATTTAGAGTTGTACAATTTGGTTATTTGTCCCAGCAAATTCATGATGCAGTTCAGCATCTTCCTCTGCTCTCTGTATTTCCATGATCTTGGCAGGTAGATCGATTCCTCTTGGCTAGACTCTAGATGGTGCTGTGTTCTTTTATCAGGAGACAGATCACTGCTGGTTACCTGTATTTTGTGATGTTACCAGCTGTTGATGCTCAGAGTCCACGCCATTAAGTCACTGGATCAGAAAAATAGTGATATTTTAAATTTTTTCTGTTTAGCAGCTGGAATACTTCTTTAAGAGATGTTTTCCCTACTCTTACTTATCTAGTGCTACAGTAATATTTAAAGGCAGAATCAATACTTTCTTTTTATTCACAGTTTCAAAACAATAGATTTCCCTCGTATGATTTACCAGAGATGACCAATTAGTGATTTTCATTTAAAAACTATAAATAAATGAATTTATATATATTTGAAGAATTTTGATCTATTCTATTAATATCTGCAGGGAACCTCATGTATCACATGTGTGGCCAGTGAAACTTTCTGAAGCTGACTTCTGAGTCTATTTGTCTACTCTAGTAGAGTTTGATTGCTTCCTTTCTTTTTTTATGATTTTCCTTCCTTTTTAAATTCCAGATATTTATCAGCCATTTCTCTAAGAACTTGTGATTTTCATAGAGAAAAATGCAATTGTGAAGCCACATGCTGGGTGCTAGAAATGGACATTTTTATGCTAGGCATGTACATACAGCACACTATATGCATACATATACATATACATGCACACACACGTTATATATGGATTTTTGTTAAGTGCTATGGAATCTGTCCTGACTTAACAGTGATCCTAGCACACACTACTTCCTGGTCCTGTGCCATCTTCACAATCTTCTTCATATAGTACATTTTCTCAGATTATATGCTTAGCATCCATAAAGATGAATAGAGTACGGTGAAAAGATATAACCCTAATGCATACTTTTTCTGATTTTAATCTACATAATAGTCTGTATGACTGCCTGTTGGACTGTGTACATGTAGAAACATTTACTGTTTAGGGGTAGGGTTTTCCTCCTCTAAAATTAAATGTTTGTTTTAGATTATTTTTGGATATACAGAAGAATACATTTGAAATAGAGTTTTCATATGACCTGTACTCAGTTTAGTATACCAATTGACGTAGTTCAGCTAACAGATACTGCCCTGGACGTGCTCACCAAGTTGTGCCAAGAAATCTGGAGAACAACGACTTGGCCAACTAACTGACTGGAAGAGATCTTTATTTGTTCCCATTCCAAAGAAGGGTGACTCAACAGAGTATGGAAACTATAGAACAATCTCATTGATTTCACATGCAAGCAAGATTCTACTGAAGATTATCCAAAAATGACTGGAACAGCACATCAGCAGAGAACTGCCAGAAGTCAAGGCTGGGTTTAGAATGGGTCGTGGTACTAAGAATATTGTAGCTGATGTTAGATGGATCTTAGCTGAAAGCAGGGAATACCAGAAGAATGTCTACCTGTGTTTCATTGATTATGCAAAGGTATTTGACTGTGTGGATAATAACAAACGGTGGCTGACTCTGAGAAGAATGGGAATCCCAAACACCTGATCGTGCTAATGTGAAACCTATACTTGGACCAAGAGAGAGTTGTCCGAACAGAGCAGGGAAACACTGCATGGTTCAAAATTGGTAAAGGTGTATGACAGGGATGTGTCCTATCTCCATACCTTGTCAACCTGTATGCAGAACAGATTATCTGGGAGCCTGGGCTCTATAAGAAGTGTGGCATCAGGATTGGTAGAAGATGTGTTAACTATCTGTGTTATGCAGGTGACACAACCCTGCTTGCTGAAACCAAGGAGAACTTGAAATGCTTGCTCTAGAGGGTCAAGGACTGCAGCCTTCAGTATGGATTGAGGCTCAATGTCAAGAAGACAAAGATACTCACCACTGGACCAATTGGCAGCATCAGGATGGATGGTGAAGAGATTGAGATTCTTAACAGCTTTAGTCTGCCTGGCTCCATGGTCAACACTCTTGGCACCAGAAGCCAGGAAATCAAAAAACGTATAGCAATGGCAAAGTCTGCTGTTAAGGACCTCTCCAGGGTACTGAAGAGCAGTGCTGTCTGTCACTCTGGAGACTAAGGTGAGTTTGATACAGGCCATGATTTTTGCAATCACTTGTTATGCATCAGAGAGTTGGACAATGACCAAGGAGGATAGAAGGAGAATTAATGCCTTTGAGCTGTGGTGCTGGAGAAAAGTATTGAATATACCATGGACTAACAAGAAAACAAACAGGTTCATCCTGGAGAGGGTTAGGCTGTGCTGCTCCTTGGAGGCAAGGATTCTGGGGTTTCGTCTGACATACTTTGGACATGTAAGGAGGAACAGGTCCTTGGAGAGGGATATCATGCTTGGGAGGGTGGAGGGACGGCGCAGGAGGGGAAGGCCCTCTATGAGGTGGATTGATTCAGTGACTGGGATAATCTGGATGGGTGTGTCAGAGGCAGTGCGATTGGTACAGGATAGAGCAGGGTTTAGGGTCAGTATAAGTCGCAAGCGATTCGACGGCACATAAGAACAACATAATACATTCAGTCATTAACCAATAATGGTAGACTATAACTAAAAGTCTATGTTGTGTTCATGTTTCCTTATTATCTAATGCTCCCTTTTCCCCTCTACAGAATTACAACCAGCAGTATAGCAATTTATAAATAGATGTCAGGATTCCTTTTTGTGAACAGTGCCTTTTTATCTGAGTACCTTGACAAGTTTTAAGTGTATGCACTACTGATTACTAATTTTGTAGAAATTTCATCCTTTGGGATTTAACATTACATGTTATTAGACTGGGTTGTGGGCTCTTGGGAGGAAGATAGCAATAGATGAAGTACCAATCTTATATTACGAATACATGCTATAAGCAAAACCAGACGTCAGGTTGAGCCCAGTTCATGGAAATCGCATGCATTACAGAGTAGAACTGTTCCATGTGTTTTTCTAGCCTGCAGTCAAAATGGAAACAAAGTTCAGGCCTTTTATGGCACCAGTGGATGGGTTTGCACTGCCAACCTTTAGTTTGTGTCCCTATGACTTAGTAATGTTAATTATGGACATTTGGTCACCTCGCTAAAGGAGTGTTTTCCTGGTTTCTTGTAGTTGTGTTTTTATATCTCAGTTTTTATTCTAAAATCTTGGAATGGAATTCTTCAAGATCAGTTCATATTCAAGGAGGGAGAAATTATTCTTTCGTTCCCTAAGGGTGAAATAGTTTATAAAAATTACTCAGAAATAGGGGAGCTCTGGTGGCCTAGTGGCAAGGAGCTGCAACTATAATCCCAGAGGCACATGGTTCAAATCCACCAGATGCTCTGCTGGGGAAGGAGG
>NW_006399784.1:21981049-21994537 GCF_000299155.1 Elephantulus edwardii
AGTATGAACTAATTAACATTTAATATTTTAATGTATAATACAATAATACATTACTGATTTTATTGCTGAGTTTTTACAACATTGTGTACTGGGAATTCTTTCAGTTCATTATCCAAAAGGACTCTGACATACCTTTGGCTTCATCCATCTTCCTTGTGATATTTGAGCATTCCTTCTTCTTATACAATAGGGCACTCCAAGCATATCTTTTGTATTTATATCTCATTTTGTATTTTCTATACTTATGTTGTATGTTTTTCTTGACTACCAGTCAAAAGTTTGGAGATTTAAGCCCAGTCAGGGGTGCCTTGGCAGAAAAGACTTGCCAGTTTGCTTCTGAAAGGTCACTTCTCAAGTGTTCTTAGGCCACTTAGGAAGTGTTCCCACATCTTTTACTTTTTTGGAAGAAATGGTGAAGAATTAAAATGAATTCTGCTCATTCATATTAATAATATAAAGATTTGGTCAACTACATCTGGGCCTGAGATTTTGTTTTTTTTTAATTTAGATTTGTTATTTTTAATTATTATTATTACAAATTAAATTGGTTAACTTGTTAATGGCTCTTCAGATTGTCAGGTTTTTACTAACAGTAATAAAAAGCTGTAGTTTCACAACAAGAGAAAGGTAAACAATTCAATTGAAAAATGGGCATAGGATATGAATTGACACTTCACATAAGAAGGCATTCAGATGGCAAACAAGCACATGAAGAAATGTTCAAAATCCCTAGCCCTAAGATGCAAATCAAAACAGCTATGAGTTATCATCTCATCCCAGTAAGAATAGCAAAATTTAACAAAGCAGAAATAGCAAATGCTGGTGAGGTTGTGGAGAAACTGGAACCCTTATTCATTGTTGGTGCAGCCACTATGGAAGGCAGTAAAGAGCTTTCTCAAAAAGTTGCAAATAGAAATACTATTTGACTCGGCAATTACACTACTTGGAATATACCCTCAAAGAAACTATAACTGCCACCCAAGCAGATATATGCACACCCATGTTTATCACAGCTTTGCTCACAATAGCAAAGAGTTGGAAACAACCTAAGTGCCCATCAATAAACAAATAGATAGAGAAACTGTGGTATATTCACACAATGGAATACTATGCTGCATTCAAAAACAAGGAACTCATGCAATATTTTTTAAAATGGGTGACCCTGCAGGACATTATGCTGAGTGAAATATCTCTGCCACAAAAGGACAAATACTGCATAGTGCCACTGGTATAAAATGGGACTGACATAGGGGTTGAAGACGAGACTGAGAAAGATGGGATGAATTATGTATACTGCATTGAAACAGATGAGACAGAGAACTGTTTAAAACAGATATATGATTAGGTATTATTGTCTTGACAGTAGTCCAGAACAAAAGCTGCACAGTGGAGTGGACTTTGGGGGGTAGGGACTGTATAACAATGAAAGAATTTTTCTTTTACTTTTCAAAGAGAAGAACGAACTGGAGGGGAGGAGTGGGTAGGGTGAAAAGTACAACAGTGGATGAATGGAAATCTAAAATCTCTGTAAATTTTCATTAAAATGAATAATAACAATAAAAAAGCTGTAGTTTACTTAGTATATGTCTTCATAGGGCTTTGCTCATTTTATATAGATGGTCTGATTTACTGACATACAATTGTATATAGTATTTTTAAAATTATTATTAATTTTAATGAAAATTTAGAGACTTTGGATTTCCTTTCCTTCATTATTGCACTTTTCTCCCTGCCTACCCCTGTCCCCCCAGTACACTCTTCTCTTTGAAAAGTAAAAGAAAAATTCTTTCATTGTTTTATAATCCTTCCCCTAGCTCCACTCCACTATGCAGCCTTCGTTCTTGACTCCTGTCATGACAATAATACTTAATCACATATCCCTTTTAAACAATTTTCTCCCTCATCTGTTTCAATGCAGTAAACATTATTTATCCTATCTTTGTCAGTCTCTCCCCCAACCCCGAGGTCAGTCCTGTTTTTACAACAGTGCCACCATGGAATATTTGTCCTTTTATGACTGAGTTCTTTCACTCAGCATAATGTCCTCCAGGATCACCCATTTTGAATAATAATGCATGAATTCCTTCTTTTTCAATGCAGCGTAGTATTCCATTAATTGTGCTGTTTGCAAAGAATACGTAATATTCCATGAGTTGAGAAAAGAATAAGCAAATCTTACAGAGAGAATGTTCCTTAGGATTGAGTGTAACAATACTTCCTCTTAGTATGGGCATGTTATCAGAAGCAGGTAGTCTGTGGAGAAAGACATGGCGAATAAAATAGAAGAAGGTCATCAAGAAAAACAATATTCAAGGAGACATATTGAAATTGACTGCAACAACGGGCTCAAGCAATGATTTTTCTTTTTAAATGGCCTAAGACTGGGCATTGTTTCCTTTTGATATTTACAAGGTCATCATAAGTTGGAGACAACTCAGTGGAGTCTAACATCAATAAATCAGTGGTAATTCTTTGCTTTACACCTCTTCCACTTATGAAAATGTTTCATAAGAACACTACTTTCAAATGGATGGGGAAACCTGTATCCTATTAAATCAGATCTAATACTTACATTATAGAACAAATATGCAAATTTGAACCTTCAAACAGGAAATGAAATTTTCCGAATCTATTACATAATTTCAAATTCATGTGTGCACTGAAGGATAATAAATCTTTTAAAACTTCATACAGAGAACCTTTTACATTTGCATTTATCTACAGTAAATACTGTCATGTTCTTTAATAGCTTGCTAGTTCAATCTAGCAAACTAGTGATTTATAGTAGTGACATATTTTAAAAATCAGAAATTTGTCACTATGTGACAACCAGTGAGACGTCCACTACACTTACATTACTTAGAGTCAAACATCAGACTATGAAAGAGATAGTAAAAAATGTCATACATTCTATATTTGAATCAGTTACTTCAGTATTTGAGTTTGATCATGTTTATATGTGTTTTAAAACCACACAATTTAACTTTACGTAACCACTTTACCACCTAATCTATGTTATCATTTGAACTTTAAAAAAATTGTTATATTTCTTATTTTATGCAATTTTGAGGCATATAAAAATTTATAACACAGGAAAAGAAGACTATTTGAGAGAGACCTAGTGAGAGTATCTCTCACTCTTTCTTTTAGCAGGGGAACATCCTACAGATTAGGCCACCAGAGCTTCCAATATCTCCAAGAATTGAGTTGAGGAGGCAAGACTGAGAATCAATTTTTAATTTTTTTCTTTATGCTTTTTTAACAGTAAATGTGTACTGCTTTAAAAAATAAATTAAACCAGAGTAGTAAAGGGCATAGTCAACCTCAGTAATAGGATATTTCTCCTAGAAATAAGCTTTCATGGTTTCATAATCTTTTATCTCTGTTGTTGTGTGCTTGTGTGAGTTGATGTTAGTTTCTGACTCTCTCACTGTCTGTCAATCTTTTTTCATTTTGCCTTTCTTTCTTCACATCTCTTTCTCTTTCTGTTTCTCTGTGTCTCTATACAGCTTCTAGTCTGTATGTCTACATCCCCCTTCCATTGCATATATCTCTCTTTAAATGATGTGTTTCTTTGCTTTACACTTTCTAAGTATGTCTTCTTCTGTGTGCCTGCATGCCTACCTATATAAGCACAGGTCTGCTTTGCATAGGTCTCCCTACCTTTACCACCATACAAACATTGAACATTTATATTTTTACTTTTCTCTGTACTTCTTCAGTGTCTGTGTCCTGTCTTCCTCTCTTTCCTTCTAAACTGTTTATACAGGCAGAGTTCATACTGCAGGGACGTAAATATGTGGAAAACACTCATAAAGTTTTCTTTATGACTACAAATGGTCATGGTAATCATGGTATTCAAGTCTGTTTGGGAAACTGCTGATTACCTGTTTTTACTTTCAGTAATGGATATAGCAGACATGAGATCAACAAGCAAATAAAAGACTAGTAATAAAAGACAAGTTAAAAAAACCCTTAACACACTAGTTAGACCTAACACATACCTATTCTGCATTCTACCCAGCAACATAAAATATTCTCCAAAATAACAGCACTGTTTTTTCTAGGTGTTAATAAGTTAACTCCAATTCATAGCAGCACCCCATAGGGGAACTGTATGAGGAGAGAGGTGGAATCCCTGCCTAATCGTGTTCCATCACCACTCCTGTTCATTGTTGACATCGCTATGTCAGTCCATCTTATCGAGAGATTTTCACCTTTCTAAGCATGATGTCCTTTTCCAGAGACTTGCCTCTTCTCACAGTCCGGCCAAAGTACATAATAGTTCTCACCATACTTGCCACGTAGGAATACTTTTTCCACAACAGATTTGATTTTTGGTAATCCATGATGTTTTAAATACTCTTTTCCAGCACCATAACTCAAAGGCATAAATTCTTAAGTATTCATCAATCAACTTTCATTTGCATATGAAACAACTGAAAACACCATAAAGCACACCTTACTCTTTAGGACTTCGTGACCTTTTGCTCTTTAGGATTTAATGACCCATCTTTTATTTCTTAACTCTTTTTTTTAAATTTTTTAAATTTTATTTTATTATTTTTGTGTGCATGTACCGTCAAATCAGATCTGACTGGTTCAGGAGGAGATTGTCCCTCCTTCCCCGGCAGAGCATCTGGTGGATTTGAACCGTTCGCCTCTGGGATTGTAGTTGCAGCTCCTTGCCACTAGGCCACCAGAGCTCCCCTTATTTCTTAACTCTTAACTCTTGTTTCCATGGATGTTGGCTATGAATTAAATCCTCAGTAACATCGATCTTTTCTCCACTTTCAATGTTGCCTATTTTTGGCGGTATTTCAAGGCTTCTTTACTTTTAACAGGGTCATGTCATCTGAGTATTGAAGCTTTCTGATGAGTCTTCGCTACATTATTCTTCATATAATCCAGCCATTTCAATTATTTGTTTAGCATACAAACTGAATGCCATTATTGCTACTTGCCATCAGGTTGGAAGTGACTCATAGTTGACCTTTAAGCAGGTTTTCTGGGGCTGTAAATCATGTGGGAAGACACTCACTTGGAGCATCTAGTAGATTTGAACCACATGCCTTTGGATTAATAGTCCAACTCTTTACCTGCAAGGCCACCAGAGCTCCCAAATGCATACCTTTTTCTAATTTTAAACCATGTTTTAAACACTTTCTTATGCTCAAATGACACTGTCTAGTCTATGTATAGGTTCTAGATGAGCACAATTCTGAAATTCCAATTCCTATCAATATTCATAATTTGTTATGAACCACACACTTGAAAAGTCAAAACGCAAGTAATCCTGTTTCTGGTATTTTATGCTATTAACCAACATCCATCTGATACAAACCATGATATTCCTTGTTCCACGCTACCTTCTGAGTGCAGTTTGAATTCTTGGAAGTTTCCTGATCCAATTGATTTTTAATAATTTTCAGTAAGATTTTACTTGCATATAATATTAATTATATCATTAGTAATTCTGTTGGATCATCTTTTTTCTATATAATGGACACAAATAATAAATATCGTCTAGTCAGCCAGGTAGCTGTTGTCCAAATTAACTTCTTTCCGTACACTAGTTAGCATATCTTGGGGCTTCATTTGTTTTCTCAAATACCTCAGTTGATACTCTTACCAATTCCAGTACCTTTCTTTTATCCCAATGCCTTCATTGCAAGTTCAACTTCTTTTAGCACTGTTGATTTTTGTTGAGAAGCTACTTCCAAAAATGGTTTGGGTGTCCACAGAATTTTTTTTTGTTGTTGTTTTTACAGATACTGTGTTGCTGTGACACTTAATGTGTCAAATGCAATAATGGTTACTCATGGTATACAGTGTTTTGTGGAGCTCTCTGATTAAAGCAAGCTTGGAAGCAGGAGTGGCATCCACTTCTGAAATAGCTTGCCTCCGGAAACCCTGTGAACTTGGAGAAATGATGAAAGTTATACAGGTGTTCAAGTCTTTTGTTTATAGGGTCACTATGAGTTGTCTATGACTTGATGGCACTTAACAACAATAACAACTGTGTACAACATAGTTTTTGTTTTTGTGTACTATAGAGTTGAAACTATCCATTGGCTGGCCCTCCAGCGGGTTTTCTAGTTAATCACAGGGAAGGAGTTGGCCTAATGTTTTATTTGACATTGGTGTGGGCTGCCATGTCGCCTGCAATTTATAGCGACCCTATGCACAATAGCTCTGACCCTTCCACAACCTGAGCCAATCTTACTATGTCAGACACACCTACTCCCATTACCATGTCAATCCATCATATCCAGAGCCTTCCTCTTCTGGAGGAAGTACGATGTCCTTCCCTCCTGGCAACATGCCTAAAGAATAGCAGACAGAGCTTCACAATCCTTGCCTCTAAAGAGCAACTGTCCCTCTCCAGGACAGACCTGTTTATTCTCTTGGCAGTCAGTGGTATGTTCGATACTCTTATCTATCACCACAACTCAAAGGCATTGATCCTTCTATCATCCTTAATCATTGTCCTGCTCTCTGATGCATAGCAAGTAATTGAGAAAACCATAGCCTGGATCAGGTGCACCTTCATCTCTAGACTGCCATTGTTGCTCTTCAGCACTCTGGAAAGGGCCCTGAACAACAGACTTTCTCAATGCAATTTGTCTTTTGATTTCCTGACTGCTGATGCTAAGAGTGTTGATTGTGGAACCAAGCTAGCTAAATTTAACAATTTCAATCTCTTCGCCACCTGTTATGGTGCTGCCAGCTTGCCCAGAGTTGATAATCTTTGTTCTTTTGATCTTAAACTACAATCTATATAGCAAACTACAGCCCTTTGCCTTCTGTAGCAAATATATCTCAGTTTCAGAAAGCAAGGTTGTGTCGTCTGCATAGTGCAGGTTTTTAATGTCTTTCTCCAATCCTGATGCCACATTCCTCCTTATAAAGTCCATTTGATTACTTCAAAAGTCTGTTATTCAGCTGAATTATATCTTCTGAACCCACTCCTCCAATATTTTCCTTTTGTAGGGGAAGGCCCTCTCTGAGGTGGATTGATTCAGTGACTGAGGTAATTGGGATGGGAGTGTCAGAGACAGTGCGATTGGCACAGGACAGAACAGAGTTTAGGGCTGTTGTACATAGGGTCACTATGAGTCGCAAGCGAATCGACGCCCCATAACAACAACAACAACAACAACAACAACAACAGAACCTTCCTATTATACGTAGTTGGAACTTTGTGTGTCCCAGCTTCTCTTTCATATTTTTGTATTTTCTTATCTCGGTCTTGTGTAACTCCTTCAGCATAGTCCCAGTCATAAACTTAGTCTCTTAAGGCAAACACATGTCTGTCTCAAATCAATGTTCTGGAGGAAGAAAAGTTGAACTTAGTCTCTTGGTCACAACCTGGCTTTTCTAAAAGGTTATAAAAGCCTTTTATGGGGAGCTTAGTGTTTATAATAAAAAATGAAAGAACAGAAGAATTTTGGAGCTATTCCTCTGTAGTGATACTTGAGTGAAGAGTAGACTTCTTTGTGGTTTTCATTGTTTTATGTATTATTAGGGCACACTTCTGTCTTTCAGAAATAGATAAAAATAGTGTCAGTGAGCTAATGACTGATACCACATTAAGTGTCATATTCACCTTGAAATAATGCAACTATTGTTTTATATATTTAAGTTGCATATTATTTTATATATTGTCTACATTATTTTTCATATATAACTTTAATCATGATAGATGGTGAAGAGATTTCCCATTCCAAAGAAAGGTAACCTGAAGAGTGTGGAAATTATTGAACAATATCACTATTATCATATGCAAGACAATCCTTTTGAAGATTATAAAAAAAATGACTGAAACAGAGAACTATCAGAAATAGAATCATTGTTTAGAAGAGGCTATGGTAATACAGATATTATTCCCTACATCAGATGGCTCTTGGCTGAAAGCAAAGTGTACCAGAGAGATGTCTATCTGTGTTTCATTGACTATGCAAAAACATTTGACTGTATTTATCACAACAAGTTGTGGCTAACCTTGAGAAGAATGGAAATCCCCAAACACCTGGTTGTACTCATGTGAAACCTATCCTGGGACCAGGAAACAGCCTCAGAACAGAGCATGGAAACATTGCATGGTTCAACATCAGGAAAGGAGTGTGTTGTTTCTATACTTTTTCAATCTATATGCTTAATAGATCATTTGGGAGGCTGGACTTTATGAAGAGGAGTGTGACTTTGGGATTGGAGGAATATTCATCAACAGTGCAGATGTTACAACCTTGCTTGCTGAACCTGAGGAGGACTTAAAGCATTTGCTGTAGGCGAATGTCTGTAGTGTTCAATATGGATTGAAGCTTAACATCAAGAAGATCAGGATTCTCACCATTGGGCCAATTGACAGCACCCCATGATAGATGGAGAAGAAATTGAGATTGTTAGCAGTTTCAGCTTGCTTGGTTCCACAGTCAACGCTCTTGGCACCGGATGTCAGGTAAACAGAAGACAAATTGCACTGGAGAAGTATGCTGTAAGGGACCTTTCCAAAGTGCTGAATAGTAATGATGTCAATCTAGGGATTAAGGTGTATGTGATCCAGGCCAATTACTTGCATTATATCAGAAAGGTGAACAGTGACAAAGGATGACAGAAGATGGGTCTATACCTTTTAGTTGTGGTGCTGTAGAAGAGTATTGAGCATACCATGGACCGCCCAGAGAATAATCAGGTGTGTATTGGAGAAAGTGAAACCAAATTGCTTTTTGGAGGCAAGAATTTTGAAGCTCTGTCTCACGTACCTTAGGGCATATTGCCAGAAAGGACCAGTTCTTGGAGAAGAACATCATGCTTGGAAGGGTGGAGAGACAGTGCAGGAGAGGAAGACTCCAGAAGAGATGGATTGACACAGACAACCAGTGTAATGGGGATTGATGTTTTGAAGTTAGAGTGGTTCAGGATAGGGCAGGGTTCAGATCTATTTTACATAGGTTTGTTATGAATTGCAAGCATAACAACAATGACATGTGTGGGGGTAGAAACACATTTTTTCACAGGAAAATAACTGGAAAAGAATATAGTTCCCCCCCCCCCAGCATGATAATTCTCTCAATTTTGCCTGTTAATATATTTCTAATGACTATAATAAACATGTAATAAACATTTATTTAGGAATAAAATCTTATAAGTAGTTTGTTTTTGTTATGTGCTGTTGAATTACTGTGCCTCATAGCGACCCTATGTACAACGGCCCAAAACACTGCTCTATCCTGTGCCAGTTTTATTGTCTCAGACACACCTACCCCCATTACCCCAGTCACTGAATCAATTCATCTCATCGAGGGTCTTCCTCTCCTGCACTGTCCCTCCTCACTCCCAAGCATGACGTCCCTCTCAAAGGGCTGGTCCCACCTTGCAACATGTCCAAAGTATGTCAGACAGAGCTTCAAAATCCTTGCCTCCAAGGAGTAGCCTTGCTTCGCCTACTCCAGGATGAACTTTTTTGTTCTCCTAGCAGTCCATGATATATTCAGTATTCTTCTCAAGCATCACAGCTTAAAAACATCAATACTCCTTCTATCATCCCTAGTTATTGTCCAGCTTTCTGATGCATAGCAAGTAATTGCAAAGACCGTCGCCTGTAACAGGTGCATCTTAGTCTCCAGACTGACATTGTTGCTCTTCAGTACTTTGGGGAAGTCTCTGATAGCACATATTCCCAGTGTAATTTGTCTTTTAATTTCCTGGCTGTTGGTACCAAGAATGTTGATTATAGAGCCAAGCAAACTGAAGCTGTTAACTATCTCAATTTCGTCACCATCTATCATGATCCTGCCAATCAGCCCAGAGGTGAGAATCTTTGTTTTCTTAGTGTTGAGCTTCAATCTATAGTGAAGGCTTCAGTCTTTGACCCTCTACAGCAAATGCTTTAGGTCCTCCTCAGTTTCAGCAAACAGGGTTGTGTCATCTGCATAAAGCAGATTGTTGATGAGTCTACCTCCAATTTTGATGCCACATTATAGGTAGTGTAGATACTTTAATATTGGTCCTTAAAAAAGTAATGCATATTTGAGTGATGTAAATCTGATTGGTTCTGAGTGAGAACCACCAACTCCTATGTTGCCAAATGGATTTTGGAGTCTGTAAATGGCACAGGATGAGATTGGTCCAATTGGTCCTCTTTCTCCTGCAGGGAGTGAGTAGTGGATTTGAACAGCTAGAAAGGCCCCAGCTTTTGGTTAGTTGACTATACTTCCAGAGTTCTCTATTAGAAAAATGTAGATAAAGAAAATAGTCTTCCTTTTCACTTAGCTTATGTTTTCATTTTACAAATTAATAAATGAGTCTAGAATAAAATAGGTGATTTTTTTTTTTTTTTTTAGAAAAAGAGGAGATAAGCATTTGGAGACAGAAGTTGCCATTTTACTTCTCTCTTTGTTATTTTCTTCTATACCTTATCTTGTGTATGAGGAAAAATTTAGTATTCAGAAAAGTAATTTTACTTTGAAGGATTAAGTTTTTTCCTTATTTTTTGAAATCTTTTTAATAGTACATAGTAATTTTTAATTTATACTTTATAAAAATATAAGATAAATTTTAGTTTAAACCATTTTGTTAATATAGTGCTGAGCATAAAGAATGGTCATATACAATTAAAGCCTTAATATAAAACTTTTGAAGGTTTGAAATTTTTGAATAATATGCTTTGAAATTTCAATAACTTAGTACATTAAACTATAACCTATATAGAAAATCTTATACCACCCTCAAGGTTGCTATAAAAATAGTTTATGAAGTTCAGGCCAAGACTAAAATATGTTGAAATGGAGAGTTTTGAAAAATGCTCTATGTAGCAAAGGGGACCAAATCATGCTAAAATGCAGAATAAGACTATACATCAGTTCCTAGGCAACATTATTAAAAAAAAATACAACCATAAAAAAGGTAATAAGATTACATTTTCACATTTCATGGCTAGTAAAGTGCATTAGGCTGCTCAGATATTCATAACTTACTGTGACATTTGGGAAGATTACATTTTGTAGTACAGAGCCATTACTGCAGCTCAGATAATAACTAGCCAATGCCTGGACCTGGATTATGATCCCTGTCATTGGAAACAAATTTGTGTTTTGAAGGTTGATCAGCTTCAAATAACTATTAGAAAGGGTTAACATGACTTACTGTAGACCCTGCACATTTTTAGACATAATAGATATGCATATATATAGTATATCAAATATGCCACACATTTGTATGTACCAATTTCTGTCATCAATTTTCTCCTTGAAAGGCATATTTTACATTATTTAAAGCCAGGGGGGATGTTTAAAATACCTTTCTGGATACTACTTTAACAGTATAAACTCTGTTTAAATGCTGGTGACATATTTGGGAGTAATTTTGGAAGTTAATATAAATTGTGTGACTTCTTGAAAGGAGGTTTACTGGTGGTAAGGTATACAGATAGTCATTCTTGAGGTGGAGGAGAAGGTGCAGTCTCGAGTTAGTTGAAACTAGGTTTTGATCCAATGGAGGATATATAATTTGTGGAAGAAATTTTACACTCTTTATTTTAATTTCTTAACATGAAATTATTTCAACTATGTTGGTTATATTAAAGTTCATCTCTGTTTATTTTTATGTGTATATGGCAGAGTGAGAGACAGACAGACTGAGAGAAAGACAATAGGTATAGAAAGAAGAAAGAAATATCCTATTGTATCCAGTGGAAAATGCATGCTTTCTGTTATTTGGAAACTATTTTTATTTAATGATTTTCATAAAATCTTTCCCTTTTAGCATTTCTTTCTCTAAGACATAAAATTTTCTTAACATTTTTATGGAGAGAGTCTTTAGCTTGGCACAGTTGGATTCTGGAGGGTCCTGGATTATGCAGGTTGTTTGTGTGTTGAGCTGCTAACCTAAACTTTTTGAAAATTTGAGTCTAACTGAAAAGCACCTCTAGAGACAGGCCTGATAATCTACTTCTGAGAAATGACCCAATGAAAATTAATCATGCCCATATGACTATTTTATTCTGAGCACATGGCTATCACCATTAAGTTGAAGCAGTTCAATGGCAAGTTGACCTTGAGGAGAATGGAAATCCCAGAACACTTGAAAAATTTTTTTTTATTAGTTTATTTACAAAATTCAAATACATTGTTTTTCACACCAGATCATTTCTATTTCCCTCACCTTCCCACTCATCAAATTGTACGACCCCAGGATTTGCCGCCCCCTGCACATTCTTAACCCATTTGCTTCCACACCATCCCCCCCTTGGAGCCTCATACTCATTCTATAATGATGGTTTTATACAGTATTTGTCCTTGTGGAACTGAGCTAGTCCACTCAGCATATTGCTCTTCAGTCCCTCTCGAGTTAGGTAACACTTTTATACTGGTTTACATACAAAGTTCATAATGTTCATACACGTTGTTTTTCACTCCGGACCTTTCCTCTTTCCTTTACCAATCCCTCCCCCCATCAGATTGTGTGATCCTGTGTTTAAGTTCCCCCATTCCATTTTAGGATCTTTGTACATGCTCTATAATAATGACCCTACACAGTACTTGTCTTTATGAGACTGAATTAGTTCACTTAGCATAATGCTCTCCAGTCCCTTCCATGTTAGGTAGTAATTTACAAAACTATTGCTCTTGTGTGCTGCGTAGTATTTCGTTGTGTGGTTGTACTATAATTTCTCAATCCATTCCTTTGTGGTTGGACATTTGGGCTGTTTACATGTTCTTGCTATGGTGAATAGTGCAGCTATGAACATTGGTGTGCAAGTTTCTGTTTGTGCCTCAGTTCTCATTTTCTCAAGAGTATATTCCAAGCAGTGAAGTAGCTGGGTCATATGGAATGTCTATGTCCAGCATTTTTAAGAAACACCAAAGTACCTACCAGAGTGGTTGTACCATTTTATAATCCCACCAACAATGTACAAGAGTTCCTATCTAGCCACATCCTCTCCAACATTTATTACTTGATACCCTGCTAAACCTTGCTGCACCTATTGGGATAGTGGAGCTCCAAGTTTAAGATAGGTTTGGAAGCAGGAGTGGTGTCCGCTTCCTAAACCACGTGCCTCTGAAAACTATGAACTTGGAGAAATGACAATGATTACAGAAAGGCTTCAGGCCTTTTGTTCATAGGTTCGCTATGAGTTGTGCTCGAACAGCAATTAACAATAACAACAATATCAACAACAACTGGGATAAGATAGTGTCTTATTGTTGTTTTGATTTGCATCTCTCTTATTACCAGTGATTTGGAACATTTCTTCATGTGTCTGTTGGCCGGACTAGTGTCCTCCTCTAGAAAAAGTCTTTCCATGTCTTTTGTCCATTTTGTAATTGTATTATCAGTCTTTTTGTTCCAGAGACCCTGTAGAGGGAATTCCAGAATACTTGATTGTGCTTTTTTGAGAGGATTAAACCAAGCTGCTCCTTGGAGGCAAGGATTCTGGGGCTTCGTCTGACATACTTTGGACATGTTGCCAGGAGGGACGGGTCC
>NW_006399784.1:21995507-21997517 GCF_000299155.1 Elephantulus edwardii
ATCATGCCTGGAATGGTGGAGGGACAGTGTAGGAGAAGACGATCCAGGATGAGATGGATTGATAGAGTAACTGGGGCCAAGGAGGTTGGTGTGTCAGAATTAGTGCGACTGGCTGCAGACAGGGCAGGATTCAGAGCTGCTGTATATATAGGGTCACTATGAGCTGTAGTCAACTCAATAGCACATAAAAATCTAACAATGTATAATATTAGGGATCCCTGGTGACCTAGTGGCAAGGAACTGTGCTACAATCCCAAAGACATGAGGTTCAAGGCCACTAGCTGCTCTGCAGGAGAAGAATGGGCAGTCTCTTCCTGTGTGATTAACTGCCTCTGAAAACTAGCTGGAGGGTGAACTATGGGTCAGTTCCAGCTCTACCATACACAATAATTACAACACCACCACCACCACCACATTGTTTTATTATTATATAATATTACAGAAGTATTGTCGTAGTAAGATTTTTATTTGGACACCTTAATGGATCTTTGCAGTTCTCTTTCTTATATTGAAAGATTCCCTTGTGTCTGAAAGTTTTTGTAAAAAATGCTTTAATTTTATATTCTATTTCCTGCTGTGTGGATGGGTGATTCTGTCCAATTTCCCCCCCTAAAGTATATGGGTATTTTTTGAACTAGAAGAGACCAAATGCTGCTAATAATTGACTACAAACTATGCTCCAAAAATACAAACTTAAAAGTTTTCTCAGTTTTGAATCTTCTGCATTAACTTTTAAAAAATCTTTAGTGATTACTAGTTTTTGCAAAATTTTAATAAAGTCTTACTTTAACACAACTAATATGTTTAGTTATTATTAATATAATACTTTCTGGCAAAATTTACTAGGGATGTAATAAAGGATCAGTTTAATCTCATTCTCACTTTTTTGAGCATTATTAATTTGAAAAATAGCTATTTTTTTGGTAAATATTTCTTTTTTTTTTATTTCTTCCCCTGATGAAATGAATCACTTCTTCACATACTGTTGTAATTTTTATTTCTGTATGTGACGATTGATTTGGTTTTTGCATTTTGTGGTTTCACATTCAATTTTTATTCTGTTTATATAGCATGGAGTTTCTTTTTTGACACAATATGAGGTAAAAAAACTGTCATGGTTCTATTTAAAGATTGTAAGTATAAGTAAGTTATTTGTACTTTGTTGTTAGTGCCATCATATTGACTATGACTCATAGTGACTCTGTGAGAGCAGATCAGAACCTTGGCTTATCCTGTTCCATCCTCATGATCTCAAACATGCTGGAGATTGTTTTCACAGTTATGGTGTCAATCCATTTCATTGAGGGTCTTTTTCTCTTTTGTGTACATTATACCTTTCTCAGCATGATGGATGTACTATTACCCTTTCTCCCACCCTCAAGGCTTAGCCCCTCCTCACAACATAAAGTATTCGAGACCAAGTTTCTCTATATTTACCTTTAAGCAACACCCTAATTGTATCTCCTTCAATACAGATTTGTTTTGTTATTTGCAGTCCAGAGGTTATTCAGACGTCTTTGCCTTTGGCACAGTTTAAAGACATTGGTTCTTCTTTGATTTTTTCTTTTTTTTTTTATGTTGTTGAACTTTCAGGTGAACATGAAGCAATTGAAAATACCATGACTGAGATCAGTTGTACTTTAGTTTTTTAAGCTAATATTACTGTTCTTCAGCGCTTTGGAGAGGTCCTTGACAGAGATTTCCCCAGTGCAGCATATCTGTTAATTTCTTGACTGCTCCTGTCTTGAGTGTTGATTTTTAGATCCAAGTAAAAGGAAATTGATAACTTCAGTCTATTCTCCATCTATTGGGATGTTGCATATTAGTCTAGTCATGAAGATTTTTGTTTTCTTGATGCTAAGATGTAGTACATATTGAAGGCTGAAGTCTTTGATTGTCTTCAGCAAGTGCTTCAAGTCCTTTTCCCTTTGGGCAAGCAACATTGTGTCATCTGTATAGCACAGACTGTTGGTAAGTGTTCCTCTAATCATAGTGCCACACTCATCTTCA
>NW_006399784.1:22008227-22027751 GCF_000299155.1 Elephantulus edwardii
GGTGGAACCCCGTCTGGCGGCGGCATTCTCCCGTCTCATTACTTCTATACTTGATCCATTGTTGGAGTTACTTTCTTAATACATCTTACTGAGTGTATTTGTCTTTTCTTTGACCCTCTACTTTACTACTGGCATCAGAAAATTAACAGAGAAGAACACATTTGGCATTTTTAAAGCTGAAGCAACTGAAAAAGAAATTTAAGCCTTGTGTTACAATACAAAAGGATGCTATGGGTAAAATCTTGAATGATCCAGGAAGCCTCAAAAGAAGGTGGAGAGAAAACACAGAGTCACTGTGCCAAAAGATTTTATTGATATAGATAATGTCAGGAGGAAACATAGGACCAGTGATGCTGAAGTTCAAGGCAAACTGAAGGCATGGTTATGAAATAAGGCCCCTGGAATTGATGAAATAAAAATTGACATATTTTTACCAACAAATTCAGCTCTGGACTTGCCTTATCAGATTTTAGCAGGATTTGAAGATAGCTAACTCACCAATTACTTGGAAAAGATCCATATTTGTCCCCATTCACAAGAAAGGTGATCCAACTGAATGTAGACATTATTGCATCATCTCACTGATATCATATGCAAGCAAAATCGTGCTGAAGATCATTCAGGGATGGTATAACAGTATATCAACAGAGAATCCAACTTAAGTTGGATTTAGAAAAGGCTGTGGCACCAGGAATATCATTGACGATGTAAGATGGATCTTGGCTGAAAGGAGGAAATACCAGAAAGATATGTTTTTATGCTTTCTTGCATATGCAATGCATATTATTGTGTGGATCATAACAAGTTGTGGATAATATTGAGAAGAATGAGAATCCCAGAATAATTTATAGTGCTTATGTGAAACTTATCTCTAGACAAGGATGCCTTTGTCCAAACAGGGTAGGGGAAGACTGCATAGTTTAAGATCAAGAAAGGTGTATGAAGGAGAATATGATATCAAAATCCACGGAAGACTCACCAGCAATCAGAGGTATGCAGATAACAGACGAATTTTACTTGCTGAACATAAGGAGTATCTGAAATACTGTAGAAGGTTAATATGGATTTCATCTCAGCATAAGAAAACAAGAATCCTCATCTCTTGCCCAGTAGGCATCTTCATGATACATGGAGAGAAGATTGAAATGGTTAACCATTTTGACTTACTAGAATCCACAATAAATACCAATGACAGCATAGACAAGAAATAAAAATAATAATGTAGTGCTGGGGAAGACTGAGTTCAGGAACCTCTCCAAGAAGGAGTGGTGACATCACTTTGAGGACTAAATTGCACCTCATCTAAGCCATGGGGTTTTCAGTTATTTGTTATATATCAGAAAGCTGGACATTCCCTAAGGATGACAGGAGGAGAACCAGTTTCTTTGAGTTATGGTCTGGCTGTAGAGTGCTAAATGTCATATGAACTGTTAAAAAATTCAAACAGATATGTCTTAGAGAAAGTGCAACCAGAGTACTCCTCGGAGGCAAGAATTGTTATACTACATCTTACATAATTTGGGCATATGGGTAGAAGAAACCAGTCTTTGCAGTAGGGCATTATACTTGGAAAGGCGGAGGTGTCAGTGAAAATAAGAGGAAGCTCGTCGATGATATGGATTGATTCAGTCACTAGAACAAGGGCTCGTGTATAGGAGACATGGTGAGGGGGGCTCAGGATCGGCAGTATTCTGGTCTGCTGTTCATAGGGGCTCTATGCATTGTGGTCAACTTGATGGTATCTACCAGTAACAACAGCTCTGCTAAGTGTGATTTCTTTTCCTAGGAAATCGTCGCTCCTGATAACTTGCTCAAACTGTATAGAGTGAAGTCTGCCATCCTTTCTTCTATAGACCATTTAGTCTACACTTCTTCCAAGATAGAATTTTGGTTTTAATAAGAGTTCCTGATAGAGAACCTAACAGGTACAAACTTAATAGGGTCTTGTGGCTAGGAGAACTGTATAACAGAGGACCAGAATAACAGAGAGAGTGCTTTGCACCCTTGGGGAACTGTGAAGAAGCTGTGAGAGAGGGTGAAGAGAGTCTGGCACTGCTGTGAAGAGACTGGCAAGGTGAATATTGGATATGGAGCTGTAGTTAAAGGTTTTACTTGTTGGATGATTGAATGAAAAGCTGAGTTGTAATTCTAAGATAAAATTTGACTAATTGAGGAAACCAAAGGTATATTTATGTTGTTGAACTGAGGAAGACTTTCACTTGTTGACTTAGAAGCTGTCTGAACTAATTGAACAATAGTTAATGTGGCTTGGGACTGTTGGACTAAACCTGGACTTGTATTGTTTGATATTCTTAGCTTCCCTAACTCCCCAACCTATTGCCCTAATAAACCTCATAACTATTAGTAAAGTCTGTGAGTCAAGTTGCAACAAATACTGGACCAATGAGTGGTAGGAGAAGGTGCATGTGGGGTGGGATGTCTGACCATGTAGTTACATGGTTGCTATGGTAGATATTATTGATGGGGAAAGTTCACCTTTATGAATTGGATTGAAATCAGTTAGACTCTGCTACCCCCAGAGGGAAACAGCTCTTTATACAGAGGTAAAGTTCATATAGCATGAAATTGACCATTTAAAATTACTAAGTCATGTTGTTCAGTCCTCACCTTCATCTAATTCTAAAATATTTCTGTTATGCCAAAGCAAATCTCTTACTGTTAAGTAGTGTCTTTCCATTGCTTGCTCACCAGTCCATAGTCTTTTTATATGGATTGAATATATTTTTAGATATAAATAGTATAATATGTGACATTTTGGGTTATTTTTGACTTCTTTAATATCGTAATTCTTCTGATATGGATCTACATTGTATTATGTATCAGCACTTCTTCATTTTTATGACCTAATTCAATGAGCATACCACATTTTATGAGTATTATATAGATAGATATATCACATTTGGTTGTTTAAAATGTATGCATGGATATTTGTACTGGTTCCACCTTTTAGCTAATATGAATTGTGCTATGAATATATGTGTACCTATTTTCACTTATTTTAGATCTATACCTGGGGTGCAGTTGTGGATTTATACAGCAATTGCCTATTTGTTTAATGCTTTCAAATATGCTGAACTTTTTTTACACGGGGGTTGAATCATATTTGGCCCTGCTAGGAAGATTTGAGAATTCAAATTTCTCTACATTATCATGTATACATGCCTCTTACTCTATCCCCTCCATTTCCCCCCTCTTTTAAAAATAGTAAGCATCTCTTAATAATTGCCATCAGTGTGAGAGAGTACCTTATTGTGGTTTTGATTTGTAGTTTCTAATGACTGTTGATGTTGACTGTTTTTTAATTATCTATTGTCTATTTAGATATCTTCTCTAGGGAAATATCTTATAAAGGCCTTTGCCCATCTCTATATTGGATTATGTTTTTGTTGTTGAGAGGGTTGTTTGTTATTTAAAATACACTTTTATTGTGTTGGTCAGAGAAGAATGTATATGCCTAGTAAATACTAAACTAAAATTTTTTAGATATACTGATTCAAGAAATAGTAACACTTTCTTTCTCCCTTCCCTTCGGAAGCTTGTAGGAGGACAGTTTGATTTAGAAATGAATTTCATTATCCAAGAAGGCGAGAGTATCATCTGTATGGTGGACCTACTGGAAAAATGTGACATTACTTGCCAAGCCGAAGTCTGGAGCATGTTTACAGCCATTTTGAAGAAAAGCATACGAAATCTTCAAGTCTGCACTGAAGTAGGCCTTGTTGAAAAAGTACTTGGGAAAATTGAAAAAGTTGACAGTATGATAGCAGGTATGTTTTTCTGTAATACAATGCATGTGAAGAAATAAAACTTGAGTTTTAAATTTTTCATTTCTCAACATTTACTTAACAAATAGTTAAGTGACCTAATAGTTAATCTACAGTGACCTAATTGGTAAGGAATTGGCTCCCAAGCCAAAGGCAGGTGGTTTGAATCCTCCAGCCATTCTGTAGGAGAAAGATGAGCTGTCTTTTGTCATGGCCTCTGGAAACTTATTGGAAGGTCAGCTGTGAGTCAGTTCTAGCTTCAAGGCAATGACTGTTTGGCACTTTAGTTTCCAAACTCTTAAGTAAATATAGACTATCTAGTTCTTCAAGAAATAGAAGTACCTTAATTATTTTGTTTTCTTTTGTTTTCAGATCTTTTAGTTGACATGTTGGGAGTGCTGGCTAGTTACAATTTGACAGTTCGTGAACTAAAGCTGTTCTTCAGTAAACTTCAAGGAGATAAAGGACAATGGGTAAAAACACCTAAGTAACTCTTTGGTATTTAAAAGTATTGCCTTCCATGAATGTGTTAGTAGCCTTGTAACTGATATTTATGCATTTGGGATAAAAGCTATATTATAACTCTTTAGTCATGACTAGAGGTGTGTGCTGACTTAAGAGAACTAGGGGTTTCAGGCATGTTAAAAAATGTGGTCCTGCTTCAATTTTCTATTCTTTAATTAGCATTTTATTTAGAGGGTAGGACTGAGATAGAAAACTGCCGTAGCAGTGCCTAGTTCTCTTTTTTGTGGATCTGAGTTGTTTAGCTCTGGCATTTAAACGGAAATGACCTTTTTAATGACAAAACTTAGCAGTTAATTGATCCAAGTTCCTTCCAAGCAATTTAGCGATCCTTGGCAAGAAAAGTGATGACGATGGTGAACTTATCTTGAACCTCAGGCAGTTTTTCAAATTTTCCACCAGTTAGTTAACTCTCCCTTGGAGGAGTTATAGCAAGTAATGTTTTCTCAATTTTTATTACATTTCTAGTCTTTTAATATCTAAAGAGATTGATATCAATTGTAACTGTTCACTCAGCAAATTCTTTATCTAGTTCTTATTATATATGTCTAAATTTTTGCCCTGCACAGATACACCTAAAATGCTGTTAAAAATTAAGACTGTAGGTTTTTTGTCCCTTTAAGATTCTGTTACTGGTTTTAAGAAATTTGATTGTTTCTCTGTGTAGTTTACATTGTGTGTATTTTATTTATTTTTATTTAGAGTTTTTGCATCTTTAGGCTTAGAAGGTATTTATAAATAAAATTTGGGGGGAAAATTGGCCATTATTTCTTCTACTAAGATTTTTCTTGTCTGTCTTCTTTTTGCTTCTTTTCTTTCTGTACTTAATAACATAAAGTTTGTTGATATTATCCCTTAAGTTCATTATTGTCTTTTATTTTTCCCCACTCCCACCCACCAGTCTTCTATCTTTGTGTTTCATTTTGGATTACTTTTATTGTTATATTCTTGAATTAATGGATATTTTCTTCTCCAGCTTATTAATCAAGCTCTCTGAAAATTATAGTTAAGATAGTTTGTGTACAAGCACATGCATATACACACAAACACTATTTTTTGTTTGAAGTAAAAATGTATGTAATATATTATGTTCCCATACAACAATGAATACATAATTTCAGAGACATTAGTTAAATTTTCCACAATGTTACTGTTGTTGAGTGCTCTTGAGTCAAATATGATTCATGGTAACTTTATGAATAAAGATCTATGCCGTCCTTATCATCTCTAAGCTACTTGAGCCCATCTCATTGAGGCTCTTTTTCTCTTTCACTGTCCTTCCACCTTTCAGAGTATGATGGTTCTTTCTAAGGAATAGCCCCTCCTAACAACATACCCAAAGTATGTTAGACAAGGCTTCTCAGTCCTTACCTCTACAGAGTACTCTGGTTGCACTTTCTCCAAGGCATAAAGGCATCGATTCTTTAGCTGTCATCCTGAAATCATTGTCTAACTTTCAGATGTACGAGTAGTGACTGAAAAGACTACAGCACGAATTGATAGCCTATAGTCCTTACACTGACATTGTGGCTTCTTAGTATTTGAAGAGGTCCTGTTACAAATGACTTTCACATTGAATCAGTGTTATTTTTTCATAATATTCTGATAGTCTAGTTTAATTGCCCTCTTACTTTCTGCTTTAGATTAATTGTTGACCTTTAAGTCTTGTAAAGTTTGTTTTAATTAAAAAAAATTAATAAATAGTAAAATAAAATCTTTTTTAAATGTACTTATAGAGATTACCCTTTTTTTGCATGCTGGTTTTTTCCTACTAAAAGGTCATCCCAGGATAGTTTTGGTTCAAGGCATAAAATGTAACTCAAACCAGTAGTCTCAAGGTGTCCTTTGTTTTCAGTTGGCTCAGCAAGTCAGGACTTTTTAAGAATTTGAGTTTTGTTTTGTATTTTTCTTCCTTTCTACCAGGATTCATCTGTGGTGGCTCTTTTTGGAAGATTCAGCACTGGTCGTTGGGTACCATCTAGCTCTTCTGGGTATTAGAGTGGATGTGGTTCTGCTTATTTAAGCTAATAATTCTGTAGAATACTTTCTTCTCTGAGAGTTTGGTTTCCTTCTTTTCTCTTTTATGCCTAATGAGTAGTGACCAGTAGTTGTATCTTTAGATTGTGTGTATGTGTAGTTTTGTTGTTATTGTTCTTTGTGTGTGTGTGTGTGTTCATCAGTCAACTTATTGAACTCTTAGAGTGTACTCAGATCTGTTCTACAAGTACAAATGCTAGAAATTATTTAGCACAATTTTTGCCCTCAAGTTTAGTTGAGGGAGTTGTTGTTATTCTCGTTAGCAGTGCAACACTATGGACTACACTGCCTAGATAGTATGTGCGTGTGTGTGTGTATAAATATATATATATATATATATATATATATATATTTATAATATTTTTTCTTCTGGCTTTGTAAATTTTGTTTGGTTCTTTTGAATATTTTTTCCTCTCTAATTATGTTTATTTAAGCAATTTAATTCCTTGAAATTATTTGACGTATTTATAATACTTGTTTAGATAGTATTGTACTACTTCTGTGATTTCCGTTATATTTTCATTACTACGTTTTCCTCTTGTTGGTTACATTGCATAGTATATTCATAATACTTGTTTAGATAGTATTGTACTACTTCTGTGATTTCCGTTATATTTTCATTACTACGTTTTCCTCTTGTTGGTTACATTGCATAGTTTATTAACCTTACTAGTTAGGCCTGCCTCTTCTAAGATTTCTACTTTGTGAAATGAATAACTCTAGAATAATGAATATACTGTTAACTGTAAGTTGACAGTGTAGTCTGTCCTAGTAGAAAAAAGTACAACCGTGATGCTCCATAGATAGGAGACTGGAGAGTCTTCATTACATATATTTTAGAAGTACTATCTGGAGGAACCATTCACGGGAGAAGGATACTATGCTTGGTAGAGTGCCAGTGAAAAAGAGGAAGACCCGCACAGACATGAATTGAGGCAGTGGCTGCAGACATAGCACTGGTTGGGAGGATGGCACATGATGTGGCAGTGTTTCATTCTGTTGTATGTAGGGATGGTATTATTAAGTGGCAGCTAACAATACTAAGTCTCAAAGAGGTATTATACTGGCCTGATTTTGATTTGTTTTGTATTCAAAGAACTAATTTTTTTAAAAAAATTAGTATTTTTTTATTACATTAAGACATATAGATGTATATAGGTAATAACATGTATTGAGCTGCAGACCCAAATAAACACAGTATCATCAATAATTGGAAACCGTAAAATAAAATAATATTAAGAAAACACTTTATAACTATTAACATCAAGGATTATAAAATTATATCAAGGAAATTATAGTTGGAGAGGAAAGGTATTTTACATCTTGTGTGATGTTTATTAGAAGGAATGGACACAATTGGAGATAATCACAAGAAGAAGCTAGTACTATGTAAATGCTAAACCAAAACTAAATGCACTGTTCTTGATTCCAACTCATTGTGGCTTTCCATTGCATTTCTGAAGGTGTAAATAGGAGGATATTGCTTTATCTTTCTTCTGTAGAAGAAACCTAGTGGGTTGCAGCTGCCAGACATTTTTATTAGAAAGCTAATATTTAATCTTCTATGTTGGTAAGACTTGATATCCAGTGATTTAGTAGTTCTGCTGACAGTTACATACTTAAAAAAAATTCTTAAGTAGTTCCAGAAGGAAATAGTAATACATGTTCACTGAATCATTATTTTTGATAGTAGTGAATTGTCTATATAAGCACTTTTCTTTAGATGAGGGGATGTGAAGAAGTAGAATTTATTCTTATGTAGTAATTAGAATCAATGAGTAATATGAGAGTTGTTATAAGCTGTTAAGTTTGAACTGACTCATAATTGACCATTCAGTATATTTTCAGAGGCTGGAAATTATACAAGAGGAGATTGCTCATCTTTTTCCTATGGAGCAACTAGTGAATTTGAACCTTGTGCCTCTGTATTGGTAGCACATTATTATTCACTAGATCACCAAAACTCCAAATATGAATAGATGTAAATAATTTATGAAGAAAGTAAGAAACAGAATGCAATATGTAAACCAGTGTCAATTTTTATATCTTTCACCTTCACTTTGCATCCCTAGTAACCTTTTCAGAAAAATTTTAGCTGGATGTAAACATTTCCTTAACTTTTATAACAGTGATATTATACTGTATTTGCATTTTTGTCCTTGACTGACTTCACTTAGCATAATATCCTGTAGACACATCCATATTCTGCAGTCTTTGTAAATTCTTTGTTGTTTTTCAGTTTTGGACAATATTCCATTTTGTGAATGTACTATAGTTTCTTTATCTATTCATCCTTGATGAAACTCTGATTGTTTCCATCTTTTTACCATTGTATGTAATGTATCAATGAACATGAGTCTGCATATATCTGATTGTGATGAATCTTTTATTACTTTGGGATATATACCTAGTACTCATATTATTGAATCAAATAGTATTTCTATCCCTAGCTTTTTTGGTTGTTTGTTGTTGTTTTTTAATTATACCCATTTATTTACAGAATTTGAATACACTGTTTAACAGCCATTCTGGAAGGAAGTTTGGTGCTTTCTCAAATAGCTGAACATAGAACTCTCCCTAGGTTTTAAGGAAGCACCAAGCGTTTCCCATAGTGATTACAACACTTTACAGTCCTACCAGTAGTTCATATTAGGAAAATATGTTGTCCGGGATCTCTCCAGAGCAGTAAAGAACAGTGATGTTGGTTAAAAGACTAAGGCACACCTGATCTAGCCCATGATCTTCTCAGTTACTTGTATGTATCTGAAAGTTGGACGGTGACTAAGGATGAAAGAATTGATGCCTTTGAGTTGTAGACATAGAGAAAAGTGCTGACTATCCCATGAACTGCCAAGAAAACAGATATGTCTTGGATTGAATCCAAGGTTCCTTAAAGGCAAGGATTCTGAAACTTCATCTCACATACTTTGGACATTTGTTAAGAGGGGCTAGTCCTTGGAGGACAGTATGCTTGAAAAGTTGGAGAATCAGCCTTAGACGGGAAGACCCTCAAAGAGATGAATTGACACAGTGGCTATAAAATCAGCTCAAGCATGTTGGAGATGGAAAAAGCCACAGGTTAAGGCAAGGCTCAGCACTCTTGTTCATAGGGTCGCTATGAAGCATAGTACATAACGTCACAACATCACTACCACCAGTAGTGGATTGTTATCTTTTATTCTGTACTTACTCCATCTATATGCTGTACAAGTAATTTGAGAAACTGGACTATATGAATATGTGGCATCAGGACTGGAGGACAATTCATTAAACAGCCTGCCTTGTGTCAATGATTCACCTTAATTTACAGAAAGTGATGAGGATTTGAAACACTTGGCTGCAGAAGATCAAAGACTGCAGTCTTTCAATATGAATTGTATCTCACTTATTAAGAAAACAAAAATCTGTGACGGAGAAAAGATTGAAGTTGTCAATGTTTTCATCTTTCTTGGTTTCACAAACAACACCCATGGTAATAGCACGCAAAGAATCAAAAGATGTATTACATTGGAAAAATTTGCTGTCAGGGATCTCATTAAAATCCTTGAAGCAAGAATATAAACGTAAAGATTAATAAGGCCTGCCTGATCCAAACCTTAGTCTTTGCAATCACATCCTGTGCATCTAAAAGCTAGGCAGTAATACGGATGACAGAAAAAGAATTTATGCCTTTCTATTGTGTTAGCAAAGAGTACGGACTATCCCATGGACTTCCAAAAAGAGAATACATCTATTTTTGAGGAAATTAACCAGGGTGCTCTTGTGAGGTAATGAAACTTTGTCTCACATCCTGGGCATGGAGGAACTTACTCTTGGAAAAGACCATGATGTTTGGAAAGGTGGAGTGTAAGTGTAAGATAGGAAGACCATCAAAGAAATGGATTGACACAATGACTATTGGAATGAGCTCACATGTGTTGGAGATGGAGGATGGCACAAGGCAAGGTTCAGTGCTATTGTTTGTAGTAGGATCACTTTGAATTATAATTTATTGGCCTCCAGCAGCCACCCTGGGCCACATTCTTCCTGTTGCCATGTTCTAGGTATTAAAATTCATAGAATCATACAAACACGTGCGTACACACACACACACACACCCCTACACCCCCACTTTAACTGTACATGAATTTAAAAACTAAAGATAGAAGAACCTTACCGGGATTCAAATCCCATTCCTACATAACTTCTCCTTGCCCTCCTTTTCTCATTTTACCAGAATATAAAAAGTACTTACCTCTCAGGTTGGAGAGGAGGATTGCATAAACACCAAATAAGTAATTGATAAATAAATGCTAAAAAGTGGATAATTTTTTCTTTTGACCTACTGCAGAAGTAACAAGAATAGGTATTCAATTAAAGCAGCAAAGAATGAAAGAACACTGGAATTAGAGCTCCTGATGCTTCAAGATCTGCAATAAACATCGACTGAAATTTCATGAAGTAATCAGTACCAAATTACATTTTATAAGGTTTACAAAATCCCTGCATTCAAAGACCTACTGAAATATTTGTTCTGAGGGTTCGACAAAGTAGCTAACAAGTAGGCTAAATTTAAGGCTTCATACTAAATGTTCAACATCATTGCCTCTCTCTAGAAAGGTTAAATGACAAGCACAGTTTTCTAAGTCACAAAACATTAGCATCATTGGCCTTGTCTCTCATCTTGATGACCTCAGTTCTACCTCATTAAGGGAGTCATGTTTTCCCCCAGAAATATCTTTAACATCCACCTTCCTACCCTATGGGATTTGGGCTTGTTGAAAACTATAGCTGCTGCCACTCCTCTTGAATATTTTCTTAGTGAGTCTTAATTTACTGGAAATGAACCCCCATCTCTTGGCCAAATATCTAAACCTGAATTTGAACTTTAAAATTCAATTAAATTCCATTTAACACATATGGACTGAGTATCTGCTAATGTATAGGCACTGTTCAGATTTATAAGGATATAGCAATGAATACAGTAATTTTTTTTTTCTTTCATGGAACTCAGAGTTTCAATGTTTGGGTCATATATTAAACTTGCTGAAGATATGGAACTTAGTCCTGAACAACACCCACGATCTACTACAGATTGCTTAATTAGGATCAGTAGGGTTTTCACTGGCTAGATTTTAGAAATAGGCTCTAGAGTTTTCCCCCTAGACTGTTATAATCTGAGAGTTCTACAAAATACCCACCTAGGTATAACGAATGAGCTTCCACTGACAGATGGGAGATGAAAAGCACAAATTCTACTGTAGAGCCACCATTGCCCTTTTCCCAATTTTATTCTTTCTTAGAAACCTCAAAACACTCCTATGCCCACAGGGTTTATCTAAAACATGCAGGTAGCCATGATCTACCATCCTTATAGTACATAAAACTATCTCAAGATAACTTGAGAGGTACTTACATATACACATTTGCCATAGGCTTCTAAGGTAAAGGTAAACAGGCATTAGGCTTACTCTGTATAAAATGATACTGCATTTGCATATTCCCCCACCCCCTTTTGAAGAAAAGTTACTGGTGGAAAGACCTATAAGAATCATCTTATCATTAACTTTAGAATATATGGAAGCAGACAGAGAAAAAGGAAATAAGTGAGGACTTCAAATGCTTGTTGCATTCAAAGACCACAGCCTCCATTATGGATTACATCTCAACATCAAGAAAACAAAAATCCTTCCCACTGGAACAGTAGACAACTTCATGGTAGACAGAGAAAAGTTTGAAGTTGTCAGCAATTTCATTTTTCTTGGATTCACATTTAACACCCTTGGCAGCAGCAGTCAAGAACTCAAAACAAAGTTCATTTGGAAAATCTGTCAGGTACCTTTCCAGAGTACTAAAGAGCAGGGATGTCAGTTTAATGACTTAGGTGTGCCTGACCCAAGCCATAGTCTTCAGTGACTAGCTATACGTCTGAAAGTTGGTGCATGACTAAGCATGATAGAGGAATAAGAATTCATGCCTTTGAGTTGTGCTGTTGGAGAAGAGTATTGAATGTCTTATCTACTTTTAAGAGAACATAGAGAACTTTTTTTTTCTGGAGAAAGTAAAACTAAGGTGCTTCTTGGAGGCAATGATAGTCACATTTCATCTCCTATATTTTGGGTGTGTTTTAAGGAAGAACCAGTTCTTGGAAAAAGACCTCATACTTGGAAAGAGAAGACTACTTCCGTTGAGATGGATTGACACTAACAGTGAGCTAATGCATATTGGAGAGAGTAAGTGTGGCACAGAATAAGACAATATTCAGAGCCATTGACTGTGACACAAAACAACAAACATAAGGAGCAACATCACCATCCAATTTACAAAGAGTACTCCTACAGAGTAGTCATTTAGTAGTTTCCTAGATAGTCTTTTCCCCAAATGAATTCTGAAATTCAGTTTGGCTACTTTTGACACAAATAGCTGGAAAGAGGTTTTGTAGACATGTTCCATCATAACAGGGTTATGTTAATGTCTTGGCTTCCCCACTATTGTTATTATTGTTATGTGGTGTCGAGGCACCTGCAACTCATAGCGACCCTATGTACAACAGCCCTAAACCCTGCTCTATCCTGTACTAATCTTATTGTCTCGGACACACCTTCCTCCTCAACCCTGGTCACTGAATCAATCCATCTCATCAAGGGTCTTCCTCTCTTGTGCTGTCCCTCTACCCTCTCAGGCATGACATCCCTCTTCAAGAGCTGGTCCCTCCTTGCAACATGTCCAAAGTATGTCAGATGAAGCTTCAGAATCCTTGATTCCAAGGAACAGCCTGGTTTCACCTTCTCCAGGACGAAACTTTTTGTTTTCTTAGCAGTCCATTGTATATTTAATACTCATCTTTAGCACCATAGCTCAAAGGCATCAATTCTTCTTCTGTCATTACTAGTCATTGTCCAACATTCCAGTGCATAGCAAATAATTCCAGAGACCATGGCCTGTATCATGTGCACATTAGTCTCCAGATTGACATCATTGCTCTTTAGTACTTTGGAGAGGGCTCTGACAGTAGACTTTCTCAAAGCAATTTGTCTTTTAATTTCCTGGCTACTGGTTCCAAGAATGTTGATTGTGGAGCTGAGCAAACTAAAGCTGTGAACAATCTCAGTCTCTTCACCATCTATCATGATTCTGCCAATCAGCCTGCTTTTAGTGATCCTAAAATTGAAAGAGGACCCTGTTGTTTGGACAGAGAAAGGGAGTACAGCATGGTTTAAAATCAAGAAAGATGTGCAACAAGGCTATATCCTTTTACCATATCCAATTGATGCTAAAACAGATCATTCAGAAAGTTGGACTTGGTGAAGAAAAATGTGATATCAGGATTAGAGGAAGAATTATTAGCAACCTACGTTATGTAGGTGACACAACCTTGCTTGCTCAGAGTGAGTAGGACTTTAAGGCTTGCTGCCAAAACCCAAAATTACAGGCTTCAATATGGATTACACTTATCCTCACCACTGGACATCATGATTTCAACATTTCCTCTTACCAGCAGTCAAGAGATCAGATTTAATTGGGGAAGGCTCCTGACAAGGACCTCTCCAATGAACCCAGGAGCAGTGATGTCAGTTTAAAGACCAAGTTGAGTCGGATTCAAGCCATGATGTTTTCAGTCCTGTGCTGTGCATCTGAGAGCTGGACAATGAATAAGGATGACAGAAGGAAGAATTGTTGCTTTTGAGTTGTGATTTTGGAGAGGAGTATTGATTATCACATAGATATCAAAGTAACATATCTTGGAGAAAGTGTACCCAAGGTACTTCTTAGAGGCAAGAATGGTGAAACATCTTACATACTTTGAGTATATTGTTACAAAAGGCCAGTCCTTGCAAAAGGATATCAAAATAGGAAAGCAGTGTAGGAGAGGAAGACTCAGCAAGGTGGATTGACACAGTGACCAAGAATGGGCTCAAGTATGTCAGAGATTGTGGGGATGGCATAGGACAGGACCAGTTTCTGAGTTATTGTTTACAGGATTAATTTTAGTCCTATTGATGACAACTAACACAGCAGTGTATTTGAGTTCTGCTCTCCCTACACCCTTATCAAAATTTGTTTTCTAACTTAATGAACTTTGCTTTTGTTGCCAGAAGATATCTTCTCATTCATTTAATTTACTTCAAATTGAGAATAGATCCAAATTGTTTAGTGTATCCTCTGTTGGTTGTGCCTTTTCAGTTCTATTTGATAGCCTATTTGTGTTATAGATTTGGTCTTCTAAATTTGCCCCATGTTTTTCTTTGTAATTACACTTTTAGGTCTTTGATCTAGCTTGAATTAATTTTTTATATTTTTGAGATATGAGTCTTATTTCAATTATCTGCAAATAGATACCCACTTTTTCTAGTATCATTTATTCAAAGAGGCAGTCTTTTGTCTACATAAAGGACATAATTTAGAAAATATGTTTTTTATATTGATTTGCTTACAAAGTTCATATACATTGAGTTTCATACTATTCTTCATTCACATTGTGTTTCATACAATCTTCCCCATTCATTATATTTTATAAAAGTAATCACATTGAACTATTACCACCATTGGCCTGTCTTTGCAGATTTCTGCAGGATCTACATAAAGGATTTTATCTCTTTAAAAGATCATCTGTCCATAGGTGGATAGTGTAGTCCCAAAGGCATGTGTTTCGTATGCATTTACTCCTTCCATACAATTTACTGCCTCTGAAAACCTTTTGGAGGGTCAGTTTTATGTCAGTTCACACAACAACAACAATAACAGCAAAAATAAAAACATGTATCTGTACAAGAACAACACCACCACTATGTATCTGTAGCTATACAGTATTAAGTATTTAATTCTGTGCCTATGTTGATGGTTTTGGGATCAGGAAGTGTATGATTTCTACTTTGTTTTTCTTCTTGACCAGCACTTATCTGGGGTCTTTTTCTTTTCCATATAAAGTTGTTTATTACCTTTTGTATCTCTCTGAAGACTCTTGACAGAGACTAGATGAGGATTACATTGTATTTGTTGTAGATCAATTTTAGTGGTGGTGGTAAGTGAGTTTTCGGGATGTTTTTCCATTTGTGTATGTCTCTTTAGGCTTCTCATGATAATAATTTGTAGTTTTCTTTGTATAGGTCCTTTGTATTTTTGGTTAGATTTGTGTCTGGATATTTAAAATTTGGTGTGGCTAGTCTGGTGGCCTAGTGTCGAGAAGCTGTGCTTTAATCCCAAAGGCATGAAGTTCTAAGCCAACAATGCTCTGTGGGAGAAGGATGGAGAGTCTCCTCCTGTGTAATTAACTGCCTCTGAAAACCTGCTGGAGAGTCAGCTATGGGTCAGTTCCAACTCTATTATACAAAAAAACGAGAATAGTAGCATATGATAAAGAACCCATGGTAATGAAAGAAGTTCCTTGAATAACTTAATATTCATGATGGTAGCTGTCAAGTAGGGATACTTAACTACAAGTATTTGTGAAATGATTGGTGTCTCTTGAAATGTCTGCCTGTCAAAGGAAGTGATTCTGAAATATAAGCAGTAATCCCTGTATAGACTTCAATAAAAACAACCTGGCATGATTATTTTTAAGTATGAATTAAAAAAAGAAAGAAGTTTCAGCTACACTGACAAAAAAAAGTTCTCTAAAATTGATGAAATAGAAAAGACATATTTCAGCAAACAAAATTTGGTAAGTCAATCTCCTGCTTCTTGAATGATCTAGAAAGCAATACATGAAGATGGAAAGAAATATACACACTCACCATATAAAAAGATTTGACTGAAATGTAATCATCATGAAGAACCAGTGGTATTGAAGGACCAAACTGTACTGAAGGGGTGTCAGAACCCTTGCACATTGACATTTCTAGCCATTATGCTAGCCCCTCTTAAGGGCATGATTTCTAGCCACCTTAACTGAAGACATGTGGCCTTGCAAATCATCGGCAGCTGTGGGGAAAATGTAAGCGAGTGTTTTCACACTATGAGAAACAGTGAAAACTGTGGTGGAGAGAGAGCGTGAAGAAGCTGTGGTACTGCTGTGAAAAGACTGTGGCAAGGTGTAATCAGAGGAACCCTGGAGATGAAACCACTGTTTAAGGTTTTGCTTGTTGGATGATTGAATGAAAAGCTAACTTGTAACTTCCCAGAGATGAAGTTTGTTGGATTACTGAGGAAACCAGAGGCTTATTGCATTTGTGCTGCCGAGCTCAACCTGGATTTTGACTAATTGAGAATTTGTTTCTTGCTGCTAATCTGTCTTGGGATTGTTGGACTATTCTGGATTTGTACTAGTAATATTCTTTGTCTTTCCCACTTCTCAGTCCATTTCCCTAGTAACCTATTACCACAACTGTGAGTAAAGTCTGTGAGTCAGTTTTCAATGGACGTTGTACCCAGTGATTGGTAGAAAAAGATGGAGGAGCATGTGGGATGTCATGTCTGACTGATTATGCAGCTATTTGTATGGTTATTATTGTTATGTGTCATCAAGTCACCTGTGACTCATGGTGTCCCTATATACATTATCTCTGGAGGCTGTCCTATCTGGAGCCAATCACATCATCTTATCCTGAATCTTTCTCTCTTGCACTGTCCCTCCTCTCTTCAAGCATGATGCCCCACTCCAAGAACTGGTACCTCTTTGCCATGTGCCCAAAGTATGTGAGACAGACCCTCAAAATTCTTGCCTTTAGGGAGTAGCCTGATTTCACCCTTTTCAGGACAGACCTATTTATTTTCGACACTCTTCTCCAGCACCACAACTCAAAGGCATCGATCCTTTTTCTGTCATCCTTATTATCTAGCTCTTGGGTACATAGCAAGTAATTGCAAATACCATGGCCTGGATCAGGTGCACTTTAGTTTCCCAACTGACATTGTTTCTCTTCAGTACTCTAGAGAGGTTCCTGACAGAAGACTTTTCCAATGCAGTTTGTCTTTTGATTTTGTAACCGTTAGTGCCAAGAGTGTTGATTGTGGCATCACATAAGCTGAAGTTATCAGTAATTTCAGTCTCTTCTCCATCCATCATGAAGCTGTAAATTGGCCCAGTGGTGAGAATCTTTGTTTTCTTGATGTTGAGCTTCAGTCCATATTGAAGACCTTCTGCAGCAAATGCCTCATGTCCACTTCAGTTTCATCAAGCAAGGTTGTGTCATTTGCATAATGCAGATTGTTGATGAGTTTTTCACCAATCCTGATTCCACATTTGTCATCATAAAGTCCAGCCTCTTGAATGATTTGTTTTGCATATAGATTGAAAAGATATGGAGAATAGGATGCATCGCTGAAGCACACCTTTTCTGATTCTTAACTGTGTAGTGGTTTCCTGCTCTATTTTGACCACTGCTTCCTGGTTCAAGTATAGGTTTTGCATGAGCACAATTAAGTGTTCTGACATTCCCATTCTTCTCAAGGTTAACCCCAGTTTATTGTGATCCACATAGTCAAATGCTTTCACATAGTCAGTGAAACACAGATAGACATTCCTCTGGTACTCTTTGCTTTAAGCCAAGATCTATCTAACATTGGCTATAATGTTCCTAGTGCCACAGCTCTGAGTATTATTGATGGGGAAAGTGTCCTTTTTAAGAAGTGGGTATATGGCAGGCTTCACCTTCCCTGTGTTACCACTGCTTCTTTCACAGCGTGATAAAAAAATAAGGCCCCAGGAATTGATGGGATACCAGTTTTCATGCTTCAACAAGCAAAGTCGGGTCTGGTTGTGCTCACCAGGAAATTAGGAATTCAGCTACCTGTCTCACTGATTAGAGGAGTTCCATATTTGTCCCCATTCTCAAGGAAGATGATCCAAGAGATTGTGGATTTTTCGAACACTATCATTAATATCATATACAAGAAAATATTGGTGAAGATTATTCCCAAACAGCTAGAACAGGATATTGACAGAGAACTGCCAGAAGTTCAGGCTGGGTTTAGAAGAAGCTATTGTTCCCGTCAGATCCCAACACTGGTCTAGGTGGTCGTAAAAGGAGGGAAAGTAATTGAAACTGACTCCTGTGCTGCTTATAGCATGAGAGTTAGTATCAGACAACAATTTTGTCATTCACAAAATTGTTTCTGCTATATTCCTGGTGCTGAAAGGATGTGGAAATGAGTAAAGCTCTCAGTATTTGGGGCAGGAAATGCATTTTTTATGTCCTTGTCTCTTTTTTTTTAGATACTTTTATCAGTAGAGCACATTCTTTATTAAAGGATTATGATTTAGGATTTAATCCCTGGGAAGAAACCCAATGAAGTAGGTGACAGCAGTTTTGCCACAAAACTTTTCACGTGACAACAGTTCTGCTACAAACCAACCAATGCCTTGTTTGGTATCCCTGAAACCTGCCATATGTGATAAATAAAGACAGTGGAAATATATAAAAAAAAAAAAAAAAAAAAAGAAGAAGCTATTGTACCAGGGATATCATTGCCAGTATAAGATGGATTCTGGGGGGAAGCAAAGAACACTAGAACAGTATTTGTGCTTATCAACTATGCAAAAGCATTTGACTGTGTGGATTACTACAAATTGTGGCTACTTTCAGAAGAAAGGGAATTTCAGAACCCTTAATTGTGCTCTTGAGAAATATAAGATCCAAAAGCTGTTTTCTGAAAGACATAGAGGAACACTGCGTGAGTCAAAATCATAAAGGTGTATGTCAGGGTGTATCCTTTCTCCATACCTATTCGATCTGTATGCTGAGCATATGATTTATAAAACTGTACTCTCAAAAGGAAAGTGGCACCAGTATAGGAGGAACACTCATCAAGAACCTGTGTTATGCAGAGATAGCCTTGCTTGCTGAAAGTGCAGAGGATGTGAAGCGCAGCAGAAGATCAAGAACTGAAGTGTTCTGTATGGATTGCATCTCAGCATCAGTAAAAGATAGATCTTCATCACAGGACCAAAAGTCAACATTATGATGGAGAAAGAATTGAAACTTTAATCTTATTTGTGTCAGTAATAAACACCCTTCTTACCAACAGTCAAGAAACCATGAGATATATTACATTAGGCAAGTCTGTTGTCAGGGATCTCCTCTCCAAATTGCTGAAGAGCAATGTTGTCAGTTTAAAGACCAAGGTTTGCATGATTCAGGCCATGGTCTTTTAATTCACCTGCTATATATAGCTTCATAGCGACCCTATGTACAACAGCCCTAAACCCTGCTCTATCCTGTGCCAATCGCATTGCCTCTGACACACCCATCCCGATTACCCC
>NW_006399784.1:22029096-22051297 GCF_000299155.1 Elephantulus edwardii
ATAGAAAGAGAATTGATACCTTTGAGCTGTGGTGCTACAGAAGAGTATTGAATGTACCATAGACTGCCAAGAAAACAAAGATTCATCCTAGAGAGGGATAAACCAGGCTACTCCTTGGAGGCAAGGATTCTGGGGCTTTGTCTGATATACTTTGGACATGTTGTAAGGAGAGATAGGTCCTTGGAGAGGGACATCATGCTTGGTAGGGTAGAGGGACAGCGCAGGAGGGAAAGACCCTCTATGAGGTGGATTGATTTAGTGACTGGGGTAATCGGGATGGGTGTGTCAGAGGCAGTGCGGGTGGCGCGGGATAGAGCAGGGTTTAGGGCTGTTGTACATAGGGTCGCTATGAGTCGCAAATGACTCGACGGCACATAACAATAGCAACAACAACAACAACATACACCAGAGATCTGTACAATTAGAAGACAGAAGAAGAACTGATGCCTTTGAATTGTGGTGCTTGACAGGAGTACTGAATACATGGACTGCTGAAAGAACAAACAGCTATATCTTGGAAAAGGTGCAGCTAGGGTGCTCCTTGGCGGCAAAAATTGTGAAGCTCTTTCTTTCATACTTTGGACATGTAGCCATGCAAGTCTTTTCCCTGAAAGAGAGTATCGTGCTTGTACAGTTGGATGGTCACAAAGGAGAGGAAGATTTCTAGTGAGAAGGACTGACAAAGTGACTTCAGCAATGAGTTTTAGTATGTCAGAGATGGTGAGAATGGTTCAGGATAGGGCTGTGTTCAGGTCAACTGTTTATAGGGTCATTGTGAGTTGTGCTTTACTTGATGGCACCTAGCAACAATAATGATCATATGCATCTACTGTCTTGCTTTGTAGAGTCTTATTGAGGAAGATCTGGGCTGTCATTAGCTATTCTGCCTTACTACTCAAAAGTTCTCCGGAGGGGGCAAATCTTAATGATAAAAATCTTTACATATTTCTACTGAGGAGTAGCTTGTAGATTTGAAACATTGGAGATGTGTGACCTATCGATTAGCGTTGCAACACACTTCTTAGGGAAGACCTGGCAAGAACATCGCAAGCAAAGAATAACTTGTGTTGAAGCCTAACAGCGGGAAACCTAGGATATGAGACTGTGGATTAATTACAAAATGAGGATGAACAGGATGTTTAAGAGATACATAGTGACAGACAGCATAGTATTTCTTACTTTTAAAGACAGCCGTTTTTAGAGAGAATGCATAAAAATATTGTGAAAATAGAACAGCTGAAATATGGACTGTGAAGTTAGGTTGACTCTGGTCACCTGTGTACCTTTGTGTCCTGGCTCACATTCCTGTGATGAGATGATGACACTATCAATCTATATGGGGATTATGACATTAAAATATCTCATAGTTTCTAAAGAATTTAGTGATATAGTCTATAGAGGGTTGCACTGCCAACTCACAGGTGGCTCCTCTCTGGGGATTTGAATCCACCAACTACTCAGCAGGAGAAAGATGAACATTCTCCTGTGCAGCCTCAGAAAACTGATTTACAAGGTCAAGTATGTATTAGTTTTGACTCAATGTCAGTGATGAGTGATTTAATAGTAGAAATTATTTTTTTTTAAAAAAGTTATTTTTAATTAGGATTGGGTGATTTGATATTTGTATTGCTTTTATTGTTGTAAAACTGAAGATAACACAACTTTTGGCAGTTCACCTTTTCCCCCCCTTGTTGTGTACTGTTGAGTTGAATCTGACTGGCCTAGGAGGAGATTGCCCCTCCTTTTCCAGCGGAGTATCTGGTGGATTCGAACTCTGTGCCTTTGGGATTGCAACACAGCTTCTTGTCACTAGGCCCCCAGAGTTCCCTTCAGCATGTTTCCTGTATACAGTGAATACAGTGACACCAATTAATATTAGTAAGTGTTTGAGCCATCCCCAGTACCATTGCTAGAATTTGCATTCCCATGCGCAGAATCTCAGTGTGTCTGAAACGATGATTGTTTCCCCTCTCTTTTCTGTCTCTGATAACACTTTTAAACTTTGATCACTATACATTTTTATCTTTTAAGTATTTCATATTAGTAACTTTTTATAGTATTTGCCCAGCTGTGATTGTCTTATTTTACTTAACATTAACGCTTTTAAGGTTGATCCATGTTGAAGCACCACATAACATTTAGAATTTGGCTGTTTCTGCCTCTTTGTTATTGTGAATAGTGCTGAAATGAACATTTATATACTGTACTTTATAATTAAGTAATTTTTCTACAGAGTTTCAAGCATCACACTGCACTGATTTCTATCTATTGAACATCTAATATAACTTACCAACTCAAAACTCAATTCAATGGTATCTAGTTGAGAGTGTGTAAAAATTGACATTCATTTGCCATGAAGGAGATGGGAACACCATATGTTCACATCTACACCAGACTTAACAAAGCCATCTGGGCCAAAGGAAGAAGGAATGTCCCAGAACCACATCCGTATACAGATGTCTAGAAGACTTAATGAAGATGAAGATTCCCCAAACAGGCTGTGTACACTGGTTACCCATGTACCTGTCACTACTTTCAAATATCTATAGACCGTCAATATGGATGAAAACTAATAGCTGATTATCAAATAAAGTTATAAAATGGTAAAAGACAGTTGACATTCAGTTGAGTTGGTAAACTGCAAGGGGGAAAACTGCCCATCTTTTGTGGAGTCTGGTGATTTCAGACTGCTAGAAGTGTGCAGCCTTTTGGTTAGCTGCTCTATTTCCACTAGACTTCATCTCCAGATTGCCCTAATACCTTACTGCCCTAAAAAAATGACATAGAGAACATTGCTTATTTCTTTGAAAAATAACCATTTTGTGTGCTTTCAAGTTTAAAAGGGTTGTTTAATTATTTATAAGTAACCATTTTTTGTTATTATTTTCTATTGATACTTTTCTAATTTGGATTTATTTTTTTATTTTTAACTGATACTTTAATGAAAGTTTATAGTCAACGTGAATTTCCATTCATTCATTGTTGCACATTTTTCTCCCTCCTCATAGTAAACCTTGAATTAAGACATGCTTAAGGTTCAGCAAAGTATTTAAGACTTTCTTTGGTTTTAACATGTCTCATCATTGTTATGAGATGGATAGATTTTCAGTAACTCAGGAAATGGGGGTAGGTGTGTCAGAGACAGTAAGATTGGCACAAGATAGAGCAGGGCATAGGGCTGTTGTATACAGGGTCGCTATGAGTCACAGGCGAATCGATGACACATAATAACAACATCATTGTTAGTGAGTGCTGGTAGCCTAATGGGTAGGGAGCTCTGCTACCAACTCAAAAGCAGATGGTTTAAGTCTGCCAGAAAGATGCTCAGCCTCCTCCTGTATATTTTACAGCTTTGGAAAACATCCTGGAGGATCAAGTATGAGTTAGTTTCAACTCAACAGAATAATCAACAACAGCATCATTAAGAATATATATTACATACGTGATAATTTATTACTGTCATAATAGATATGGTAGACATAAGTTTGTATTCACTATATCCTACCCCTAAAGAGAAATATCTATCAGATTTATGAAGACACTGGTGATAAAAAGCTGTTAAAATTAAAATTTTTTTAAAAGAGTTTTAGATTCTTGCTGGAGCTGATTTACTATGAACTCATAAGAAAGAACGCAATCATTAAGTCTGCCGGTATAGTAAAACATAGTTTTAATGAAAAAGAAAATTTAAAATTTTTGAGTAATGAGTAAATTGGTGATTGTTTTTATAGCCTCCACATGCTGGGAAATTGCTGTCTGTGCTAAAACATATGCCTCAGAAGTATGGCCCTGATGCCTTTTTCAACTTTCCTGGAAAGAGTGCTGCAGTAAGTAAATATTACTTAAGTCACTTGGCTGCCTTTTGCTTTTGAAAAAGTATTTCCCTGTAGATACCGTAGTCAGGCTCTGTGTTCGGTGGAAGCTTCTCTATGTTAGCTGACTTTATCCTTGCAAAAATTGTGCATCTTAACTTTCTGTTAATTGTGGTAATGATAAAAACTTATCAGACTAAGTTGATCTTGTTGTTGTTGTTGTTGTTGTTAAGTGCCATCGAGTTGCAGGCGACTCATAGCGACCCTATGAAGGAGAGTCATCGACGCTTGGGTGCCTTTCATCCTCTCACCAGGTTCATAGGGTTTCCAGAGGCAAGCTATTATGGAAGTGGATGCCACTCCTCCTTCCACTCTTGTTTAATCGGGGAGCTCCACCCCACTCTCAGTCCACATTGGGTAGCCAACCATTAACGCATTTGACACATCCTTGTCACAGTGTTCAGCCTCACAGCAACCACAAGTGACCGTGGGACGGCAACTTGTACACCAGGGCTATATGACCTAGAGGAATGTCTGAACAAAAACAATGAGTTGATCTTATATTTTTAAAAAACGGAAGACTCTCAACAATTGGCTGACCCAGACAGTGTAACAGTGGGTTCAAGTTGAAAATTTTCTTGAATAACTTTACTGTTGTTACATTGACCTTTGATTTGCCTGTCACATAAAAGAGTGTCCTTATGGAATTGCTAATTTTAAAAAAATGACTCATTATGATATATGATTAGTTACAGTTCTTTGAGATTATAAAATATCTACTAAAGAGCTTTAAACATTTTATAAATATGTATTTTCAACTTATTCAGTGACTCATACATTTGTTTTATTATATATAATTTGAGTTAAAGCTTACAAAACAGATGTTATTTGATGTTATTGAGTTAAAGCTTACAAAACAGGTATGTTGTTTTTTGATTGATACTGATTATAATAATTTGCATTTGATCATCACTCTTTTCCACTATTTCTCCATGGTTCTTGTTTTCATCCATCTTTTCTACTTTTTAAAAATATTTTTTATTGGTTTTCATATAATAATTCCTTTACATTATATATCATCCATATACATTATGCTTTATACAGTCTTTTATTTACATTTTGTTTCATACAATCATTCATATACATTCTTTTTTATTTTATTTTTTTAATTGGTTTGCTTTCAAAGTTTATATACATTGTGTTTCACATTATTCTTCATTCACATTGTGTTTCATGCAATCATTTTCATGCTTTTTTAATTATAATTATTAATTTCAGTGAACATTTACAGAGATTTCGGATCCCCAACCCCACCCCCCAGTACACTCTTTTCTTTGAAAAGTAAAAGAAAAATTCCTTCATTGGTATACAGTCCCCCCCATACCCCCTACCTCCACACCGAGTATACTCCACTCTGCAACCTTCATTCTGGACTCTTATGATAATCATAATGCCCTATAATATATTGCTTTTAAACTGTTCTCTCCCTCATCCGTTTCAGTGCAGTATACATAATTTTCCCAGTTTTTCTCATTCTTACCCCAACCATGATGTCAGTCCCATTCTACAGCAGTGGTACTATGCAGTGTTTGTCCTTTTGTGACTGAAATATTTCACTCAGCATAATGTCATCCAGGGTCACCCATTTTGAATAATATTGCATGAGTTCCTTATTTTTCAATGCAGCGTAGTATTCCATTGTGTGAATTTACCACAGCTTCTCTATCCATTCATTTCTTGATGGGCACTTAGGTTGTTTCCAACTCCTTGCTATTGTGAACAAAGCTGCAGTAAACATGGGTGTACATATATCTGCTTGGATGTCGGTTATGGTCTCTTTAGGGTATATTCCCAGTAGTGGAATTGCTGGGTCAAATGGTTTCTCTATTTGCAACTTTTTGAGAAAGTGCCACACCGCTTTCCACAGTGGTTGCACCATTCTACACTTCCACCAACAGTTAATAAGGGTTCCAGCCTCTCCACAACCTCGCCAGCATTTGTTGCTTGGCATTATGTTTTATAAAATCAATCACCATTGGACCTTGCCCGTCATTACTCGTGTCTTTTTGCCCAGATCCTTACCATTTGCTTCCCCCAATCCCTTTACCCACCAAACTGTGCAGTCCTGTGGTTTTGCCCTTACCTATTCTCAGCCCTCTGCTCCCCGACCTTGAGTTTCTGTACATGTTTTACTAGTTACCCTTCTGCTTTTACAATAATCGTCTTAAGCAGTATTTGTCCTTATGAGATTGTGTTAGTTCACGCAACATAATACTCTCCATCCTCTCCCATGTTATGTAGTATTTTTAAAAATCATTGCTCCTCCGTGCTACATTGAGTATTACATTGTGTGATTGTACCCTAGTTTCTCAATCTGTTCAGTTGTGATTGGACATTTGGTCTGTTTTCATGTTCTTGAAAATGGTGAATAATGCTGCTATGAACATTGGTATACAAATCTCCATTTTTGTCTCATTTCTAATTTCCTTGGGCTATATTCTTAGTAGTGGAAAAGCTGGGTCATAGGGAGTTTCTATGTTCAACTTTTTGAGGAAATGCTAAAATTGTCTTCCAGAGTGGTTGCACCATTTTACAGTCCCACCAACAATGTATGAGAGTCTCCACTTTCCCACATCCTCTCCAACATTTTTTACTTGCTGCCCTATTAAACTTTGTCCACTTGTATAGGGGTGAGATGGTGTCCATTGTGGTTTTATCTTTCTTACAGCCAGTGATTTTGAGCATTTCTTCATGTGTCTGTTGGCCATCTGAATGTCTTCCTCTGTGAAAAGTCTTTTCTACTTTCTTGATTTTATTTTTAGATAAATACTGTCCTTGCGATGTCATGTAGCTGAGCATTTTAAATGCTATATCTCCTTAGTGTTAAGCTTTACCTTCTATCTCCGTCTATTATTTGTGTGAAAGTTGTGCAGGAAAGTAGTTCTTGTCCAGGCCCAAAGGCTCTCTGAGGGCCAGTGTCTGAGGTTCCACAAGTTTCTGTCAGGCCTGCTTTTGTTATAATTTTAGTCTTGTTATATGTTTATCTCTTGTTCTGTCTGGACCTTCTCTTATGATTCCTTATAAGGGAGGGTGTTAGCAGTGGTTAGCTAGACACCAACCTGTTGTTTTAGTTTAAGAATTATGGTAGTTTAAGATTACAAGGTCCATAGGTGTTATGAACTAATTATTACTTCTTTTTTTTTTTTTAATATCTTTACTCTTCAGACATGAAATGGCCAATTGTTGTGCTTTCAAAACTTGTAAGCTTTTAAGCCCCCAGTCTCTGGTCACCAATATAGAATGTACAACATTGTCCTTGTGGGCTCTATTATACTAGTAGAATTGGTGTCCCTTGGGACTATGGCCCAAGGTCCTAAGAGCCCAGGACTCATTCCCTCAAGGTGTTTTGCTATGCAATATTGAGGGTTATGTAATATTGCCCCCTGTTGGCTGTTAGGTAAATATATGTATTTGTAGCTTATACAAACACTTATATGGAACTATCATTTGCCAGATTATATTATATATGATTTTAGGTGTAGTCATTTTCACTTGTCCATTTCTATTTGTCTTCTCTACATGCCTATTATCCACTTGCAAGTGAATGTCTGTTATTACTGGTAATAAATATGGAGTCATGTGTGTGGTAGCCTTTTGTTGTGTATAACTTTTGGGCAGGTCTCTGTCTTTTAATGACATGATGCTTATCTATTGTTTTATGTAGTCTTTATCTTCACTCACATTAACGTTGATTATCTAATCACTAGTTTTCACTCTCATTCTATTCTCCTCCCATTCCTGATGACTCTCTAAAATACTTTACTTTCTTTGTACACTTTTCCTTAGCTCTTTTAAATAGTTGTTGTTGTTGTGTACCGTCCCATAGCTGACTCTTCAGCATGTTTTCCGAGAGAGTAAATTCCACAGGTGGAGTTTGCCCATTCTTTCCATGGAATAGTTGGTGGATTTGAACTACATGCCTTTGAAATTGCAGTGTATTTTCTTACTACTAGGCCATCCTAAAGTAGTAAACTGTATTTTGTATCTAATTTATTTCTCAGTATAATGCTCTCCAGATTCATCCATGTTACCTATTTTTTCCCTTTTATTTACATAGAAATGTATTGTAAATGAAAGTAAAAATATTCATAGACAAATACACAAGACTTTCCCATTTCTACTGCCGCAAAGATATGCCAAGTCTGTCTTCTTTTGGGTTTTTCAATTTTTTTTCCTTTTGGTTTTCTTAATGAAACATTTTTAAAAAAATAAGAACCTAGTAATGCTTTTACATAAAGTAAGGTTGATATTTTGCATGTTTTATATGTTTACTATATATTAGAGGATAAATGATGTATTAATATAAAAGCATAGTGACACTAAAGCTTGTATACTATGTTTAAAAAAAAACCTTTATACTGAAAAGTAGTGGTGTCTCTCTGGAGACTAAGATCTTGCCAAGCATGGCCTACGAAAGACTTCTAGTTTTTCATTGAAGTGTTCCAGCAGAGTTTCAAGAAGAACTAATTTTTTTGGTCTTTTCGAGACCTCGCATAGTCCCTGTTGCCTGGGGTCTTCAGTGTGTGCTTGAGGAAGGCAACAGGATGACAGAAGTCACCGACAAACTAGATTGAACTTCTTCCCATTCTGGCCCTTTTGGTCCTCTTTCAGATAAATGAGCAAATTGTCATCCTACCCACTGGAAGGCAGTTCTTCTAAAGAGAGCCCTCCCCAGGACTTTAGATAGGCCTTCTTCTAGTGTCCTTACTTTTTGCAATAAATATTCCCCCTTGTCTAAAAAGAAAGAAAAAAAAAACACCAAAAACCCCCACCTTTATTTACATACATTGAGTTAACATGCAGTAAACTGTTTTAAACCATACCATTTAATAGTGTTTAATATTTTTACAAAGTTGTATATCTGTCACCACTATCTTAATTTTAGGAAATTTTCATCATTCCCAAAAGAAATGCTGTACTCATTAGCAGTTATACCCCAGCCCCAGAAAATCCATCTGTAGAGTACCATTAATCTACTTTCTGTTTATATAAATTTGTCTATTCTGGACATTTCATATAATTAGAATTATAAATTGACATTTTTTGACTTGTATGTTTCATTTAGCATAATGTTTTTTGAGTTTATTTGTTGCAACATATATCCATACTTGAATTCTTTTTATGAATAATATAACATATTATTTATCCATTCATGGGTTGATGAACATTTGGACTGATGCCATATCTTTTGACTGTTAGGAATAATGTTCCTATGAATAGCTGTGTATAAGTTTTTGTATGGACTTTTTTCTTAGGTCTCACCTAGAAGTGGAATTGCTGGACCATATGTCTATATTTTTTCTTTTTTTAAATATTGATTTGCTCACAATTTTGTAAACACTGTATTTTACACCATTCATCCATATTGTGTTTCATACAGTAATTCACATGCATTATGCTTTATAAAATCAGTCTCCATTGGACCTTGCCCATCATTACCCTTTTTACCCAGAGCCTTCCCATTTCCTTCATCCCCTCCCTCCTCCACCCACCAAATTGTGCAACCCTCTGGTTTCGTGCCTTCCCATTCTCATCTCTCTGATCCCACTCCTTCCCTCCGTGGGTCCCCATATATGTTATCCTTCTATTTTTATAATAATGTATTATGTAGTATTTGTCCTTATGAGACTGAATTAGTACACTCAGCATAATGCTCTCCAGTTTCTCCCCAGTTATGTAGTATTTTTCAAAATCATTGCTGGTCTATTGTTGTTATTTAATGTTTTCAGGAATTGAAAGTTTATTTATGAAGTGACTGTAGGTGGGTGATTTTAATCTGTGGCCCTCAGGCCTGGTTTTAATTGCTTTTGGTCAAACATTATTCAAAGTGATATAGCACTGGTCTGTCCATTTGCTGTACAGAGGTAACTTGTGGTTGCTGTGATGCTAAACACTGACACTGATGTGTCAAATGTGACAAAGGTTATCCACGGAGGAGAGTGTTTGGTGGAGCTCCCTGAATAAACAAGCTTGGAAGCAGGAGTGACATCTACTTCCAAAATAGTTTGCCTCCGGAAACTATGAACGTGGAGAATCGATGAAAGTTATACAGGTGTTCAGGTCTTTTGTTCATGGTGTTGCTATGAGTTGTTAAGGACTCTATGGCACTTCACAACAACAACATATATATTTATTATTGAATTTTAAAAATTGGTTTGCATACAATAATTTGTTTACATTGAGTTTCATTCATGTACATTTTTTTTTGCCCCCTCCCTCTACTCACCAAATTGTGTCTCTGTGATATACCCCCTTTCCCACCCTTGGTCTTTCTGCTCTCTCCCCTTCTGCGTTTAGATATCCATACACATCTCACCAGGTATTCTTCTGTTTTTACAATAACGATCTTATGCAATATTTGTTTTTATCGCCTTGGTTAATTCACTCAGTGCAATGTTCTCTAGCCTCTCTCATGTTATATATTATTTTCAAATCAGTCCTCTGTAGTGTGCTGCATAGTAGTCCATCATGTGAATGTACTCCATTTTCTCAGTCTTGTCATTTGTTGATGGGCATTTGGGCTAGTTCTTGATATTGTAAATAATGCTGCTATAAACATCAGTGCACCAGTCTCCATTTGTGTCTCAGTTTAACTTGAGGCATAGTCCTTACAGTGGAATAGCTGGGTCATATGGGATCTGTATGTTCAGCTTTTTGAGAAAATGCCAAGCTACCTTCCAAAGTGATTGTACCAGTTTACAATCCCACCAACAGTGTATGAGAGGTCCAGTCTCTCCACATCCTTTCCATCATTTATTGCTTCTTGTTCAGTTAAACTTTCCCACTACAATTAAAGTAAGATGATAACTCATTGTAGTTTTGATTTGCATCTCTCTTATTGTCAGTGATTTTGAACTTTGCTTCATGTGTCTATTGGATGTCTTAATGTCTTCTTCTGTGAAAGTTTTTCTATATCTTTTGCCCATTTTGTAATAGAGCTGTCTTTTTTTCTAGTGGAGACTATGTGTTATTCTGTAAATTTTTGTTAACAGACCCTTGTCTGAGAAAATATTGATAAATACTTTTTCCTAGTTTGTAGGTTTTCTTTTCACTCTATTGGGAAAAAAAGTTTTTGTTGCACACAAGGACTTAATTTTTAGAAGATCTCATTCATCTGTGTTTTATCTTTTCTTGTTTGTGCATTTCTGGCTGTATTTGCCAACCTTTTTATGTCATAAGTGGTGGTTGTTGTATACTATCGAGTCAGAACTGACCCATATATGACCCTCTAGTGGATTTCAGAGGCACTAGTAGGAGATTGCCCATTTTTCTCCTATGGAGCAGCTGGTGTTTTCAAATTGCTTACCTTTGGGATTTCAGTGCAGCTTCTTGCCTTTAGGCCACCAGTACTCATTCCATCGGTTCGGCCTTTAAAGTTTTGTCTCATTTTGTATCTTACAATAGTTATGGTTTTGAGCTTTACCTCGAGGTCTCTGATCTACTTTGACCTGATTTTCATGTATGGTATGAGATGTGGATCCTGCCTCAGCTTTCTGCAGGTGGAAGTTCAGTGTCTCTAGTCCCATTAGTTGAAGAGGTTGTCATTTCCCCATTTGATGGGTTTTTTTTTTTGTTTTTTAACTTAATCCACTTTATTTGTTATACAAAATCTACTATGTGGTGGCAGCTGGAGCCTGGGTCCTCTGCACAGAGACTCTGGTGTGAGTCTTTACAAGCTGGTCAGTGAATTCCTGGTAGGGAGACTTGGTGAACACAGTCTCTTTCCAGAGATCTGGGGGCAAGTAGCTGTAGGTCTTGGAGATGGCATCAAAGGTGGCCTTGGTGAAGTTGCCCAGAGTAGCTGTGCAGGCCCTGGCTGAGGTGTAGCAGTCATCAATTCCAGTCACCACCAGCAGCTTCTTGGGCACAGGTAAAATTCCAGTGCCTCAGGTTGCAGGAATCAGATGCACCAACACTGAGTCACAGCGCCCAGTCACCTTGCAGGGAATGGTGTGTCTTGCCAATCTTGTTCCACCAGTAACCATGCCACACAGGGACAATAGAGAGCTTGGCTAGGATAATGGACCTACGGATGGCAGTAGCCACCTATTTGGAACACTTGACACCCAAGTCAACATGGCCATTAAAATTGCCAATGGCGACAAAGGTCTTGAATCTGGTCCGCTGGCTGGCACGTGTGTGCTTTCGCATAGGCATGATTTTCAAGACCTTGTCCTTCAGGGACATCCCCAGGAAAAAGTCAATGATCTCAGACTCCTTGATGATCATTGAGAAGAGATAAACCTCCTCCAAGGATTTGATCTTCATATCTTTGACCAGATGGCCCAGGTTGGTGACAGGGAGCTTTGCATCCTCGAGCTCTGCCGCCCCTCCCACCACCCAGTCCACAGCCCAACCCTGCAGACTGCTACCAAAGCCTCCGTGGTAACTGCCTAGGGCTCCCATCCTAGGGCCCCTGGAATACTTGCCTGTTGTCTTTTCTATAGTTTTGCAAAATGAATGCGGTATCTTTATTATGAGGCATTGTACAGGTTGATTGCTTTTGATAAAATTGTAGTTTTTACTGTGCTGAGTTCCATGAACAAGGAACAAAATGACTATATATTTAGATCTCATCCTTAGTGTGTGAGGGATTTTTTTTTCATATCATTTTACTTGTTTGCTATCTGTTGTTTTGATTATAGCTGTCTTAGTGGTTTGGAAGTGGATACCACTTATAAATATTTTCATATGCATTTCAAAACTCACAAGTAAGTTTTAAAATTGAAAGTACAAATACTCCCTTATTTGTTGTCAAAATTATTTTGAGTATTATAGATCTATTTTATTTATTTGAGGTTATTTTTTTAAAAATGGAATATATAGTAAACTGTTTATTTTTACTCATTTTTTAAATTTTTTAATTTTTATTCATTTTATCACATTATTGTTAATTAGCTTTACAAAAAACTTTACTAATTTCAGCAATAGATTTGCAATTTGGTTTCATGGTTTCTCTCTTTACTTTGGCATCTCTCTGGGTCTGTTTATTCCATGAAATGAAAGAAGATAGTCTGTTCAGCAGGTCATGTTTCTTTCATTTAATTAACATAATTTTTTTTTTTGTATTTGGAGAAATTTAGGAGTTGTTGAAAGTCTTTCCGATGTTTTGATTTTGAATATAAGAATATGTTATAATATACATACTTATATGCATATGCATGTTTATAGTTGTAAAGTCTCATTTTCATTATTTCAATAAAGCATTTATTGTGAGTTAGTAAATGAAAATATTTCTCCTTTAGGCTATTGCATTACCTCCTATAGCCAAATGGCCCTACCAGAATGGTTTTACATTTCATACCTGGCTTCGAATGGATCCTGTAAATAATATTAATGTGGATAAAGATAAGCCTTATTTATACTGGTATGTATTTCTGTAGCTACTCAGTCTCTTTAATTTAATTTTAAAATGAGTAAAATATTTAGTATAATGAAAACTTACTTTTCACAGTTTCAGAACCAGCAAAGGTCTTGGTTATTCTGCTCATTTTGTTGGAGGCTGTTTGATTATAACTTCAATAAAATCAAAAGGAAAAGGCTTTCAACATTGTGTGAAATTTGATTTCAAGCCCCAAAAGGTATGCTGTCTTACTTAGTCATAGTTATGTTCACACATCACGCTAGTTTTCAGAATAACTGTTTCATACTTAGTTGCATATAATATGGTAAATAACAGTTAACATTGTTTCAGAAAACAAACTGTAAACTACTGGGCAGTTGTTAACCTCTTCAGTTTTCTTTAGACTGCTCAGTTATTTACAGAGTTTAAGGAATATAAATGGGAAAATATCTTTAGTAGTTTAGACATTAATAATTTAAATTTAATTTTTTTTCTTTTTTACCATAGTATTTTGGGATTGATAAGTGAATCATTAGCAAGACATATATTGTATACACACACACACACACACACACACACACACACACAGATGATTGTTGTTAAGTGCTGTCGAGTTGAGTACGACTCACAGCGACCCCATGTACAGAAGCTTGTACCCTGTTCTATCCTATACCATTCTCACACTTCCCAACACACAAAAGCCCATTTCAGCAGTCACTGTATTAGTCCACCTGGTGAGGGTCTTCCTTCTCCTTCAACAACCCTCTCCCCTTCCCAGCATCATGTCCTTCTCCAAGGAATATCCCCTCCTAGCAACATGCCTAAACGACAGGTAAAGAAATATAGCACAATATTAAAAGCTGTAAAATCTACTTGGTGAAAAAGGTTTTTACTAGACTTTCAACATTTTTTTTAAATTTTTTGTTAATTTTAATGAACATTTACAGAGATTTTGGATTTCCATTCATTCATTGTTGCACTATTTTCTCTACCCCCCATTTTGTTTTCTCTTTTTTTCTTCTACTTTTAACTTTTTTATATATTTGAAAATTTTCATAATGAGAAGTTAAAAACCAACTTGTAGTGGTTCAGTTCACAGTACATACAAACTTCCTGAATAAAAGTAATTTTCTTAAGTTGAATATTGAGTTTAATAAAGTGCATCTGTCTTAAAATTTAGTTACATTTGTCATTGAATTTTTACTTGTAATTACAAATATAGTTCACCATATAGTTTACTATATATGGAAAGGTTACTATATTAAATAAACTGGTTTTACTCTTTCAGTGGTATATGGTAACTATAGTGCACATTTATAACCGATGGAAAAACAGTGAACTTCGATGTTATGTGAATGGCGAACTAGCTTCCTATGGAGAGATAACATGGTTTGTTAACACCAGTGATGTAAGTAGTTTGAAAAGTTATCTTAAAATATTTTACTAACACAAACTTTTCAAATAAAATTTTAGAATTTGTATATAAACTTTGTTGTTATTGTTAGGTGCTGTTGAGTCTGTTCCAGCTTGTAGCCCCCCTGTGTACCATAGACGTTAAATATCACTCAATGTAGTCCTTTACCATCCTCATGATAGATGTTATATTTGAGCCCATTATTGTAACCACCATGTTAATGCCACCAAGTAGCTTTTTATAATTATAACATGGTTATGCTTAATTAATAAAATAAAATAATGCTTTCAGCATGAAAGGATATGATTCAAGGGGATCTTTGTTTCCTCTTTGTTGTACATATAAATTGCTAAAAATTTGCCCTTTGTAACCTGGGCAGTATTAAGAGGGTTTTGTTGTTCTTTAAATTTTGAATGAGACATAAACCTGCTGTTCTTGATTTGTACATTTGTTTTTAGAGATTATATCTGTTCTCATGACTTTATTTACTATCTTTATCTTGATGTCCTCAAAACTATGTTTTTCTAGCTTTGACTACTCATACAGTTTATGAAGTCTTGTTGGTTACTATTCCTTAGATTTTTTAAAAATTCCATCCATATTAACTCATCCAAAAGAGTGATTCAGAATGTCCAAACAGACATTATTTTATTTTTTTACCTAAAACCTACTCTTCTATCTGATTCTTTTTGTTCAAGTTAGGAACTTTTAAATTCTATTATCCATTTGATAGACAATCATCAAGTTTTATTTATTGTACTTTGGAAACATTGTGTTCTCTTTTTGTTTCTTAATCTTCACTCCAAATGGTAACAATTGAAATGTTAAACTGATTTTTGAAATTTATTTGAATTTTAGTGTAGAATGGACAAAACCTTTATTTTATGTAGATTTTTATTATTTCTGGTGGAGAAAATGTCATTTTCTCTAACAATTTATTTTCTTTCACAGACATTTGACAAGTGCTTCCTGGGTTCGTCAGAAACAGCAGATGCCAATAGAGTGTTCTGTGGTCAGATGACTGCAGTTTACCTTTTTAGTGAAGCTCTAAATGCAGCTCAAATATTTGCAATTTATCAGTTGGGCCTGGGATACAAGGTACTTTACTTACGTTCACAGCTTAACCTAAGTTGTTATGTGTTGAGTTGGAACTAATCACTAGCTGATCCTCCAGTATGTTTTCAGAGGCAGTAAGTCATAGGAGAAGAGACTGCTCATCCTTGTCTTGTGTACCACCTTGTGGGTTCAGGCCACATGCCTTTGGGTTGACATTGCCACTCTTCCACTCTTAGGTCAGGCTTGGGGTCAGTTACCTTTAATTATCCAGCTGTATCCCAGGATAACCAGATTCTGGGTTGAGAAGTCACAGGAATGTTAAAAGGGATTTTAAATTACATTTTTGAATGAAACAGTTTTACTTGACCAAGCAGGACACAAGTTTAATCTCATTTCATGGTACTTTTTTTTTGTTTGTTTAAATACTGTCATAGGTTTGCATAGCTAAATTATTGGCATGGGCCATGATAAAATAACAAACATTATGAGTCCCCCAATGGTCCCATGTATTGGTCTCTTCAACAGTATTTGGACAGAACAGACCCGGTGATACCCCCTTCCAGCCTTCCGACTACCCTCCATTTTTCATCTCCAGGCGTAACCTTGGGACCATCTTAGCCATCTCCTATTTTTGGGACCAGCTAACACTGTTTTTTTTTGTTAGCCCCAAAACCTCAACCAACTATGAGCTCTCAGATCCATCAAAATTATTTTGCCAAAGTGGAGGCTGGTGTCAACTGTCTGGCCAACCTGTACATGCAGACCTTTTACACCTACCGCTCTCGGGTTTTTATTTTGACCTTGATGATGTGGCCTTGGAAGGTGTGGGACACTTCTTCCGCGAGTTGGTGAAGGAGAAGTGCAAGGGTGCTGAGCATCTCTGGAAGCTGCAAAACCAGCGCCAGAGCTGTGTCCTCTTCCAGGATATCCAGAAGCCATCCCAGGATGAGTGGGGTAAAACTCTGGACACCGTGGAAGCAGCGCTGGCCTTGGAGAAGAACCTAAGCCAGACCCTTTTAGATCTGCACACCATGGCTTCTGCCCACACTCACCCACATCTCTGTGGCTTTCTGGAGAACCACTTCCTGGATAAGGAAGTGAAACTGCTGAAGAAGATGGGTGACTGTCTCACCAACATTAGAAAACTGGGCAGCCCCCAGGCTGGGCTGGGCGAGTATCTCTTTAAGCATCTCACTCTCAAGCACGACTATGGGCCTGCAGGCACTTGCAGGGGGGACCTCTGCATCCCCCTGCCATCAGCAGCAAGCTTCTCTTTCCCCCTGATGTAGAATCTTATCCACCCAGAAGCCCCTTGCCCAAGCCTTGGACCAAATGAAACAGTAAAGGTTTTTGCAACAGTTAAAAAACAAAAACAAAAACAAAAACAAAAACCCTCAAATATTATGAGAAAAATCAATGTGGAACAGGAAATGAGGGTAACAGTTTAAAATATGTTTTAGCATTTATATCAGATTTGCTATTAATACATACATTTGCTTATTTAAGAATGAAGTAAGAGTATTCTTTTTCTTTTATTGTGTGCATTAGTGTTTTTAAATGAGTTTGAAGTAGTTAAAATATAACTACTTTTGGACTGTCTTAGCATAGAGTTGTATGAGGGAGCTTTGCCGTTGGGGTGCGTAGGGAGTTGCACTACTAACCCAAAAGTGATGCCTCTCTGGTGGTTTGAGTCTGTAAGTGGCTCCGTGGAAGAATAGTGAACAGTGTATTTCTCTGCAGTTTATAACATTCTGTCTAGAGAGCAAAAATCTGGACATGGCAGTACAGAACTGTGGATGTCTCTCTGAATGGACTAGTGAGAATAAGTTTACAACAGCCTCTCGCTGCCCCAGAGCAGAAAACAGATAAAGAGCCCATAATCAAGTCCCACTTTGCTTCAAGAGCGACAACAATAGCAAGAGGTTCATTTATTCATTCTTGTCTGACAGTTGTGATGTTGACAATGGCATTTATTTGGGAAGTAGGTTGAAGAGTATATGAGGCAAAGAATATCACCCAAAATAAGTCCAAGTTTTAGCTCAAGTTCCAAGGTACAATTCTGCAATTAGTCCAGGCTCTAGTTTTAATTCAGCAGTTGAATCCAAATTCTCTAGTAATGTTTGCCTATGAACCCTATATGTGATCGTCTTCTTCAAATATCTGGCAAGAACAGCAAAGCCCTTTAACTGTGGCCTTTATGTCAGGGCTCCTTTGCTTACATTTTGCCACAGTTTCTCCATAGCAATGCCACAGTCTTCTATCACAGGGTCTCACTTTCACCAGGGTCTTACTCCAGTCTTCCTCAAGGCTTGCCTCTACAAGTCTTGCTTGCCTCAAGTCTTACTGGTACAAGTCTTGGCATCCAATGTGGAAGCACTTTGTCTTATCCTACTCCCACAGCTGTTGGTGATTTGTGATTTGTTAGACTATGTGATTGCAGTTAAGGTAGCTGGAGATCAATTGAGGCTAACTGTAATGGCTATAAAAAATCAACTTTTAGGCTAACACTGCACATCCTTAACACTGCTAGAGGGTCTACTCTGAGTTTGTTCAACTTGGTGATGATGAGTTTGAGTTTGACAGTTTAGTGAAAGAAGAAAAAATAAACACACCGCATCCAAATCACCACAAAAACAGAATGCCATAAATAGAGAAAAAGTTTGGACCCTTAGGATAAAAGCTTTTGATAGTCTGGGTTTTAAAGTCTTTTCTGTTCTTGTTAAGGGAGTTCTGATGGCCTGCTGAGTAAGGAGCAGCACTACTAACCCAAAAGTGGCTGGTTTGAATCTATTAGCTGCTGCTCTATAAGAGAAAGATGGGTAGTCCCCGGCTGTGGGTTTGATTGCTTCTGAAAACCTGTTAGAGGGTATGGAAAACCTGCAAGTTAGTAGTAGATTCTGATTTTACAGGTATGAGTTCTTGTTAAAACAGTAGACATTTTTTTGGTTGATCTACACAGTGTTTTATGGAGCTCTCATGGCCTAGTGGTAAGAAGCTGCACTGAAATCCCAAAGGCATGTTGTTTGAACCCACCACTGCTCTTCAGGAGGATGCGCAGTCTCCTCCTATGCAATTAAACTGCCTCTGAAAACTCACTGGAGGGTTAATTATGCTGTGGGTTGGTCTGACTTTATGTCACACAACAATAACATAATAGTTACATGCTATAAATTCACATTTTAATTGAGGTTTGACAGAAGTTTAACTTCTATAATAATCAGGAATATATCCATAGAAGATACTTCTTAAACCTAGATTGATATAGAGTTTCTTACAATAAGAGTTAACAAATATTTAGATTTCTTATAACATTGTGTTACCAAAGTGTTTTGTAGTTAGTATTACAATATCATAAGAAATTTATACATCAGTTAATTTTTTTTGAAAAATTGTGATTGATATCTTACTTGAAACTCAGTTTTAATACAGTGACTTATTGTTTCTCTGTATGTTTAAAAAAAAAATTAAAATCCCTGACATTTTATTTCTTTCTTTGAAATAATACTGTGAGTCAGAGTATTTTAGTAGTAAATGAGTAGCAATAACTGCTGAGTTTAGTGTTTAACATATCCTGAGCCTATAGATAATTGCCTTTATTATAAGAATAGCGTTCCTTGTCCTTACTTTTTGATGATGAAGTAAGTGATAAAATGCAGTAAAAATGATGTAAGATGAGAACATGACAATAATGGAGTAATTCTTTGCTTTATTTATTATTGTTAAAATCCATGGCTTGCTGAATTCCTTAATTAAGCTGCCATAGACAGGAGTGGCATCCACTTCCTAAACAACATGCCTCTAGAAATTCTGTGAACTTTGAGAAATGATGATAGTTATAGAAAGTCTTCAGGTCTTTTGTTCATAGGGTCACTATGAGTAGTGTGCACAATTTGATGGCAATCAAGAACAACCACAGACGAGCATGATTTAGTTCACTTTTGCTTAGTGACTCATAGCAGCCCTGTAGAATTGCCCACAGGATTTTTCAAAACCAAAAATCTTTGAGAAAGCAAACCATCTTATCTTTTTCCTGTGTAATGGCTAGTGGATTTGAAACACTGACTTTAAGAATTAGCAGCCCAATTCTTGTCTCTGCACCATTTTTTATTTTAATTTTTTGGGGTGGGGGGTTCTTTTACACTAGCACAGATGGTTATCAGGAATCCTGGACTGTCTTTTAAAACATTGTAACTGATTAGCTCCTTTAAAGGTTAAAAAATAGATTTCAAAAGAAAATGAAGTCGTGACTATTTATTTTGTGTAATTATTTCATGAGTTATTCGAAGACTTTTATCTTAATATACTCTTAGAATGTCTATTTTTCATTGTTCAAGAAATTTCTATTCACACATAAATTAGAAGTGATGATATGTTAGAATTAATTGTAGAAAATAAGTATTAAAACTTTTAAGTTTTGTAACTTTTCATAGCTTATTTAATTAACCTGTAGTAATTTTAAATTCTTGAAACACAGAATTTTAGTTGTAAAAGAGAACATTCACACCATTTTATACTGACAATTAAAAAGAAAACAATATACCTAGGTTAGGATTAAAATAATCCTTCTGATAGTTTATTTTTGATTTTTTAGTTTGAGTTAGGTTTTCTGCTGAGTAGCAACAACAATTTTAGTATTTGTCTATTTTAAACTTGGGAAAAATCAAGGCATAGTCATAAATTCCACATAGAATACAAATGAAAGTGTTTACTTAGGTATTTCTGAAACAAATATGTCTTTAAGTGTTGACTTAAGGTAATAAATTTTTTCTTGTACTGGTTAGGCTTTACCACAAATGAACTTTTTTTTCTTCTTTTTTTATTTTATTAAATTTTATTAGTTTTAATGAACATTTACAGGGATTTTTGGGTTTTCATTCCTTCATTGCTGCACCATTCTCTCTACCCTCCTCCCCAGTTTGTTCTTCTTCCCCGCCATCCGAATGTCTGTTTTAATTGTCCAATTGCCACAGTGCTTGTCAAAGTCAGTTCTGATTAATCTCCTTTGTCGGTGTGTCCTTTGCCATTCCCTATCACTCCTCCCAGAGAGAGACTTCACCCTGATTCATAAGGAAAAGGGGATGGCGTATTCTCTTAGCTACTTCCTGCTGAAAAGGGACGCTGTGGGTTTCAGGGTGAAGATCTTCTCTCACTACTCTAAAGGGCCCCTTTGGCAGTAGGAAACACATAGTCTATTATGGAGATTGATTTTGGAATTTAGATGCACTGTTATTAATTGTGCTTAGCTGTACATGTTCATATCCCTGAAGATGTATCATGGGGGGGTTGCAACCTAGAAGACACAAATTTAACTAACAAGTTATAAGTACATGAGTCAAAAATTATGGAAAAGTAAAAGAAAAGATTCTTTCATTGTTTTCCAAACCCTCCCCCAGGTCCCCTCCACCGTGTAGCCCTCGCTCTAGACTCCTGTGATGACAGAAATACCTAGTCACATATCTCTTTTACGCAGTTTTCTCCCTCCTCTGTTTCAGTGCAGTATACATTATTGAACACATCTTATTCAATCTCTCCCCAACCCTGGGGTTAGTCCCATTCTACAACAGTGGCATCATGTAATATTTGTCCTTTTGTGACTGGGATATTTCACTCAGCATAATGTTCTCCAGAGTCAACCACAAATGAACTTTTTTGAATGCTGATTATCATTTGCTCTTTTTAGACTTCTTTTGTTTGCCACTGGAAGGTTAGCTATATAATCTTCACTATTATATGCTTCTTAATTTAAAAACAAAATAAAAGTTACATTTTTCAGTAACCTAGAAGGTGTTTCTCCTCTAAAGAGACTTATTTTAAATACATGCAGTTGACTGTGTTTTCATTCTAATTAACTTTCATTAAACATTATTTCAGGGAATATTACATTTATTTTTATATTTGTATATGATACCAAGTTCTGAGTGGTAAACGAACTCTTCCTCATAAATACTACAATTAATAGGCAGTTGAAGATGTTCCCTTTAGCTGCTTTAAATGGTTATTTTTTTAATGCCTGTTTATGGTCTTTTAGAAATTTTATTTGAAAGACAAAATATGCTGTACAGAATAAAGCGTTTTCTATTTTATCAAGGTTTTTATGTCAAAATGACCTTGTTTCCATTAAAGCTTTAAAATGAATTGGAGCCAATATAGAAGTTATTAAACAACTTGAACTCCTCTTGCAGGAAAAATCATAAATAATATTTCTTCTTATTTTTATATGTTGATTACCATTTAGATTCCATTTTGATAGCATACTGCCTTAACTGTTCTCTTTTCTCTTGGTTTTTAGGGTACATTTAAATTCAAAGCAGAAAGTGACCTCTTCCTTGCTGACCACCACAAACTTTTATTGTATGATGGCAAACTTTCCAGTGCTATTGCTTTTACCTACAATCCACGGGCTACCGATGCTCAGCTATGCCTTGAATCATCCCCTAAGGATAACCCTTCAATATTTGTTCATTCACCACATGCCCTCATGCTCCAGGTACTAACTATGATCTTTTGTTTTTTTTT
>NW_006399784.1:22051922-22072841 GCF_000299155.1 Elephantulus edwardii
GTCTCCTTAACCCCAAGGACAGTCCCATTCTACAACAGTGGCATCATGTAATATTTGTCCTTTTGTGACTGGGATATTTCACTCAGCATAATGTTCTCCAAAGTCAACCATACTTTTGAGGGAAAGTTAAAAGTATTACAGAAATTTCTGGTACCGTTTGTAAACATAAGGGATGTAAACATTTAATGATGGTGCTTTTATAGTATTGCTTTATTTTTCATTGCTTTGGAAAAAAAAATAACTGGAACACTTACTGTGTATTTTATTTTATAAGGACGTGAAGGCAGTTTTAACACATTCTATCCAAAGCGCTATGCATTCTATTGGAGGAGTACAAGTGCTTTTCCCACTTTTTGCACAATTGGATTATAGACAATATTTGTCTGATGAGATTGATTTAACTGTATGGTGAGTATGTTTATTTTTGTGTGAGAATTACTTTCAACAGTATTAAACAGTTTATCTTCTTTCCTTTTCAAATGTGTTATGGGATAAAAAGAGAATCTTAAAAAGTTTGTGAACTAACTATAAATAGAATTACAAATCTGTTTCAGTAGTAGTATTAATTTAGATTGTTGTTTGTCATAGAGGTGGAAGTTCTAAACATATTTTAGGGTAAAAGAAATAAGTTTTAGTATAAAGTTGTGCTAATTGGAAGCACCATTAAAGTTGGTACTGGCAGCTAATTATTATGGGAATTTATATTTTCTATTTGTATTTTTGTAGCTGGATGCCTTTAAATGATTGACAGTCAAGATTTTTGCAATGCTCAGTAAGAGGTTGCTGTTAGATGCCTTTGACTTGACTATGGCTCATAGCAGCCTTATGAGCAACCTCTATCCTGTCCTATCCTGTGACAGACATCCTTGCTGTCTCTGCTATGCTTGAGTATCTCAGATAAGCTTGGTACAGTCCCTAGGTCAATCCATCTCCGGTTCTTCTTCTTCCTCTGTTACTCCACTTGTCCCAGCTTGATGTCTTTTTCTAAATACTGGTCCATCCTGACAACATGTCCCTAGGAAGTGAGAAGTGTCTCTGTTTTTGCCTTTATGGCTGTAACTTCTCCAAGACATGTTTGTTTTTTCTTTTGACAGTCACTCTGTACTCCCCCCTAATACTACAATTGAAAGTCAACAATTCTTTGACTGTCATCCTTATTTATTGTCTAACCTTTTTTGTTATTCTTTTGGCCAGTTTGTCTCCTTTTGAAGTTTTCTTTTTAGAAAATGCAAGGACTTTTACATTCTAGAATAAATTATAATATAGAGGGCAGAACATCTCAAATTGCCATGTTTGATTTTTTGACACTATAATTTCTAATGAATGTATTTACATCAAAATGGATGTTTGATTTTTCTGGTTGAAACATTTAAGCATGCTTTTCTATTCATCCTTTTTGAAATTATCTTTTTTTATTTATATTTTTACATATATCTTGATGTCTAATACTTATTTATGTAGATAATGATGAAATATCTTTAAGTGAATTATCTTTAGGCAAGAAAGTACTTTTTAGAAAGTGAAGGAAACATCAAATCTAGTATTTTGTGAATACTTTTATAATAACAAAAATAATGATCCCTAATACAGTATTATTATATTGAATTTTTGCTACTATAATATAAAAACTTTCTATCAGTTATTTTCCTAAGCTGTGCTTCTTTTTGCTTTTTAAATATCAGCAATGTAATGATTGGCATTTAAAAACATTAAAGGGAAAGAGAAAGTTGACTGCCAGCCATTCTTTTATATTTGCAAGGGGAATTTCTAGGAACCTTCAAGAGAAATTAACGGTTGACTTTATTTCCTTCCATTTTTGGGTATCTGTACAAGTTTCGGAGACTGGAGCATGGCTGTAACATCTGCTGAGTTTAAAACATCTTCAGGATTCACTGTTGAATTATATTTTTTATATTAGGATAATAACACACTTCCAAAATTGATGTTTGGTGTTCTGAATTTTTTTACTTTAATTTTATTCTTTTCCCCTTCATGAAGCTTTTTGCTCAGTTCAAACAAGGATAGTCTGGAACCCAGTTTTTCTTGAGAATTTTCATTCTAATCTTTTAGTTTCACGTATATTTTCTCTAAGTTTCTTTTCTAAATTTCCAAGACTGAGTAAAAAATCTCTATGTCAAGGAAACCTCTGTTATCATCCAAGACTTAGTCTATTAGTCATTAACCATTTCTTTGTTTTTTTGATAACTCTTTTTAAGAGAAAAGAACCTGTATTTATTTATTAATAGGTAAATTAATAGATATGGAAAGATCTATTAATAGTGTTTCATAGAAATCATGGTTTTGCTGTGTGTTTTTTTTTTTCCTTATTATTGGTTGGTTGGTTTTTGGTTTTTTTTTAAAATCAAGTGTAAAAAGCCTTGCCATTTTTCTTCTAGTTCAACCTTGCTGGCTTTTATCATGGAGTTATTGAAGAACTCTATTGCCATGCAGGAGCAGATGCTTGCCTGTAAGGGCTTCTTGGTAATAGGATATAGTCTTGAAAAGGTAGAGTATGAAGTACTTTATTATTAACTTTCTGGATATAGACTTGTACTGTTAAGTAAGTAGGAAATTCTGTATTATAGTTAAGTATTTTTCCTTGGTTGCACAAAATTATCTAAATGAGAAATCATCTTTTGTTGTTTTTTCTTATCCCATTGCTCTTTTAGAATATATAGGATTTTTAGGTTTCTTATGTTTTTAGCTTGAGCATAACTTGTTTGTCAGTGCTTTTTAATATTGATGGTGTATAATTTGTCTCAAGTTGTTAGTAACCTTTGAACTACTTTTTCTTTACAGTCTTCCAAATCCCATGTCAGCAGAGCAGTTCTTGAACTCTGCCTTGCATTTTCAAAGTATCTTAGTAATCTTCAGAATGGCATGCCCCTCCTGAAGCAATTGTGTGATCATATTCTTCTTAACCCAGCAATATGGATTCATACCCCAGCTAAGGTAATACATATTCATTTTTTTATCATACATTCATTTTAAACAGTTCTCACCCTCATCTGTTTCAATGCAGTATACATTATTTATACCCTCTTTTCTTAAGTTTTCCCCAACCCCGATGTCAGTCCTGTTTTATGACAGTGACACTATGCAGTATTTGTCTTTTGTGATTGAGATATTTCACTCAGCATAATGTCCTCCAGAGTCACCTATTTTGTATAATATTTCATGGGTTTCTTGTTTGTAAATGCAGCATAGTATTCTATTGTGTGAATAGACACAGTTTCTCTATCTCTGTTTTTGTTGATGGGCACTAGGGTTGTTCCAACTCCTTGCTATTGTGAACAAAGTCACAATAAACATGGGTGTGCATATATCTGCTTGCGTGGCAGTTATGGTTTCTTTAGGGTATTTTCTCAGTAGTGGAATTGCTAGGTCAAATGGTATTTCTATTTCCAGCTTTTTGAGAAAGTGTCACTGCCTTCCATAGTGGTTGCACCATTTTACACTCCCACCAACAGTGAATAAGGGTTCCAGTTAGGTGTTACTGTCATGACCAGAATGAAGGCTGCATATTGGAGTGCACTTGGGGGAGGGATTGTGTAACAATGAAAGAATTTTTCTTTTACTTTTCAAAGAGAAGAGCAGTTTGGGGGTGGGGGGCAGGGAGAAAAGTGCAACATTGAATGAATGGAAAACCTAAGTCTCTGCAAACTTACATAGTCATTTTGTACTCTTCTTTACTTAAATGTAAAATAGAAGTTTTTATGTTTTGAGAAAAGTAATTGTAAGGATTTTCTTTTTGCTATCATAAATTTGTGGGATGGTAAATCAAGTGCAGCAGAGGATCAAGGAGTCAGGGAGGCCAGAAAAAATAGCTACATTTTTTTCTTGGTTTCTAGAGATCTTGAGGCATAGCTTGTCGTGACACAGGGCTACATAGGAGGCTGCACCTGAGACAAGGTAACAAGCTGGAGTGTATAGGACTTATCTATAAAGCAGGATGGGGTTAGTTGGGTTATTTGGGCTTCATAAATAATTTTATAGGCTCAGGAGGTGTAAAGACTGTCACTGGTTTTGACTGCCTGGCTCTGAGATGATGAACATCTTTGTTCAGCAGTGAGAAAACCTGGTAAGGATTGAAGAAGAGTAGATTTATTAATTACCCAGGAAGGGCAATTGCCTTCCCCCCAGTGAGGACCTCAAATCTATTTGAAGACAGCATTTTATGGCTTTAATAGATTCCTTTTTAAAAGTTATGCATATTTTTTCAGAAAAATTTATAGGTCAGCATATTTATTTTTTCTTTATTTTGTTAGTCAATATTAATATTTTTAAAAATAGAACTGTGGTGGTATAAATATTGCTTTGTTTTTGAGATACCCATAAGTAGTATAGTTTGGCTGTTTTTGATGTGCTGTTCAGTTATAATACAAATTCATAAAATCTTTTGCTTTATTCCTTTTACTATTTCTTTGATTATGGGATTTGCCACTTTGTTTCGATTCATCAGTTATTTCCTTTTGCAAACTGATATTTGCAAAATATCAGATACAAAGGTAACTTGCGGTTGCTGTGAAGCTGAACACTGCGACACTGATGTGTCAAATGCAATAATGGTTACCCATGGTGGACAGTGTTGGGTGGAGCTCCTTGATTAAAACAAGTTTGGAAGCAGGAGTGGCATCAGCTTCCATAATAGCTTGCCTCTGCACACCCTGTGAACTTGGAGAAAGGATGAAAGTCACACAAGTGTTGAGGACTTTCGTTCACAGGGTCCCTATGAGTTGCCTACGACCTGACAGCACTTAAAAACAACAATAAAATAAAAATTAAAGAATTTTTGTTTAAACATCTTTCATAGCAACTGTAGCTCTCTTCTGTTGCAAATAGACATGATTTCCATTATCAGTGTACTCTTCACTTTCTTAGCATACATATCTATTACTCTCTTAAGTGCTTCATTCTTATAGGTACAAATATTTTTAAAGGCTACCATTATATTCTGATCACATAATTATTTTAATTTTCTGTTAATGCTGATAGTAAAGACACATTATATACTTGTTAAATTAGTGTTATGATAAGAGATTATAGTTGACCCTTCAACAAGTGTAGGGATTGGGGATAATAGATGTCTGCACATTTAGAAATCTGTGAATAAATTACAGTTAGCCCTTGAAAAGAAAGAGGTTGAGCTGCTTCACTTAGATTCTCCCCCCCACCCCCATTTTACTGTGAGCTCAAACACTGTGGCTGTTTGATTACAATGCCATGTGACTCTAATGCAGTTTTTGGAAGGTGGGCTACTCATATGTAGCTCATAGGAGTTAACTAGTGTTACATGGTGTTTACAATTTACAACACTTGGGCTTACTGCAAAAGGAAAGCAAAATCCATCTGTAAGTGGATACAGGCCACTGAAACTTGTGTTACTCAAAATGCAACTGTAGTTACACTTACGTAATTACAAGGAAATTATTTGCAAGTAAAAATATATATGCGAAAAATCTTTGACTAATCTAAACCTATAATCATAATATTAAGTAGAACTGGCAACAAATGTTTTATTACTTTGTATAATTGTATGTATAATTTACCACTTTGATTAGGAGTTTTTTGTTTCAAAGCTATTATTTTCCTTTCTCTCAGCCACCAAATCTCTAACTCCTTGATCTATTTGTATTGTATATAATTTTTAGGTTGGAAAAACCAAATCCCAAACACATTGTCATTGAATGGCTTATAATTCATAGCAACCCCATAAGACAAAGCAAACTGTCCCATCGTGTTTCCAAGGCTAAATCTTTATTGAAACAAATTTCCACACCTTTTTGCTGCAAAATGTAAAGCAACTCATGAATTCACACTGCTCAATCTGCTTGGGAGCTGAGTGCTTCACTACTGTATTATCAAGGTTTCTTTAGGTTGAAATGGAAAAGAAAGAAAGAAACAAACAAAAAACCACCCTTCCCCAAACAGAAAAGAAAAGCAGCAAATCCAAAACACACTCCCATTGAGTTTAGTTCAACTCATACCAAGTCTCAAGGACAAAGTATGGAAACATAAAGCGGATGGCCTCATTGCTTCCCTTATAGGCCTAATGGATTTAAACCTCTGTCCTTTTGATTATCAGTCAGTTTCTTTAACCATTATGCTATCAGGCTCCTTTTAGGTTGATGTACCCACAGTTTTAAAGTCCGCTCTTAGAGAACCTCCATTGGTTTTTCAACACTAAGTATTTATGGGAGGAGAGTACCTGTTTTTCTCCTGAGTAACTGGTAGATTTGAACTGCCATACTGATGACATACTGATGTGTCATTTACTGGGCCCCCAGGGCTAGTTTTAGGTTTGAGTAAATACAAACCTCAACTCCTTGCCATTGACTCAGAACTGACTTATAGGTGACCCTCTAGTAGGTTTCCCAGGATGTAAATGATACAGGAGGAGATTGACCATCTTTCTCCCATTGGGGATTTGAACTGTCAGAGAGTTGGGTTAGCAGGTCAACTCACAACAAAGTACAAACTTATTCTGGAAGTCAGGGGGGGCTGGGGAGCAAACCCCAAACTACAGACTGCTTTTATTGATTGTACTTTTCAGTGAGACTTTTCAAATGTTAAAGAGGAAAACAGCTGCTGACTCTGATTGCCATTTGGAAATAATCAAAGGAGGCAGCTGGAGGTTGTAGCTTTTTATCTCCAGCTTTAAATTTGACCTCTTTCTCATCTGTAACCCTCAGCCTTATTTCTTTAAAAGAATTGTTTCAAGTTCCTTTTTGAATGGTTTTAGTAGACACTGCTTTCTCTTTCTAACAAACATATTGGTAAGACTTAGATCTCTTTTGATGTGTTTGGAAAACCTTTTATTAGATACTTATTACAGTGCAGTAATATTTTTCTTAATGATTTCATCATATGAGTTCCTTTGGTTCCTAACTGTTATAATACCCTATTTCTTATCTTCTACTTGTTAATAACTTTCCTTAATTTCCTTTTTGGAATTTACTATTGATTTAGTAATATGAAGCTTTCCTTCTGTTTAAGCTGTCTGCTTTATGTATCTTTACAGGTTTGTATTAGCTTTTATTTTTATAAATGTAGTTACAAAAAGAGCATGTCCAATTGGGCTTGAAGCTTATATGATTTGAGGAGTGAGCTCTTTTTAAGAAAAGAGTAAGAATTAATGAATACTTACTACGTTATGTTTAGAACCTTGGAGGGAACTTGTGGGTCATAAACTCTTAAGTTTCTTTAGCATTATGAGAAATCCAGTGTAGTTTGCCAGACATTTTGCTCCATCCAGAGTCAGTATTCTTTATAATCTAATGGAAGATAGAAATCTTCTTGTATTTAATGGTTAGTTATTTATTTCACAAGTATTTGCTCATCTGAATATGGTCATGAGCAAGACTTAACTGATTTCTGCTCTAATTGACTTTAGGGTTTTCGGAAAGACAAATCTTACCACTTAATTTGTGTGGTTATTGAATTAGGTAATGCATGGATGAGGGAATAGTTATTCATTGGTAGTACTGAATAATTTTGGCATCTTTACTTTCATCACTTTCACAATGTTGTTATTAAATCCTGTTTGTTTTTACTTTACTACAGTATCAATCTCAGTAGACTGACTTTTTACATTTCTTTTATCAGTATCCCTATTTTGCCTTATTTGTTGTATGTTCTTAACCTATCACTCTTTCAGATAATTTTCTAGCTCAAACCTTTTTATTGTTTTACAGAAAGTCTCGAATTAATATTAAAGCTTTTAATGATTAGCATTCATCTTTATAACTCAAATATCCTCTATGGCCAACTAGGTCCCAAAGATTTCCATAGAGTAAGTAGTTCCCAACTCTTTACTGTTTGAATGTATCATACAGTGTCTTTTAATTAATAGTATTTTGTAGCTCTATACCACTTACTTGGCAATTATAGTCTTTATGTGTTTGTGGTATACTTTGTTTTTTAAGTTAAATTTGTGTTTTGGACTGGATTTTAGTTACCAAAGGACATGGTGTTCCTTTAAGATATTGTTGAGTGCTTGCTGTTGAATCAATTCTTTTTTTATATGCAGAATAGTATTACTCCCACAGAGTTTCTTCATATGTAATGTTCAGAAGAGCAGATCATCAGGTCTTTTCTTCTGAGGACTCTCCTATATACATAATCCATTGTGTTGAGTTTATTCCAGTCATAAACTGCCATCTATGGTTCTCAAGACTGTGATCACACTGAAACATTATTCTCATGCCCAACAGGTGATGAATTTGAACCACCAGCTTTGGTTAGTAGTAGAATGCTTGACCGCTGCGTCATTATGACTCTGCTGTGCATATAAACTTATTGCCACTGAGTCATTTCTTATGCGTGCTGCAGAGGATCAAAGACTGCAGCCTCCAATATGGATTGAGGCTCAATGTCAAGAAGACAAAGATTCTCACCACTGGACCAATTGGCAGCATCAGGATGGATGGTGAAGAGATTGAGATTGTTCACAGCTTTAGTTTGCTTGGCTGCACAGTCAACACTCTTGGCACCAGTAGCCAGAAAATTAAAAGGTGCATTGCCATGGGAAAGTCTGCTGTTAGGGATCTCTCCAAAGCACTGAAGAGCAGTGATGTCTCTCTGGAGACTAAGGTGCATCTGATGCAGGCCATGGTCTTTGCAATCACTTGTTATGCATCAGAGAGTTGGACAGTGACCAAAGATGTTGGAAGGAGAATTGATGCCTTTGAGCTGTGATGATGGAGAAGAGTATTGAGCGTACCATGGACTGCTGGGAAAACAAACAGATTCATCCTGGAAAGGGTCAAACTGGGTGGCACCTTGGAGGCAAGGATTCTGAGGCTCCTTCGAACATACTTTGGACATGTTGTGAGGAGAGATGGTCCTTGGAGAAGGACATCATGCTTGGGAGGGTAGAGTGACAGCGCAGGAGGGGAAGGCCCTCTGGGAGGTGGATTGATTCAGTGACTAGAATAATTGGGATGGGAGTGTCAGAGACAGTGCGATTGGCACAGGACAGAGTAGAGTTTAGGGCTGTTGTACATAGGGTCGCTATGAGTTGCAAGCAACTCGACGGCACATAACAACAATAACAACAAGTGACCCTACTTTGGAATTCTAAGGATGTCTGCCCATTATTCTCCTTCAAAGCAGCTAATGGATTCAAACTGCTGACTTTTTGACTTGTTTATGGACACAGTACACCCTGTTCCACAGAGCTTTACCTACTACGTATATAATTCAAACTCAGATTTATTGCCATAGAATTGAAACTGACTCATAGTTAACTCTTCAGTGGGTTTTTTGAGGCTACAAATTGCACAGGAAGAGATTGCCTGTATTTCTCTCATTGGGACAGCTGGTAGACTCGAACTGTCTGTCTTTTAGTTGGCTGTGCAGCTCCTTATCACTGTGGTACCAGAGCTCCCTTGCTATATATATGTTCTTGTATACCTTTGGGTTGGTACCGAATCATATCTCACCTTTTTAGAGGGTTTTCTGAGAGAGTAAATAACAAAAGAGGAGATTGCCCACTTTTTCCTGTAGAGCCACTGGTGAATTTGAAATTTGTGTCTTTGGGTTGGCAGTGCAGCTTCTTACTGTAGGTGAATGCAAATACTTGCTGAATGAACGAAACTAGAAGAATAAGATGTTAGGAGTTCAAATGAACAGTGTTATAAAAAGGATTATATTGCCTCAGTGGCAAGTGGTGGATGCCTTTCCATTTAAATATCAGTACCTATATCAAAATGATTCAGACCATGGTCTTTTCCATCACTTACTATGTATCTGAGAGCTTTACAATGAATAAGGATGGCAGAAGAATAATTGATTCCTGTAAGCTGGGATCTTGGAAAAGAATAGTATTGAATATCGCATGGACTGCCAAAAGAACTAACATATATATCTTGGAGAAAGTATTGCCAGGATGTTCCTTGGAGGCAAAGACAATAAAACTTTGTCTCACATACTTTAGGCATGTCATTAGGAAAGGCTATTCCTTGGCAAGGGACATCATGTTTTGAAAGGTGGAGAGTGGAGTAGGAGAGGTAAACCCTCAACCAGATGGATTGACATTGTGACAGGAATAATGGGCTCCAGTGTGTCACAGATGGTGAGGGTGGAACAAGATAAGATAAGGTTCATATCTGTTGTTCTTAGGGTTACTATGAGTCGTACTTAACTCAGCAGCACCTAATGACAACAACAGCAGCATATCAAAATGAGCTCAGGTAGCATAGTTTGTGGGGTATGACTTTGACAATGTAGATCTACCAGCTGCTTTTTAGGAGGAACATTGACATCCTTTGAAAACCAGTAGAAAGTCATTCTGGATCGAAACAACTTTCCAGCAGTGAGAATGAGTATTTGAGTGAACTATATTAAAATAATGTTGTTGTTGTTGTTGATTGCCTTTGGGTTGAGCGTGACTCGTAGTGACCCTCTGGACAAAAGGCCTGAAGCTCCTCTACAACTATCGACATTTATCAAAGTTCATAGAGTTTATGGAGGCATGTTGTTTAAGAAGTGGATGCCACTCCTGCTTCCAAACCTGTCATAAGTTGTTAAGTACCATTGAGTTGCCTGCAATGTATAGCAACTCTATGTACAACAGCTCTGAACCCCTCCCTGTCCTGATCCAGTCTCACTAATTCTGACACACTGTTACCCCATCTCATCCGGGGTCTCCCTCTCCTGCACTTTCCGTCCACCTTTACAAGTATGATGTCCTACTACAAGGACCAATCTCTCTTGGCCATGTTCTCGAAGTAAGTGAGGTGGAGCTTCAAAATTCTAGCCTCCAAGGAGAGGCTTGGTTTACCATCTCCAAGACAGACCTATCTGTTTTCTTTGCAGTCCATGGTATGTTCAAGATTCTTCTCCACCTTCACAACTCGAAGGCATCTACGCTTCTTCTGTCATCCTTAGTCATTGTCCAACTCTCTGAAGCATAACAACTAATTGAGGAGACTATGGCCTGAATTTGGCTCACCTTAGTATCTAGACTGATATAGTTGTTGGAGAAGTCCATGACAGCAGATTTTCCCAGTACAATTCATCTTTAAGAGTCTTGATTATAGATCTAAGCAAGCAGTAATTGCTTAACAACCTCAATCTCTTCTCCATCTAATGTGGTGCTGCCAATTGGCCCAATGGTGAGAATCTTTGTCTTCTTGATGTTGAGTTTAAATCCATATCGAAGACTACAATCCTTGATTTTTTGCAGCAAGTGCTTCATGTCTTCTTCAGTTTCAGTAAGCAAAGTTGTGTCATCTGCATATCGTAGGTTGTTAATGAATCTTCCTCCAATCTCAATACCATACTCCTTCTCATAAAGCACAGCCTCATGAATGATCTGTTCTGCATACAGATTGAAAAGGTATGGGGAAAGGATGCATCCCTGATGTGCTTCTTCCTGATTTTGAACCGTACAGTGTTTCTTTTCTCCGTTCTGAGGACTACTTCTCAAATCTAGGTTTTGTATAAGTACAGTCAAGAGTTCTGAGATTCCCATTTTCCTCAAGATTAGGTACAATTTATTGTGATCCACACAGTCAAATGCTTTTGCATAGTCAATGAAACACAAATAGAAATTATTCTGGTACTCTCTGCTTTCTGCCAAAATCCATCTGACGTTGGCAATAATGTCCCTAGTGATATGACCTCTTCTAAACCCAGCCTGTATTTCTGGTAATTCTCTGTCAATGTATGTTCAAGTCTTTTCTGCATAATCTTCAGCAGGATTTTGCTAGTGTGTGATATTGGTAATATTGTTTGATAATTTTCCAACTCTGTCAGATCACCTTTTTTTCTAATGGGAATAAATATGGATCTCTTCCAGTCAGTTGGCCAAGCAGTTGTCTTCCATATTTCTTGACACATCTTGGTAGCACGTGCAGGGCAATATCTGTTGAAATACATCAGTTGGTATCCCATATCTTAAGCTCAGGGAAATGAAGAACAAATTCAAACCTCGAGTTGCTATAATTAAGGATGCTTTCAGCAGAATGTTAAATGATCCAGGAAGTATTTAAAGAAGATGGAAGGAGTATACTGAGTCACTGTATCGAAAGGAATTGGAAGACACAGAAGAATTTCATGAAACAACATATGAGCAAGAGCCTATGGTGATGAAAGAAGAAGTTCAGGCTGCTTTGAAGGAAATGGCAAAAACAAAGGCTCCAGGGATAGATGGTATACCAATTGACATATTTTAGTTAACAGATGCTGCCCTGGACGTGCTCACCAAGTTGTGCCAAGAAATCTGGCGAACAACCACTTGGCCGACTGACTGGAAGAGATCTATATTTGTTCCTATCCCAAAGAAAGGTGACCCAACCGAATGTGGAAACTACAGAACAGTCTCACTGATTTCACATGCAAGCAAGATTTTACTGAAGATTATCCAAAAACGACTGGAACAGCACATCAGCAGAGAACTAAGAGAAGTCCAGGCTGGGTTTAGAAGGGGCCGTGGTACTAGAGATATTGTAGCTGATGTTAGATGGATCTTGGCTGAAAACAGGAATACCAGAGGAATGTATATCTGTTTCATTGAGTATGCAAAGGCATTTGACTGTGTAGATCATAATAAACTATGGCTGACTCTGAGAAGAATGGGAATCCCAGAACACTTGATCGTTCTAATGCGAAACTTACACTTGGACCAGGAGGCAGTCGTCAGAACAGAGCAAGGGAACACTGCATGGTTCAAAATTGGGAAGGGCGTATGCCAGGGATGCATCCTATCTCCATACCTTTTCAACCTATATGCAGAACAGATTATCTGGGAGGCGGGGCTCTATGAAGAGAAATGTGGGGTCAAGATTGGTGGACGATTTATCAACAACCTGCATTATGCGGATGACACAACCCTGCTTGCTGAAACTGAAGAGGACCCGAAGCGCCTGCTGCAGAGTGTTAAGGACTGTGCAGCCTACAATATGGATTGAGGCTCAATGTCAAGAAGACAAAGATTCTCACCACTAGACCAACTGGCAGCATCAGGATGGATGATAAAGAGATTGAGATCGTACACAGCTTTAGTTTGCTTGGCTCCATAGTCAACAGTCTTGGCACCAGCAGCCAGGAAATTAAAAGGCGCATTGCCATGGTAAAGTCTGCTGTTAGGGACCTCTACAAAGTACTGAAGAGCAATGGTGTCTCTCTGGAGACTAAGGTGCGTCTGATACAGGCTATGGTCTTCGCAATCACTTGTTATGCATCAGAGAGTTGGACAAAGACCAAGGAGGATAGAAGGAGAATTGATGCCTTTGAGCTGTGGTGCTGGAGAAGAGTATTGAGAATACCATGGACTGCTAGGAAAACAAACAGATTTGTCCTGGAAAGGGTTAAACCGGGTGGCTCCTTGGAGGCAAGGATTCTGAGGCTCCGTCTAACATACTTTGGACATGTTGTGAGGAGAGACTGGTCCTTGGAGAGGGACATCATGCTTGGGAGGGTGGAGGGACAGCGCAGGAGAGGAAGGGCCTCTATGAGGTGGATTGATTCAGTGACTGGGATAATTGGGATGGGAGTGTCGGAGACGGTGCGATTGGCACAGGACAGAGCGGAGTTTAGGGCTGTTGTACATAGGGTCGCTATTAATCGTAGGCAACTCGACTTCACATAACAACAGAAACAACATTGAGGAAATGAGAATTGTTAGTTTAGACAAGACAATTGAGTAAAGATATACTTTATTTTGTACTGCTCTAAGTAATGTAGTGTAGTTTTAGGTGAATACTAGTGCTGTAACTTTAGTGATATTTTGGCTTAAATTTTAAGAGTTTGTATTTTAAAGCTAATAAATGAATATATTTATTTAGATAGTTGTTAGAAATGAGACAAATACTCTGTTTTTCTTTATAAAGAGAAGATATGTGATTTTATAGACAAGCTTTAGAATTAAAATGTTAGCTTATGAGTTTTTTATAAGTGAGCAATTACGACAATTCTATTTTTTCATCTGTTAAAGTAATTTCTAGTATTCTGATTGTGTTTTCTTTCTTTTGAGATACTTTTACTTTCTTTGAGTTTTCCTAATTTCACATTTTCTTCAAGATTTAAATTTTAGAATTTTAACAGCTATATATAACTTTAGAAGTAAATTGAGTTTTTAAAAAACACATAATCTTAAATAGTTGCTGATTGCTAAATAGGAATCAAAGAATTATTTCCATTTCATGAAATAGTTTGTAGAAAAAATGGATGAGAATATTTAAAACGCTGGTGTAAAAGCAAATTTGTTGTTTGACTTCCTAAAGTGTGTGTTTTGCTTAATATGAATTATGTAACATTGATATGTTTATAATGCCTGTTGTGTTGTTGATTGCATCGAGTCGAGCATGGCTCATAGTGACCCTATGAATAAAAGGCGTGAAGCTTTTGTATAACTATCGCCATTTATCAAAGTTCAGAGAGTTTCCAGAGGCATGTTGTTTAGGAAGTGGTTGCCGCTCCTGCTTCCAAATTTTAGAAATAATTGTTAATGAATACAATGCTGAAAAATTTAAATGTAGTGCTAACAAACAGATTTACATTATAATTAAGGATTGACCTCAGTAAAATTTATTAAACTAATTTTTATCAATCTTACCAGAATTTCATCCAGATATTGCGCCAGTTCATAGTTGTTTGGTTTTTTTTTTTAAGACAATTGTGATTGGTAGTCACTATCTTCTCCTCTTCTTGATAAAAGTGTTTGTTTTTTTATGTGAATCTATTTGTTTCTGATTGTCCATAATATCTTGAAGTTGCTCATTCTCTTCCTATAATGCTTATGTGTTCTAAATTCAGGAAACTTGAGCGCTCACAGGTCATGAGTAGAATGCTAGTGGGCTACTTATATTTATATTCTTCAATTTGTTTCTCTAGGTCCAGTTAACACTCTACACTTATCTGTCCACGGAATTCATTGGTACGGTTAACATCTACAATGCTATTCGGAGAGTTGGAACGGTTCTTCTCATCACACATACACTGAAGTATTACTACTGGGCAGTGAATCCTCAGGATCGAAGTGGTATCACTCCAAAAGGATTGGGTAGGTTATCCTTGTGTATATAGATGGGTTTTGTTCTGCTAAACATAGGGTCAGAATGGGTCAGAGATGCCTTCTTGGCACCTTCCACTATTAATAAAGTATAGATTACAAATCAGCATTTTGTTTTTCAGTCTTGTTTTATTTAATTTACAGAGATATTTTGTATGCCATATTTTTTGTTTCATAACAAAATTTTAATATTACTGTTAGTTTTAAGAAGTTGTTCTACATTGTGACTGACAGTGGTTAATACCTTGCTGTTTTTATAGATGAATAGTTCTTATGCTGGTGTGAAGATAATATAGCTAAAGTACTTGTTTAAGGTGCTGAATTTGAGAAAAAAATTCTTAATTAGCTACTTAGGTTGGTGCTGAGAAATACAGGGTATTTGTGTCTAATAAAGGCAAAATGATAAAATTTCAGTAATTCTTTAATTATCAGGATTGACTTACAGAAAGGATAGTAAGCACTTATATTTTCTTACTGTCAGTATGGTAAACAGACTTGGTATAGGAGTTTAGATTTTAGCTAGGGGATCCCATTTGACTTGGCCTTCTGTTCCTCTTTTGTGTTGGCTATTTTTGCAACCTTAGTGTTGGTGGGCAGCAGCTCTAATTTCAAAATTCAGCTTCACAATTTCAAAGTAATTTAATGAGGATCTGCTTCCTTGAGGCATTTTCAGCAAGATTCTCTTTGTGACCTATTGCCTTTTTGAGTTGATCATATACCAATAAAAATTGAGAACTGTTGTTTGAAGTCAAACTAGATGCTTTGGAGTCGAACAGCATAACATTCTGAATGTACTTGAATGCTTTGGCTATTCAGTGATTTACAAAGAAAAGATTTCATATTTCTCTAGTACTTTTGATATCACTTTATAGTAGATTAAATTTATATTCAGGGAACATGCTGTTTATAATTTATAAAACTGGTAGGACACACAAAGTTATAGGATCTGTTGAACCTGGTATTGTTGTGACAGACAAGAACCAGGTCAGAATTTTTTGATGACCGCTTGATTGTGCTCTAGATAGGGCACATACTGTCTTGGATGTTAGTTTTGTTTTATTTATTTTTTTTTAATAGTTTTAATGAGCATTTACAGAGATTTTGGATTTCCATTCATTCATTGTGTTTTTTAATCTTGATTTTTGAATTGACTACTGACTGTCGTCCAGTCTCATCCTTCATATACAAGAGCTGGATTCCAACTCTGTAACTTATTCTTTGTCTAGAAGTTGTCATGTGGAACAAATTTGAAACAATTTTCTTCCTATTCTAATTGATCTGTTCATGGCCTGGTGGTCTTATGCCTAGGTGGTCTGAGAACTAGCTCAGTAATCACTAGTAAATAGTGTTTAGTGGGGGAAAAATTGTAGAATATGTGAGGCAAACAGGTACTGCGTTTAGGATATTAAAACAATGGGTGTTTGGTTTCAAAAGCTTTCTACTAGGCAATTATGTGTTTGAGACATGAAAATTGACTTAATGTGAGCCATGTGTGACTGGGATTGTCCAGAGGAGGAGGAAATTTTAAAGGTAGTCAACAAAATGACTCCTTTTTCATGAATGATATTGTGCGGTTAGGTGTGCTTTGGGAGTTTTGCATTTGTGTACATACTGTTAACAGTAAGTAAACATTCTTTGTATACTCAATTCACATATAATATCCATGTTCAAATTTTAGTTTTCCTTTTTTGACTTCTGTTGAAATACTAGCATTATCCATGAAACTTTTACTAAATATATATTATTTTTGAATATACATTGTATGTATTACCTCACTTTTATGTTTTGGAAATCCTTTCACTTTATTCTAAGAACAAATGTCTTAATTTTATTTTCAGCATAACCTATTTTAACCTTTGGAACATTGCCTGTGCAACTAATTGCTTATAAGATAGAATGCTTGTCAGTTCAGAGGCACAAAGGGGAAGTCATTCTGTCAAAGACCCACCTACATATTTATTTTTTTTACTTTTATATTTCTTATAATAAATGAAAAACTTATTAGAATTGAGCATATTAAAGAATTTTTATATACTTGAAATAATATATATATATTTTTTTTTTTAAAGATGGACCACGACCTAATGAAAAGGAAATACTTTCATTACGAGCATTCTTATTGATGTTCATTAAACAGTTAGTGACAAAGGTGAGTCCATATTGCTTATCACTAGTATGCTATGTATTGTAGTTTGTAATTCAGTATCAAATATAATCTTGGTTTATTTGCTTTTATCACACTTGGGGGAAATCTTTTGGAAGGTGTTTGTTTTCTTAGACTCATAAGTGAATATATGATTATATATTTGGAGAGGAATAATTATAATGTGTTATATAAATTTGTGTTGAAATTCTAGTATATTCATTTTTTCAATAAGCTTCTTACTGAGCTCCTTTTAGCTCCTTTTAGCAGAGATATAGTCTTTGGGGAGTTGCACTGCTAACACCAAACCCAGTGTTTTGGCAGGTTAGATCCACTACACTTTGTAATCTGAAACCTGTTGGAGAGTCAGCTGAGTCAGTTCTAACTCCATGTGACGAGTGAGAGTTTATTAGGTACTGGGAACTATTCTTGAGCTGCCAACAAAGCTCCTCAAGGAGATTTCTTTTTAAGGGGCTCCTTGTATGAAGGTGAAAAAAAATGGTGCCTTTTGGTTGCAGTGTTGGTTAATAGTGCTGAATATCCCATGGACTACCAAAGGATCCATGAAATGGCTTATTGAAAGTCTACCCAGGGTGCCCCATACTCCTTAAAGGCAAAGATGGCAAAACTGGCAAAGCTTTGTCTCCCATACTTTGGGCATGTTTTTAGGAGGGGCCATTCATTGGATAAATACATCATGCTTGGAAAGATGAAGAATCAGTGAAGATGTTTGACAAGATGGATTGACACAGTGACTGTAGCAGTGGGCTTGTATATATCATAGATGATGAAGAGGCACAGAATAGGCAAGGTTCAGATCCTTTGTTCATAGGGTTACTGTGAGTTGTTGTATGCTCAACGGTGCCTAATAAAACAACCTTTGTTTTTCAATCAAACATTCTTCTAGGTGGTATAGCACTGGTCTGTGCATGGCTGTACAGATGTAACTTGTGGTTGCTGTGATGCTAAACACTGTGACACTGATGTGCTAAATGTGATAATGGTTGCCCACAGTGGACAGTGTTTGGTGGAGCTTCCTGATTAAAACAAGCTTGGAAGCAGGAGTGGCATCCACTTCTGAAATGGCTTACCTCAGGAAACTCTATGAATAGTGCTCAGGTCTTTCATTCATGGGTCGCTAAGAGTCGTCTACAACTCGACAGCACCTAACAAAAACCACCACCTGACGTTTGGATTTTGTGAAAAATTATGTCTGTATAAACATACTATGTAGATCTTTCAACCTTTAAAAATGATTATATATTGTCCCTTTGTACTCTTATTTTAAACTAAAACCCACTTGCATCTAGTCATTTCTGACTTATAGAGACCCTGTGCTTCATGGGGCTTATTTCCACGTCTCTAAATCTCATGGAAGCAGATTGCCTCCTCTTTCTCAGGGGTTGCTTTAAAACAAAGCAACTTGTTGGTGGATTTGAACTGCTGAACTTTTGGTTTGCATTGAATTCTTTAATGATTATGCCATCATATTTTTTATATTCTATTACAAATGATGTAAAATGTAATATTTTTGAAGAGATAATTTGGCTTTATAGGTCAGTTATATGTAAGGAAGGCCCTCTATGAGGTGGATTGATTCAGTGACTAGGATAATCGGTATGGGAGTATCAGAGACAGTGCGATTGGCGCAGGACAGAGTGGAGTTTAGGGCTGTTGTACATAGGGTCGCTATGAGTCGCAAGCGACTCTACGGCACATAACAACAACAACATTTTTTTTTAATTTTTTTTTCCTATAATTATATTTTATTAATTTTCATAAACATTTACAGAGATTTTGGGCTTCCACTCATTCATTGTTGCACTATTCTCTCTACCCTCCTCCCAGTTTGTTCTTGTCCAAATGCCACAGTGCTTGTCAAAGCCAGTTCTGATTAATCTTCTTTGTCAGTGTATCCTTTGCCATTCCCTATCACTCCTCCCTGAGAGAGACTTCACCCTGAGTCATAAGGAAAAGGGGACGGCGTATTCTCTTAGCTACTTCCTGCTGAAAAGGCACGCTGTGGGTTTCAGGGTGAAGATCTTCTCTCACTACTCTAAAGGGCCCCTTTGGCAGTAGGAAACACATAGACTATTATGGAGATTGATTTTGGAATTCAGATGCACTCTTATTGATTGTGCTTGGCTGTACATGTACATATCCTTCAAGATGTATCATGGGGGTGTTGCAACCTAGAAGACACAAATTTGACTAACAAGTTATAAGTACATGAGTCCAAAAATTATGGAAAACAACAACAACATTTAATGGCAGAATTTTCTTTAGTATTTTTGTATATAATTTCTTTTTTTGTTTAGCATATACTGTTGTTACATAATTTTATGCTAAATGGACCTACTGTTTAGTATTCATTTTGGATTCATATACCTGTTTTCCTTTGAAATTGTTTTATCTTTTCTGTATTTTATTCCCGTGTCTACTAATTTTATTGCCATATTTATCATCTTGTTCCTTTTTTGGGGTTGTAGCTTTTTTTTGTGATTAATCATTGGTAAAATTCTGAGCTTTGGATGAGGTTTTTCTCCCCAAGTTTACATACATAGAAGTTTCACTTCATAATTTTAGAAATTAATTCAATCTTCAGTTTAATTTTAAATAAAAAATTGCCTTTTGTATATACAGGAGTGAGATAGGTTTGAGTATTACCCTGATGTTGTTAATTGTTATTGTAGCCTATGTCAGGATTTGGCATTATTGGTTTGTATTTGAGTCACAGTATTGTGAAAGCATTGTCTCTGCAAGGGGCTTCTTTACGGAGCTCTGGTGTCCTGGTGGTATGAAGCTCTAATCCCAAAGGCACGCACTTCAAATTCACCAGCTACTCTGCAGGAGAAAGTTGAGCAGTCACCTCCCTTGTGATTTACTGCCTCTGAAAACTTGCTAGAGGGTCGTCTGTGAGTTAGTTTTGACTCAGTGTCACATGACAACTAGATACTCATACAAGTGCTGAAAACATGAGAATAGTATTCTTCTTTTGATAACTCAAAATGTCTACTTTAAAATTTGATTTGATGCTAAATTTTTTAAAATGTTTATATAAACTGATCAGCTTGTTCCATTTGTATATATAATCTACGGTTTAAAAATATCTTTAACTTATGAAATATATATATGCTTTTAAAGGATTCTGGAGTAAAGGAAGATGAGCTACAGGCCATTCTTAATTATTTGCTCACTATGCATGAGGTAAGATTTGAATTTTCTGTTTTTGAGGTTTTTTTTTCTTCAAGCTATCCTTTTGGACATAGTTTAGAGTAAAAAAATCTTCACTAATTGTATGACTATAATTGGCATGAATATGTCTCGGAATGAAGTCTTCAACAACTTTCATTTTAATATTATTTATTACCACAAGGTGGCTCTGCATCAAGAATAATCATGAAAGGTTTTTAATCTCACTAAATTTATGAAACAGTACTCAAAAGATACTTCCAATATGTTCAAAGAACCAACATAACAAATAGAAAACAATTACAAAAGTTATTTGAAAGAATTAAACTTTAAAATTCATTTCAAAGTTTTCTCCCTGTGGGTTTTTAAAAAAAATAAATGCTGTTAGGTTGAACAACCCGTTTGCCTGTTTTTAAAGGTATTCGCAATTAAACATTGTGTTGAAAATTTAATAGGCTAAAATGAGAGAAAAAGTGAAAGTGTGTGTTTATTTATAAAAGATATGTGCAGATGGAATATAAATATGTTTTAGTTAAATACATTATAAATGTTTGACTATAAAGGAAAT
>NW_006399784.1:22073046-22076129 GCF_000299155.1 Elephantulus edwardii
TTTATTAAAATATAAGACTTTTCAGTTGCATTTTCTAGAAAATAATTTCATGTGTTCTTTTAATTAGTCTTATGGTCCTGAGAATACTAAAATTGAGAAACTGAATATCAAATGGATCCACTCTTTCATGAAATCTTATTAATTCAGGGATCTTTCAGGTCCTCCAATATGCTGCTTTTCCAAAGGTTCCTTGTCCTTGCTCTGAATCATCTATTTAGTTTCTTAAAAATTATATACTCAGCTAGCTTTTAATACAAAGTGTGAAAACAATAAATAAGAAGTAGGGCAACTGCAAGAACTCTTAACTAGCTGCTTCTCTCTTTGTCTTTGGTCAGTATTTCTCCATAATTGTCCTTCCTGACATTCATATGGCTTTCAAAAGTTTTCTTTAAGAATTTTTGAGGTTCAGAATGCCCATTTGTTGATATTTCGTAAATGTTACCAAATTTTATCATACAGAGTATGGTATGTTGAATTAATAAACATTTTTAAACTAGTTTTAATTCTGAGAATGGATAACTTATGTGACTATGTAGTTGTCACCAAAAAATACTGGTTTGAAGTTAGTTATTTGAGAGACTCAATTAACAAAATATTCTAGGTAACAAAATGATTTAGGGTTTGATGGTTAGCTGAAGGTACCACCTAATTCTGTAAATTGTGTCTTATTAACATAACTGCCCCTAATCTTGCCTCATTAGCTTTGTAGAGGTTAAGAGTTACAATACATAGAATAATTACTCTAGGTGATAAGGGGAAGAATAAGTTTATACTATGGACAATCTCTGCCAAGCCAAGTTGACACATAATTTTGAGAAACACAATTCAGTCCCTAACAGTTATCAGTGAGATAGATTTAATAGGTTTGTTTATATAGGTAATTATGTATATGTAAGAAAGATACCATTTTAATAATAAAATATATTTTCTATATAAGTCTCCATAGTTTTTTAAAGTTGAAATTTCTGTTTCAGAACTGTTCTGTGTTCAAATATAATTGATTTTCACTTAAAAAATTTAAATGAACTTCTAAAATTATTTTAGGATGACAATCTAATGGATGTCCTACAGCTGCTGGTTGCATTGATGTCTGAGCATCCTAATTCTATGATTCCTGCTTTTGACCAAAGTAATGGATTGCGGTAAGATTTTAATATATAAAGAGTTTACTATGAGAGTTTTAATACCATGCATTTGAAAATATAGAATATTTCTTTATGACAAGTATCACTGAATATTTTAATATTTAAGACTTACTGCATCTGTAGGATTTGAAAAGAGAATATTGAATTATAAACTGTTAATTTTTCTTATTCTTTCCCTCCCATATTTTAGTATTAATTTTAATGAAAGTTTACAGAGTCTTTGGATTTCCATTCATTCATTGTTGCACTTTTCTCCCTGTCCACCCCCACTCCCAGTTGACTCAATTGTTATACAATTCTCCTCCCCTCCCCCCACAAGTCCACTCCACTGTTCAGACTTCATTTTGGTCATGACAATAATACATAATCACATATCCTTTTTAAACAGTTCTCTCCCTCATCTGTTTCAATGCAGTATACATTATTTATTCCCTCTTTTCTTAAGTTCTGGTTCAAAATCAGGAAAGGAATGTGTCAGGGATGCATTCTGTCTTTATACCTTTTCAGTCTTTATGCTGAACAGATCATTCGGGAGGCTCAACAGGAGAAAGGAGATATCAGGATTGGAGGAAGTTTCATCAACAACCTACATTATCTAGATGATACAACCTTGCTTGCTGAAAAAGAGGAAGACCTGAAGTATTTGCTACAGAAGGTGAAGGACTATAGTCTTCAATATGGAAGCTCAACATTAAGAAGACAAAGATTCTCACCACTTGCCAATTGGCAGCAACATGATAGATGGAGAAGAAATTGAGGTCGTTAACAATTTCAGCTTGCTTGATTCCACAATCAACATTCTTGGCACTATCAGTCAAGAAATGAAAGGACGAATTGCACTGGGAAAATCTGTTGTTAGGAACCTCTCTAGAGTGCTAAAGAGCAAGAGTGTCAATCAGAGACCAAGGTACACCTGATCCAGGCCATGGTCTTTGTAATTACTTGCTATGTATCAGAGAACTGGACAGTGATTAAGGAAGACAGAAAAATTGATGCCTTTGAGTTGTAGTTGTGGAGAAGAGAATTGACCGTACCTTGGACTGCCAAAAGAACAAACTGGTCTGTCTTGGAGAGGGTAAAACCAGGCTTCTTCTTGGAGGAAAAGATTTGAAGCTCTGCCTCACATACTCTGGGCATGTGACCATGAGGTACAAGTTCCTAGAGAAGGACATTATGCTTGGAAGAGTGGAGTGATAGTGCAGGGATTGAAGATCCTGGATGAGATGGTTTGACATGGTAACTGGAGCAGTGTGGTTTGATGTCTCAAAGACAGTGAAACTGGTTCAAGAAAGGGCAGAATTCAGAGCTGTTGTACATAGAGTTGCTAAGAGTTGCAGGTGATTTGATGGCACACAACAACAACAACAGCAGCATGACAGTAATATCAAATACCCTCTCCTTAAGATCTTGGAGCCAAGGAGACAGTTGTTCATGGAGCTAATTAGGCACATGCTGTGCTACTATTTAATTGATGAAGAGAGATAAATAATTCAATGTTTTGTGTGGTGAATGTTAAGGTAGAGTAATAGAAAGGGATAGAATCTTTAGCCAGTGTATCTTTAGATCTTTGAACAGTAGTTTTCAGTTGAAATCCAAGGAAAGGGCTCTAGTCTCCTTTCAAAGTATGCCCAGTTTATCAACTCAATGCTAAATTGTTCTTCTTAGTTGTTGTTGAGTCAGTCCTTATTAAAAATGACTCTGTTAAATCAAAACAACTATGAGATATCTCACCCCAGTAAAAATAGCAAAATTTAACAGAAGAGCCAACAACTAGTGCTGGGAATGTTGTGGAGAAACTAGTAGAACACTTATTCCCTGTTGGTGAGAGTGTAAAATGGTGCATCCATTATGGAAGGCAGTATGGCGCTTTCTCAAACAGTTGATAAGCATTTGACCCAGCAATTCCAATACTGGGAACATACCCTAAAGAAACCAGAA
>NW_006399784.1:22076769-22079039 GCF_000299155.1 Elephantulus edwardii
CAGAAAGACTAAAAACTTTTTTCTTGCAAACATGGATGAGACTGTCATCCAGTCTGATACCCACTGTCACCACTTCTTTTCAGTATTGCATTGGAAGTGCTTGCTAGAGCAATACGACAAGAGAAGAAAATAAAAGGCATCCAGATTGGCGAAGAGATGGTTAAACTGTCCTATATCTAGATGATATGACAGTGTACACAGAAAACCCCAAAGACTCAACAAAAATCTGTTAGAGTCAGTTTAGTAGAATGGCAGTATTTATGATCAATATCCAGAAATCAATAGGATTCCTCTACAGTAACAAAGAAAACTCAGAGAAGGAAATCAAGAAAGCAATACCATTTACAATAGCCAACCACAAATTGAGATTCTTGAGAGTGAACCTAAGTAGAGATACAAAAGACCTATATAAAGAAAACGACAGAGCATTTCTGCAAGACACAATAAAAGACCTAAAGAAATGGGAAAATGTGCCCTGTTCATGAATAGAAAGACTATTACCTCCTCTTTTTATACCTCTTATTTCCTTTACTTGTCACCAATACTTCCAATACAGTATTGAATAGGTGAGGTAATAATGAGCGTCTTCTGTCTAGTTCCTTTTCTCAAAGAGAATGCCTTTAATCTTTCTCCATTGAGAACAATGTTGACTGTTGGTCTATTTGTATTTTGTTGAGTATATTAATCAGGAAAGGGTGCTGGTTTTTGTCAGAGGCCTTTTCTTCATCAATTCATTGAATGATGCGGTTCTTGGCTTTTGCTTTGTTAATGTGATGAATTACAGTTTTTACCTAGGGGTTTTGTTAAGTTGTGTAGAACAATTTTTTTTAAATTCGTTTGTTTCTTTTATTACCCACTGATGTACAAGCAGCGTGATGTGCAAGCAGGGTGTTTTTCAGCTTCCAAATGTATAGGACTTTTTCCTTTATCCTCTTACGATTAATTTCTAATTTTGTAGCATTGTGGTCTGAGAAGATGCTTTGTATTGTTTCTGTTTTTTTTAATTTATTGATGCTTGTTTTGTGACCTAAAACATGGTCTATTCTGGATAATGTTCCATGCACTTTGAAGAAGTTGTGCTGCGCTTTTTGGGGGTGCGTTAGCCTTTGTGTATCTGTGAGATTGAGTTGGTTTATTGTGTGGTTTCTTTAGCGTCTTCGTTGAATTTCTTTTGGGTTGTTGTTTGGTGCCTTCAAATAGAGTATGACTCAGCAACCCTATTTACAAAAGTGGTGAACCCAGTCCTGTCTTGCGCCAACCTCACACTTCCTTGGCAACCAAGAGCCAGTTGTAGTAGTCACTATGTCAGTCCACCTGATTTAGGGTCGTCCTATCCTTCGCTGACCCTCAATCCTTTCCAATATTAATAGTTTTACCTTTTCTTGAAAGTGGTGTATTGAACTTTCCTGCTACTATTGTGGTGGTGTCTATTTATCATTTCAGTTTTGCTGATGTTTGCTTTATATATTTTGCAGATCTATCTTCTAGTGCATAGATATTTATTATGGGTGTGTCCTCTTGTTCTCTTGACCATTTAATCATTATATAGTGACTTTTCTTATCCTTAGTGATGGTTTTTACACTGAAATCTGTTTTATCAGAGATTATTGTTTCTACTGCTTTTTTTTTCTGGTTGTCGTTTGCTAGGTATATTTTTTTCACCATTTTTTTTAGTGTTTCTTTATCTTCACTTTTCAGGTGTTTCTCTTGTAGACAGCATATTGATGAATTTTGTTTTTTTTTAATCCAGTCTGCTACTCTTTTTCTCCTCTCTGGTGCATTTAAACCATTCACACTCCATGTAATTATTTAGAGGTAAGGTTTTATTGCTATTTTGTTGAGTTCTTTTTGCTGGTGGTGTTGGTTACTTTGGTTCATCCTGCTTTCTGTCTCATCTCTGTAAGAAGGATTTCACTCATATTTGCTAAAATGCTGTTCTTGTGTTTATAAACTCTCGTAGATGTTGTTTATCTGAGAATCTCTTGATCTCTCTGTCTTATTTGATGGACATTTTTGCTGGGTACAGTATTGTTTGTTGGTTGGCAATTGTATTCTGGATATTAGATGGATATCATTTCACTGTCTTCCTGCTCAGCAATTTGTACTTTATTGCTCTTCATTATAGGTTACTCTTCATTTCTTTCTAGCTACTTTCAAAATTCTCTCTTTATCTTTTGTTCTGGCAAATTTGACTATGATATACCTTGTTTTATTTTTTCTTTCTATTGAAGTCTATTTTATATTGAGGTTGGTCTGTTTCTCATATATAT
>NW_006399784.1:22079744-22081266 GCF_000299155.1 Elephantulus edwardii
CATCTGAAACGTTGGTCCTCATATTCTGGATTGCTGTATAATTATTTCTGATTTTTCTCTTTTAGTTGCTTTTGTCTTTCTCCCCACTTAACAAATTTTTTTTGGACTTACTTTCTTTTACAGTGTTAATAATCTCTAAAGGACAATGGTAAACATGTAGCAGAGTAAAATCAATCAGTCTATCATCTATCTGTCTGTCTATCCTTTAAAGATAGCATTATAACTTTAAAGAATTTAATAAAAAATAGGTTGGTGCATGGCGAGGCTACTGTTTTTTCTAAATTTCGTATCCTTAGTCCTGTCTTGATAAGTTACTGAATTAATAGAATATTTAATGTTCATATTCTTGTTAAAATTTTAAAAATCAGTCACACTTATGATTTATTTTCATTTATTGATCTTCATTAAAAAACTATTGGTAATCATGGAGCTCTTAGTTGCTCTCTGGCAAGAAATTGCACTGTCAACTCAATGGTATGAAATTTCAGTCTACTGGGGATTTGAGAAAGCTGAGCAGGCTTTTATGCAATTTACTGCCTTTAAAAATACATTGCAAGGTCAGGTATGGGTTGTTTGACTCTTAATGTTACACAACAATACAGTTGGTAGGGTGAGATTAGATGGTTTTTGTTTTTCAGGGTGTCTTAAATACAGGAGCCTTGGTAGTATAGTGTGGTACATGTTACTAACTTAAAAGCTACTGATTGGTAAACCTGTAGCTGATGTTTTGTGGGAGCACCAGGTGCTCTTTGGGAGAAAGTTGGGCATATGCATCCTGGAAAGTTTTAGTACTTGGAAAAGCAAAACGAAGGTTCCCATGAGTCAGAGTCAGCTTGACAGCAGTGTGTTTTAATCTTAAGTGTTTTAATCATATTTAGCTTAAGTTTACAATAACATGAAAGAATAATTTATATTGTAACTTAAATCTATGCTTTTGAAATATATTTTCTTTCTTATAATTTTACTTATTCAGGGTTATCTATAAACTTCTGGCATCTAAAAGTGAAGGAATCCGAGTACAAGCTCTCAAGGCAATGGGCTATTTTTTAAAACACTTGTCTCCAAAGTGAGTATGTATGATACCTAAAATGAGCTGATGTGTGTTATTTATTTTTTTTTTTTTTTTTTTTTTTATTTATCTTTGCTTTTCATGTGTGTCTGTTGTAGATAGTATATTGCTTTTTAAATTTTTTTTTTTAATCTAAATGGCTTAGCAAGTAATTATGAAGACCATGGCCTGCATTAGGTACACCTTAGTCTCTAGTCAGACATCATTGCTTTTTATCACTCTGGAGAGGTTCCTGACAGCAGATTTTCCCAGGGCAATTTGTCTTTTGATTTTCTGACTGCTGATGTTAAGAGTGTAGATTGTGCAGCCAAGCAAGCTGTAATTATTAACACCCTCAATCTCTTCTCCATCTGTCATTGTGCTTCCAGTGGGTCCAAGGAGAAGAATCTTTGACTTCTTGATATGGAGTTTCAATCTATATTGTAGACTACAGTCTTTGAACTTCTGCAGCAC
>NW_006399784.1:22084896-22087926 GCF_000299155.1 Elephantulus edwardii
ACATTTGGTCTGTTTCCATGTTCTTGTGATAGTGAGTAATGCTGCTATGAACACTGATGTACAACTCTTAGTTTGTGCCTCATTTCTAATATTCCCAGGTTATATTCCAAGTAGTGGAATAACTGGGTCATATGGAATGTCTATGTTAAACTCTTTGAGAAAGAGCCAAACTGCCTTCCAGAATAGTTGCACCATTTCACAATCCCACCAACATATGTAAGAGTTTCTTGCCACATCCTCTCCAACATCTATTTCTCTTATATTGCTTTTCTACTTAAGTACTTATGGTTATTTTAGGAAATTTGCCTTAGAAACATGATGTCTAAGTAGGAGAAAATGGAACATGTGGCCATAGGATGATGAACATCTCTTTGAAAGGGTAAGAGGGAGTAAGAATAACACAGTCTCTCTGATCCCCAGAGTAGGAAACAGATAAAGAGCCCGTATTGCAATTCTGTGGGCCTCTAGAGCCACAACAATAGCAAGAGCTTTATTGTTGACTCACAGCCTTTTAATTATGAGTGTATTAGAGAAGTATGTTGCAGAGTGTGGGAGGCAAAGACTATCCCCCAAAAGAAGTCCCAAGTTTTAGCCCTCAATGCATAGTTCCGCAGTTAGTCCAGGCTCTGGTTTTTGTTCAACAGTCAAATCCAAATCATCTAGCAAGGTTTGCCAGAGAGTAGTTTTGAGCCAACTTTTCCTTCAAGCATTCATCAAGAATAGAAAAACCCTTTGAAGCCTTTATCTCGGGGCTCCTCTGTTTATACCTTGCCACAGTTTCCCCACAGCAATGACACAGTCTCTCTACTTTCACCAGGGTCTTGCTCCAGTTTTCCAAGTTTTACTTGCCTCAAGGCTCACTACCAAAAATCTCGTTCCCCTGAAGTCTTGCCACTAGTGTGGGAAGTACTCTTTCTTTTATCCTAGTTCCATAGCCATTGATGATTGCAAGACCATGCTGATTTGTAAGACCGCGTTTACAGTTAAGGTAGCTGGAGACCAGAGGGGCTAATTGTACAGGCTAAAAAAAAGCCAACTTTTAAGGTAACACTGTAAGTTGCAACTAATTAATTAATTCCTCCAAATATTTTGATGAGATTTCTTTGCTTTACTGTGATGTAAACATTATTTATTTATTTATTTGTCTTAATTTGCTTGGCATCCACTTCCTGAACAACGTGCCTCTGGTAACTTTGTGAACTTTGATAAATGATGATAGTTATAGAAAGGCTTCAGGACTTTTGTTCATTGGGTCCCTATGAATTATGCTCAACTTGACAGCAGTCAACAACACAATATAGTGTAGTTATTATTTTATTACTTGAAATATTTGCCCTAAAACATCTAGATCAGAGAGAAATTGAGGGAATATTTTTTAGTTGATATTTAATACTTATATAAAAATATGTTTTGAATATTTTATTTAATATTAATGTTAAATATTTAACGTCTTGGAATTGGATCATTTCTTTTTGTCTAATTGTAGGAGAAAAGCTGAAGTCATGCTTGGCCATGGGTTATTTTCCTTGCTGGCTGAAAGACTCATGCTTCAGACAAATTTAATCACTATGACCACATATAATGTCTTATTTGAGGTAGGATTGTTGTTAGAGTTTAACTTACTTATTCTGTGAATATCTTATTGTAAACATTTGTGTAATTGAAGTGATATTAAATGAGAATATTAGATTTGCCATCCAAAATTTTGGAAGAGTGATGTAAAATGAATGTACTTGTATTTTTATCTTTTAATCTCTAAATTATTAAACAGCATCAGTATTTTATTTCTAATTTTGCAATTAAGAGTTGATTTGTAATTACATATTATATAGAAGATACTGAGTAATTTCATATTACATAGAAGATATTTAGTATGCCATGGAATATATGTGAAATTTTTATTAGTAAAGTGCTTAAAGTTGATTAATAATGATGCTAATATAATCATTGTCTTATGAAAATGTGTTATATTTTGTAGATTCTTATAGAACAAATTTGCACTCAGGTGATACATAAACAACATCCAGATCCAGATTCTTCAGTAAAGATACAGAATCCTCGTATGTATTTTATATACTTTTTTTTTTCCTGCCTTAAGGATTTAGTATTTTATATACTTTTTAAAAACTGTTTTGCCATGAAAAAGATTGCTCTGAAAAACTTAAGAGTTGATAGAAACAAATTGTTTTTATGAGTGATGATATACTAGTAGTTTTCCACTGAATATAATACCAGTTTGACCTTAGGGTGTTTGAAAATATTTAACAAGATTTTGAAGATTATGTGTAGTTTATCTTCTTTTAATGCTTTCTATAATTTTCAGCTAATCTGAACTACTTAGTTAAATCACAGCTGAATTACATGAGTTATTATCTTCAGTTTTCATCTTCAATTATAATCAGTTTAAGAATACCAAATTTGGAATGAGACAGTAACTTCATTATTGCTTAGGAATATATTCTTGTTGAATAATTTATCTTTTGATTGTTAAATTTTAAGCAGCTAGTTATACAAATCTACATTTTAAATCTTGCCCTTTTAAATCAAGCCATTAAAAAGAACTATTTTACATAATTTTTATCACACTTACTTTTTGTGATGAGGTGTGATTATATGTAGTACTGTTTTAGAGCTAGTTTTACAAATATTTGGTTCTGTAATTCAGATTTTCCTCAACTTTCAGAGATTTCATTTCCCTTCCATGAATGAGAAAATGCAAAAAATTTTGCATTTATATGTAAATTTTATACATAGTGTGCATTATAAAGTATTCCTTACTGTAGTGGATGCATGAAAATATGTGCTTTACTCGTTTAGTTTCATTTGTTAGAGGTTTGAATAGATTTAGAATTTTCAGTTTCCTTTGGAGTGGTTTTTCATAATTTTACTTCTTAGAAAAGAGCAGAAAAATATTGCTAACTTAAATTTCTCTGTGACCATTAAAAGACTATGCTTAGTCTGTTATACTGAAAGAGCTGCAAATTTACTGCCTTCTTTCCAAAATTTTGATTGTTGTGGGATTTAAAAAAA
>NW_006399784.1:22088505-22098929 GCF_000299155.1 Elephantulus edwardii
GTTCTTAAATGTTGTGGAATTTTATAAGATCATTTTTACTATATGGCATACACTCTTGAGAGTTGCCAGAAGTTTCAGTGTTGTTTAATTAATTTATAATTTGACTTGTCTCAATTTTAACATTAGCTTTACTTTGTGCATTTAAGTCATGCAGTAGAAAGTAGAAAACTATCTTGTTTTTAGGTGCTTGCTATGAAATATGCCATTATTCTTTTATTTAAGGAAAATTAAGGAAAGTATGATTCATTAATAGACATCCATAGTGAATATTTTGTTGGGGGTTGGTTTTTACTCATTTATAACCTGTCTTGCAGAGATACTAAAAGTAATCGCGACACTGCTTCGAAATACTCCCCAGTGTCCTGAAAGCATGGAGGTTCGCAGAGCCTTCCTTTCTGATATGATTAAACTTTTTAATAACAGTAGAGAAAACAGGAGGTAAGCAGAATCTAATAGCATTTATTTGCATTAGTCAAATGGGCTTTGTGTAAGCTCATATTGTTTATAAATAAAACCTTTAAAGTACTGGAAATAATTTTTTCATATCCTTCCTACATTAAGGGTATGTACACAATTCCCTTTATTGTTAAATTACTGTTTCATTTACATTCTTGATTTTGAATACATTCACACATGGGAATTTTATGTTATTATTTTAGGGTAGCATGATGTTTTCCTTTTTTTTTACTTTCATATGCTATCCTTTTTCAAAGATAATTCATTAACTTTGTACGATTTTCAGGAGCTTACTACAGTGTTCTGTATGGCAAGAATGGATGCTTTCTCTCTGCTATTTTAATCCCAAGAATTCTGATGAACAAAAGATAACAGAAATGGTATATACCATATTCAGAATCCTACTCTACCATGCAGTTAAATATGAATGGGGTGGTTGGCGTGTATGGGTTGACACTCTATCAATCACACATTCAAAGGTAAGTTTCTTTATGAAAATGTATTTATTATTTTAAATGCATGTAGTTTTGATTTTATTTATTTAAACAATATCAAGATGAAAACAGTAATGTTCTGTGAAAGTACAGTAAAATTAAAAACTGAAAAAAGTCAGTAAATTGAATAGAGTATTTGTCTTACTTATAATACAGATATTTTTTAAATGTCTGTTTTATATGCCTTTGAATTTATCCACTTAAACCTTGTAACACTAGAGAAAATAATTTGATTTTTCCTATGTTTATTCGCATGTTTCTGTGAATTTTATAGTGGTTGAAGTCTTTTGAGCACAAGGTGGCGTACTATATTCAAAGATGAGAAATTCTTTTAAGTAATGTGGCTGAATAAACAGAAGGTCTGGTCCGTAGTTGTCTTTTGATGATGAAAAAAAAAATTATCATTATTCTGATTATTAATCAGAAAAAGATTTATTTGAAACATCATATCAATCAGATATGTAATGGAAGACTTAGTGGCTTAACGCATAGTATGTTAGTATTTCTACATACTACATAGTATCATAGTATTTCTAATACAAATTTGGTATTTAGAATCCAATAGTAGCTTTAATCCAGGGGAGAAAGATGAGCAGTGTTATTCTGTAAATATTTATTACTTTCAAACTCAGATGAGGGTCTTACTGATTCAGAACCCGCTCAATAGCAGTCAGTTTGGTTTGGTTTTTTGGGAATATAACCTGGATCGTTATGCACGTATAGGTATTGCTAAAACATTTCTATGAAATACTCCTCAAATAAAAAAAAATGTTTAAAGATATCATGCCTACCCTGTTTAGAAAAGTGAATTCCCCTTTCCAGTTGTTTTATCTTTCATTCTTAGATCCTGCCACTAACTGGAATGTAGTAAAAAAAGTTTTCTGTATAGTCTTTTTTTTTTTTTTTTGCATAATTTAAAATAACATTTTCTCATTTAGAAATAATAGGAATATAATTTTTCTGTACACTTTTCTTTTGCCTTTAATTTGCTAGAAAAATGAAAGACCAGAAATCATAACTTTGGTATATTTTTAGTGTTTTGTTGATCCTCAAAGTGGTTTCTTGGAGGTATTTTGCCATTTTATTGAAAATATAGGCCTATTTTAAAATGTGTTATTTTAGGTGATTGAGACTATTTACTAGGGAGCCCTGATGACCTGGTAGTTAGTAGCTATGTTCCCAGCCCAAAGGCATGCAGCTTAAACCTACCAGCTGCTCTGTGAGAGAAAGATGAATATTTGCCTCTGACATGATTTACTGCTTTTGTAAACCTACTGGAGGGTCATCTATGAAGCAGTACTGACTCAACATTACACGTCAATGATTATTTATTAATTGACATTTATTTAGCATCTTTTTTCTTCAATGAGGAGATGTGCTTAAGGTGTTTAAGGATTTGTAAGGATATTTTACAAAATCCCAATAGTGTAATAGTTAATTGTAGACTGCCAAATGAAAGGTCAGGGATTTGAACCAATCCGCTGCTCTATGGTAGAAAACACTTGATGATGCTCTACTCCCATAAAGAATAGCCCAGAAAACCTATGGGATAGCTCTACTTACCCTGTGGGGTTTTATAACTCATAATTGATTGAACAGCATACAATAATGACAACAACAGCGATATGGAATGTTTGAGTGGAACAAACCAAGCTATTTGCTGTAGAGTTGATTTCTGAATCATGGACATCCTGTGTATGTCAGAAGAGATCTTTGTTCCCCAGAATTTTCGATGACTGATTTCTCTGAAATAGATCACCAGGCCCTTCTTAAGTAAGCCATTACCTTTTCAGTTGGCAGGTTTACGGATTCTTTTTTTGCAGTACTCCAGCACTCTGTATCAGAGAAACCAGTCTTCAAGTACAACTTGGTAAAAAGTGAGGAAAGATCTGATTTTATAAAAATGGCTTTGTTTTCCTCACTGTATTTCTAGAGATCACTAGTTTAGTCTAAGCTAGTCTTTGGTAAAGATAGAAGAGCCAGGTTTGACCTGTTTTTGTTTTGTAAAATAGCACAGAGCTACAGCTATAGTCATTCATTTACACAGCCTGCACATGCACCCCCCCCCACATGCTTGTCTCTTTTGTTGGAGAGTTGGTGGCACAGTGTTACAGTGCTAAGCCATTGACCTAAAGGTTCAAAACCATCTCCCAGTCTATGGGAGGAAGATGTAATTTGCTTTTATAGGTATTTACACCCTTGGAAACTCTATAGAGCAATTCTTCTCTGTCTTATAGGAATGCTGTGATTGAAATCAACTCCATGGCAATGGATTTGGTCTATAGTTATATTTGTTCTAGAAGAGGAGTTGAGTGGTTGCTTCAGAGACCATATGGATCACAAATCCCAAGATATTTACTGTTTGTCCCTCTATAAAAAGTATTTACTAACCTGAGTCTAATTTGTTTTAGGTTGCGCTGATGCTGAGCTCTTCTGGCTTGTGTTTTCGTGGGTTGATGTAATCTGAGCTGATTTTCTGTCAGTAGTATTTCCCTTTACAGAACAACTTGAGAAAATTTGGTTGATCTGGGCATCATATACATTTAAATTGTGTTTCAGAGAAAACTGTAGGTAATCTAGGTTATAGAAATGCCAGTGATACTAGATTAGTTTTTTTTTTCTCTGTGAATTCAGAACTCCTGTGTACATCTTATTTGGTACATGGCCTTAGTAATGATGGCTAGAAGGACATAATCTTTAGAGAAGTAGTTATTAAAGTGTAGTACAAAGAATCTGTTCAGAGATCTGCAAGGATTTTCTTTCCAACCTACTTGTCTATATTATGGTGGATTTTCTTCATGTATTTAAGCAAAAACAATATAATATCCCAAATTATATACAGAAATAGAATACTTCTGTTTTCTGTTATAGCTTTCAGAAGATTTTGAAAAATGTGAGCTAGTGGCAGTCTTTTTAATTTTGAATTTATTTTTTTGTGTGACAGTCTTTCTAATTGTTGTTTTTGTTTTTAAAAGAGTTACTTGTTATCTATATTAATATCTACTGGGGTTTTTTTTAGTGAATTAATAAACATTTGTAATAAGCTTTTGAACTAGTTTCTGAAATTGTTAACATTGATACATGTAATCCACAAAACGAAAGATCTTTGGAACCTCTCTATTTTTAAAGGCAGTAAACAGTTTAAGTCCAAAAGGGTAAAAAATTATAATTTTAGCCTAGTATCCTTGGATTTCCTGTATACAAATATAAGAGATTGAAGATAATGTCTCAGATACCATTGAGATGGTAAACATTTAGGTTTAATCATTTATACCAGTTACCAGTCTTTCTGTTTGAGTAATCAATAGAACATAGAGAATCTTGGTTTTCAGTGCTAATGTATAGTAATAATTGTGTAAACAGAGTCATGTTTTTGGACTTTTTTTTATAATCATTATCTAAGCTAGAACTGGTAAATGTGGTGATGTACACTCATACACAGCAATATAATGTATTTTGCTGAAATTGAGACTTAATAAGTGAAATTACAAAGCCATAGAATTCTCAGTGACACTCATCCTTTTAAGCTTTATTACTTGTACTGTGTATCTTCTTCTAACTGTACTTGCTGCTAATATATTATTTGAGGCCTCATTTACTATTTGTTTAAATTTAAATACATTTAAAAAGAAATTATTAAATATATACAAATTAATTAAAGTAAAGCTATATGCTCTGCAGTGTTAAAAAGGGAAGATTTTGACTCTACTACCCAAATTATGACCACTCTGTCTCTGTGGTTCTCCCATCCAACCTCAACCTGAACCCCACTTTTTGGAAAGGTAACCACCATTCTGAATTTTTAATTTATCTTTCCATTCTTTAATAAAAGAGACAAAAAATTATAAAAATTAATTTCTATATAATATGATTGCCCAATATTAAACTTTAATAATGATAACATATTGCTATAGAATCTTTTATTTTTTTTTCCCCATCAAACCTTTTGTGTCTAAGGTTCCTTTTTGTTGTTATATGTAGCTTTGCTACATTAATTTTCACTGCAGTGAATTAATCAAATGCAAACATTTTAAACTTTCATACTATTTTAGCCAACAGTAGGATATTTGTACTGACTGGTTGGTACACACATACATACTTGCAACTCAAACAAAAGTTTCATGAGTCAGTATTTTCATTACTAAGCTTTTTGTCTATCTATATATCTATCTGTCTATGATACTCCAAGATGATGTATTTTTAAAATGCTGATAGTCCCCAAATCAACTGATGCCATAGTATGTGTCTAAAAAGTAGAAAATGGTGCAAGGGCACACTGGGCTGTCATCTTCTCTCTGAAAGGGCCAGAGGGAGTGAGAATAGTACAGTGTACTTCCCCTTCCCCACCCACCCACCCTGCCCCTGCCCTGCCTCAGCGTAAAAAGCAAATAAAGAGCCCATAATTCAACCCCGTGGTGCCTCTTGTGCCAAACCAACAGCAAGAGGTACATTTATATGTTCTTGACTCGCAATTGTGATACTAAGAATGGGGCTTTGTAGGGACATAAATTGGATAGTGGGAAAGGCAAAGAATATCATCCAAAACAAGTGCAATTTTTAGCTTAAGTTCCCATGTACAATTCCTCCATTAGTCCAGGCTCTGGTTTCAGTTCAGCAGACAAATACAAATCATCCAGCAAGGTTTGCCTCAGGGTAGTTTTAAGTCAGCATCTCCTTCAAGCATCTGGAATGAACAGCAGAACCCTGTAACTGAGTCCTTTCTCTCAGGGCTTCTCTGTTTACACAGTGCCACAGTCTCTCTACCACCGGGTCTCCCTTTCACCAAGGTCTTGCTCCAATTCCCCTCATGTTTTCCTGTGCACATCTTCCTTGCCTAAAGTCTTGTCCCCTCAGCGTGGGAAGCACTTGTTCTCTTATTGTGGCCCCACAGCTGTTGATGATTTGCAAGACTATGCATCTGGAGTTATGATAGTTGGAGACCAGAGGGGACTAACTGTAAATGGCTAAAAAATAGCCAACAGCACAATTTTCCAATTAGTCTTCCTCTTACAAACAAACAAACAAACAAACACACACTTGTGTAGGAAATATGATTTTAAGTTATATTGCTAGATAGCAAGTATTGAACCTCTGTATTGAATAGATGGAGCTTAAATATTGGAGTTTTGGTGACATATCCCTTCAGCAATTGCACTGCTAATCCAAGGCAGTGCCTTTCTAGCAGTTAAAATCCACTAGGAACTCTGAAAAATTAGCGTTCTCCTTTTGTGTGATTTGCAGTATCAGAAAACACATTGAAGGGTCACCTATGGGTTTGTTCTGACTCAGTGACAACAAAGCAAGAGAAGAAGATTATTGAAGGAGCTTTGGTGACATAGGCTTCAACTGTGCTTTGATTCTACCCGTAGTTTCTGCTGGAGAAAGAACCATGGACAATCTCCTCCCATGAAATTTACTGTTTAGGAAATCTAATGGAGGGTGTCACTATGAGTCAAAACCAAATTCATAGTAGTACAAGAAAGTCACTGAAGTTTTGCTTAACCTTTTAATTTATGATAATATTAAACTTATTTTCACAAATATGGCTTGTAAAAGTATGGCCTGTAGTTTTTATTCATTCTCAGATTGCTTCTAATATGAAAACTGATAGTAGTCAATATCCTTTGATATTACTCTTCTCTAAGTTTCCTGAGTGGTGTTTGTTTGTTAAAGGAAAGGCTGGAAATTTGATTGTACTGTGAGGCATTTTGGAAAAAAACACCTTGTGATCTACTTGTGAAAAGTCAGTCATTGAAAAACATAAGTGCTTACCCTGACACACATGAAGTGACCATGAGTTAGAATTGACTTTTGAATAACTGGGAAAAATATCAGTTATTAAATTTATTAAAATACCAGTTTTTAAAGCCATTCAGTAAGTGCAATATGATTTCTATGATGTAGCTCTTCTACATGAGGAGTCTTGGTCATGCAGTGATTAAGCACTAAATTGTGAACCAAAAGGCTTTTGGTTTAAACTCACTAATCTTTTCATGAGAGAAAGATGTGACAGTTTGCCTAACTAAAGGTTAAAGCCTTGGAAACTCATGACGACAGTTCTTTTCTGTCCTGTAGCCTTGCTATGTGTTAGAATTGACGGAGTGGAGTATAGTAACAATCAGGAATAATGAGAATTTTTACAAAAGAATTTCTGCATGTTGCCCTTAAAATATAGCCCATTAACTGTCCTTGTTTATACTCTCCACATTAGTTGTATGGTTCAGCTTTTCACATTTCTCATGTCTTACTGAACTTTCCATTTTATTTTTCATGGCATACTTTTTTTTTTTTTTATGAGTTTTCTTAAACATTTTATCATGGCATACTCTTTTCACTGCTTTGTACTCCCCAGTCCTTTATTGTTTACAGAAATTAGCTAAATGACTTTTTTTATTAATTTCAATGAATATTTACAGAGACTTTGGATTTCTATTCATTCATTGTAGCACTTTTCTCCCTGCCCATCCCTCTCCCCTTTTAATCTTTTTTAAAAGAAATTAACTAGAATCCTTTTATGTAAAAGTCTTTATTACTCTCAGATAAAGACACACTGTATTAATTTATAGAATTAAAATTTTCTGAGGGAGCTCTAACGCATATTTGTGAGTTACTGTAACCAAAAGTCTGTAAGTCTCCTGTAGTTTGAATCCACCAGCAGCTTTGTGAAAGATTCTGCCCCATTTTTACAACCTTGGAAAGTGGATGGAGTGTTGTTATGGGACGTAAATGACTCAGAGGTAGTGAATTTAAGTGTTTCCTTATACCTGTCTAAGTCTTTCCCCCTAATTTCCCTTCTTTTCTCATCTCTTGCCTGTTAATGTTACCTGTTGCACTCTGTGCTCTCTGTTGCTGCTTAGATAACTCTCCCCCTTTTGCCTGCCCATACCAGTTTTTCTTTTTTAGTTACTTTTTTCCTATCCTTTTTATTTTTTCTCTCCAAGATCCCTCTGGTTATTCTTTCCTTCTTAACTTCAACTTTTCCACCAATCTGTTTATTTTTCTTTGTGTTTTTTTTACCCTTGGTAAATCTGCATGTGTCTGTTTAGATTTCACTTTCCTTTCATCTTTTTACTTCACCCCTGTTATTTGGCTATTTCACTCATTCTCATTCACTCAGGATCCAGGGATAACTCTAGTTTCCCCACTTCTTTTATTATCTGTTCTACTTTTTCTTTTTTTTTTACTCTTTCATTTTTTATTCTTACTGTCTATTTCAGTGACTTCTGGTGCAATCGGGAACAGATTTTAGTCTGTACATTATCTTTAGGAAATTAATTTCTTATGTGAGAATTTGTGTATGTGCAAAAATAACAAATAGACGGTAAGAAGCAGCGAGTGCCATATTATTGTTAATTGCCCTCAAGTCAGAACAGACTCATAGCTAACCTTCTAGTAGGTTTTCAGGGCCTGTAAATAGAATGGAGGAGATTTCCTATCTTTGTCCTGTTGGGCCTTAGATGAATTTGAACTGCTCACCTCTTGATTGACAGCACATCTCCTTATCACCTAGGCCATCAGAGTTCCATAAGTGCTGTAAAAGAGAAATAAATTCTGAAGTAAACATATTCTTCTTGAGAATATCAGCAGTGTTTGTGGAACAATGTTGTTAGAGTTCACTCTTGAAGGATAAATAATATTTGGACAAGTTGAGATTGGAATGATGGAAATCCACATAAAAAAAAAGACACCAATTTGGTATCATTGATGAAAAAGTGTGATAATTTGTTTGCTTCAGGATATATAGCAAACATGGATGGGCAAGTGAAAGCTGCTGTTTAAGTATATATAGTACCTTTCACATTAATAAATTATTTTACTTTCCACAGTCCTAAAGGCCAAATCTTTGAACTTTGGAGAATAAATATTTTTCCCCCCAAGTAAAATCTTGCTGAAGATTATTAACAAATGGTCAGAAACAGTGTATTGTTAAGGACCTGGTCAAAATTCAAGCTGGGAGAGGCTATGAATACTGTTTTTTAGTTCATTATAAAAAAGAACAGTTTTATACATATATAGTTATTAGTTAAACTGTATTATGGTACATACTTGTCTTTTTGTTTTTTTCTTTGTGTTTTCTTTGTTGATTAAAAAGCTTTTTTTAATCATAGCTGTATATAAAATATACAAAGTAGTTTTTTATTATTGCCAACCAGATATTATGCATTTATAAAATCATGACATATTTTTACATAAAAATGAATAACTTAGGCTCAAGGACTTTCTAAATCAATATGTAATAAAGATTATAATGAGCTTGAAGTGCTTTAGTAAGTAGGCAGTTTGTGGCATGTTAAAAATTCTGCAGAATTATTAGAACTGAATTTTTTTCTATAAATAACCTAAATCTTTAAAATATTTTCATATATGAAGTATTGAAATGATGTTTATTTTTCTCCTTTTTGTCGTCATTTTTTATCTTATCATCCCAAATTTATAGCATGGCTTTTGATAAAGAACTAGCGTATAAGGAACTAATGTTGCAAAATTGGATAGCTTTTGCAGAGTTACATCAGGACATATGCAGCTGCTATAAAAAGCCAGGGAAACTCAATTGCAATTTTATTGTCCAGTTTGATAGATTTCCTGCCACCTTTGTAGCAGAGAAGCTGTTTGTCACTGTATCCCTTTCTTCCAGCAGCTGAACTAGGTTTTATAAGCAGTAATAGGCTCTTCTAGTTTAACTGCACAGTGTTGGTTACTTTAGTCTCCCTGTTGCAGATGTGTACTTGGTAAGAGCAACCTCAGTAAAACAAAATTTTAGTGTTGTATTTGTGGTTCAGGATTACATTTATTTATTTATCTTTCCCTTTAATTTATTGTTTCAGAATGTATATTATCTTAATAATGAAAATATTTTCATTTGATGTGATATGTTTTGTTGAATTAAGACTTTTAAGATGTTCAGAGTTATAAATAATGTCCAGAAACAACCATTTTGAAATAAACAAAATGAAACACTTTAGGCACATTAGTATAGTAGTATAACAGTATACTATTAGTTCTGATACTTTTATACATATTAACCTATAAGCAAACTTCATAAAAATCTGAACTCTGTACTATCCTGTGCTGTCTTTACAATCTCTGACATGCTTGAGCCCTTTGCTGAAGTCACTGTGTCAAACCATCTGTTGAGAGTCTTACTACTCTCTTTCACTGACCCTCTAACTTTCCAAGCATCCCTTTCCAAGGAATAAACCCTCCTAACAACATCCCCAAAATATGAGGTGAAGCTTCCTCATCCTTACCTCTAAGGAGCACTCTGGGCTGTAATTTCTCCAAGATTTATTTGTTTATTCTTTTGTACATCCATGGGATAGTAAAATTGTATGTTTTTGGGTTAGCAGGACCAATTTCCTACTCACTAAACAAGCTTGGAAGCAGGAATGACATCCACTTCCGAAGTAGCTTGTCTCCAGAAACTCTATGAACATGGAGAAATGATGTAAGTTATACAAGTGTTCAGGTCTTTCG
>NW_006399784.1:22100459-22120053 GCF_000299155.1 Elephantulus edwardii
CTAATGTCATTGCTCTTCAGTACTCTGGAGAGGTTCCTGACAGCTGACTTTCTCAGTGCAATTTGTCTCTTGATTTCCTGGCTGCTGGAACCAAGAGTGTTAATTGTGGAGTCAAGTAAACTAAAACTGTTATCAATCTCAATGTCTTCCCCTTCAGTAATGATAACTACCAATTGGCCCAGTGATGAGAATCTTTGTTTTCTTGATGTTGAACTTCAATCCATATTAAAGGCTGCAGTCCTTGACCTTCTGCATCAAGTGTTTCAGGTCCTGCTCAGTTTCAGCATGCAGGGATGTGTTATATGCATAATGTAGATTGTTGATGAGTCTCCTCCAGTCCTAATGCCACATTCCTCCTCGTACAGCCCAGCCTCCCAGATGATCTTTTCTCCATTTAAATTGAAAAGCTATGCCTCTTGGTTCAAGTATAGATTTTGCATAAGCACAATCAAATGTTCTGGGATTCCTATTCTTCTCAGAGTCAGCCTCTGCTAACTCTGGTGGCCTAGCAAGGAGGAGTTGCATTGCCAACCCAAAGGCAAATAGTTCAAATCTACCAGCTGCTCTGTGAAAGATGGGCAGTTTTCTCTTGTGTGATTGACGGCCTCAGTAACTCTCTGTAGGGTTAGTTATGGGTAGAAGTAGAATTCTACTTTCTGCCAATGAGTTCGTTTATTTTTTTTTCTAGGCACACTCTGTGTTTATTGCTGCATGTTTTTCTAATTCATTCTGCTAAAGCTAATGGCAGACTATAAGAAGTCTCAGATCAGCATAGTTCCAAATGCTTAATCAAGTGTCTTAAGTCCTTAATTTCTTACATTAACAGCTCCATCCATGGGTCAGTTTTTTAATTCCTCTATAGCACTTGACTTGAGTGATTCTCTAGAATGTTTCCCAGAAACTGAGACCTGTCAGGAATGACTTATCTGACCATAGGTATGCAGGCTGGTTTTTCTGGTGAGCCATGAGTGAGGATGCTGTAGATTGTCAGGTGTGGCACATCTAGATGGCAACTGTGGGTAATGTAGGTTGGATGCTGTGTGGCAATGAGTTTAAATTTTGAGTTTTTTTAAAACCTGCTGTAGGATCAGTTATGAACTTTTTCCAGCCTGATAGCAGTCAGTGAGTTTTAGGAATATTGACAGAACTAGTACTAGAATCACTTCAGAGTGAAATTTCCCCCCCCACCTCTACTATGTTCTGTTTACTTAAGAAGTTTATTATGTGTGTATTTATATTGTGTATGAGTATTTAGAGTCTAAGGAATTGGGAGTTGGTAGATGGCTGAGATAGGAGGCAGGCCAAACGTCACTATTGTTGCTGTGTAAACATAGGTATTCCACGTATCCAGAAATGACTGAGTCTGTCATTGAATCAGACCCCAATTTAGGAAGCACTGTGTATTCCATTTTGTTTCAGGGCCCATTTCTTCTTCTTTTTTTTTTTTTAATTATTTTTTTCCAAGTATTTTATATTGGTGTGCATACAAAATTCATATGCAGTGTATTTTATATAATTTATCTCCATGCCTGCTACTACTTCTTCATCTTTTCAGGACCCCAGTGGATCTTTGAGCATGAACATGAAATTTTTTTTCTTAAAGGTGTGAAAGATTATAAAGATAGTAATGGAAGTTGTTATTTAAGAATGTTTGAGAAGGGGAGCTCTGGTGGCCTAGTGGCAAGAAGCTGCACTGCAATCCCAGAGGAACACGGTTCGAATCCACCAGACGCTCTGCCGGAGAAGGAGGCGCAATATCCTCCTGTACCAGTCAGATCTGATTTGACGGTACACGTACACAAAATTAAAAAAAAAAAAAAAAAAAAAGAATGTTTGAGAAGCAGCATGAAAATATATCAGTAAGATAGTTTAATAGTAAAATAAAGTATTTTGAGGAAATTTAATAGTATTCTGCTGATGCAAAGATGGTGAAGCTGTCTTTCATACTTAGGACATGTAGCTAGGAAAGGCTATTTTTTTGAAGGATAGTCTGAGAAGGAGAAGTCAACACCTGAGTGAGGTGGATTGACATGATGACTTCAGCAACGGAGTATAGTGTATGAGAGATGATAAAGATAGGACAGGACAGGGTAGGGTTCTGGTCAGCTGTTCATACATAGGGTACTATGAGCTGTACTCCGTGGCACCTAACAACAACATTGGTTTAGTAATGTGTGAAATATAGTAATCCCAGAGGATCCCTCAAATGGTTTTAAACTAGTAGGAAAGATCAGTTCTATTTAATTGACTGCATTATCTGGACTCAGTAAGATAATGTAGCGTTGGTTAATGAGACCAAGATCTTTCACCTGATAGATTGACATGGTTCTTGCACAGGTGGGCTTAGCACAGGTGAGATTGTGAGGATGGCTCAGGATCAAGCAAGGAGTCCATAGCATTGCACTATTGGTTGGCACCAAGTGCTTTAAAATTTGTTTGATTCTAGCATGTTGTTAGTTACTTTTGAATTGGCTTTGTTTTGTAGCAATTCCCTGTATGAATGTTACTTAGTCCCATGCCATCTTCATGAACATTTTTATGTTCTAGTCCAGTAAGGTGTTCTAGTTGTATGGAGTTGCACTGCCACCCAAAGTTAGCTTTGATTCCAGCAGCTGCTCTAAGGGAGAAATATAGACAATCTTGTCCGCTGCTCCTAATGGCCTCTGAAAAACCACTGGAGAGTCAGTTATTAGTCAGTTCTGAATTGACAGCACATAAAAAGAACAACAGCAGCAGCAACGACAACAACAATAATTGTGGCTCCTGAATATTTTGAGTGCCTTCTAACTTAGAGTGTTACTCCTGGACAGTATTGTATTGTGATCCTTAGGGTTTTCATTGACTGTTTTTAGAAGTAGATTTCTAGGCTTTTTTCTTTATATCCCCTTACTGTGTTTTAGGTTTGAATCATCACTGACGTCTTCCTACAATGGGTAGCTCTGCAAGTCTTTTAAATAGTATACAACTGAGCAGCTTTGTCCACCATCATAATAGGAAACTTTGAGAAATCATTACTGTAAAAGTGCACATACTTGTTTTTAGGACTTTGTTTTGTGGGTTCTCACTTTTACATTTATATCCTATTACTAAATAATTTACACATGTAAAATTACTCATTGTTAGCTGTAATTAGGTAGCAGAGATAATGTTTCAAAGTACTCATTAAACTCTTGTGTTATGTACAGTTTTAGGAAATAATTGGTATTATTCTGAACAAAAACGTAGTTGTAGGATTTTCAAATTGCTTTCTTAACATTCTGTATGAGTTTTACTATGTCATTTAAGCTCCAGTGCAATATTTAGAGTTTGTATATATTAGGTGTATTTGCTTAATTTTTTAAAACAGTGCTCTTTACTATAGGGACATACTTGGTTTTGAATTGGTTTATAATTTTTATTGTTGATAAATTTGTTTTGTGACAGGTGTATCAGATAGAACAAGAGAGGAGGTGGTTTGTCCCCTCCCTTTCAGAACTAGTTGATGTTGTTATAGGGTGAAATTTATGCTTACTCTCCTGCTTATCCAAAGTGTCTGCTTAGGGTAAATTGGCTTATTTTTCAATTTCATAACTTAAAGAGTTATTTTTTTTTATTTGCATTCTGACAACTCACACTGTTAGTTTTTACTTACACTTAATTTCAAATGTCTTCCGTGATTATGTCGGTCTCTATAACTTGGCACTTTGGAAAGCTGGTTCTAAATACGGGTATTGTAGAGAAATATTTATGATTGTGTTTATTTAATGCCTTTCAGTATTTATATGCAGTTGGTACAGATTTATTTGTACATGCCTGTTGGTCATTATAATTGTTTTAGTTACAGAGAAATGCTGTGTGTGGATGGTTTAGAAGAATTGAAATTTTCTCAAAAGTCAGGAGACTGGAAGTCCCAATTTATGTCATGGATTTAGCAGGGAGATCTTTTGTCTATCTCAGCTCTTTTTTATCAGCTTTCTTATTTCAGTGCCATTGAATTGGAATCGACTCATAGCTGACCCTCCAGTGGGTTTGTGAGATTTCCCATCTTTCTTTCACATAGTGTCTGGTAGATTTCAACTTCCAAAAAGGTGCATCCTTTGAGTTGACATTGCAATAAATCACTTAACCAGAACTTCCTTTCAGCTTGTCATAGCCAGCAGGTGGTCGTATTCCTGGGCATGTATATGCATCTGCTTTATGTATTTGCCTTTTTCAGACATCTTTCACTTTTGTATGACTGGGTTTATTCTGGTCTTTTTAACACTCAGTAATCAATAGGTTTAGATCCATCCTATGCTGAGGAATCATCCATCCCAGTATGATGTCATTAACAAAACAAAAGAATAACCAGGTTTTCAAATAGGATCACATCCATAGATAACAAGGGCTAGAAAGAAAATCACATATTTTGAAGGGATAATTTAATCCATAACATTTTGACATACCGTGAATAGTATTTTGGATATTCATTTGTCTTAAATTATTGTTATGTTTCATAAAACTAGGAAATACTTTTGTTTTTTATGTAGCCCATCTTGTGATTTCTACTGTCCTATTGTAATTATTCAATAAATTTTAAATTAGAGAACCCAACTGTTGTAGGACAGCTTGCTAGCTGCACATTTAGATTAACAGTGGGAAAGCTGGTAGATTTTTGTATATTTTGGTGAATTTGGTGGACTGGAAAAGGACTGGCAAAAACATTCTTTGAAAATTATAAAGCCGTGAACATGAAATACATTGTTGGACTACATACTGTAAGACCTGCTGGTGGCCCTGTTTCCAAGTTTATGGCCCAAGACTTGTCTTTCAACCAATAACCCTGGAAATAATCTTTAACAAATCTCCTGCCTCCTTTTTGTTTATCTTTAATGCTTGTTGTGTGTATAATATATCTCTCCATAGAAGTCAATCCTTTATTTTCCACCAGGTTCTTGCTTACCTTGAGCACTGTTTTGCCATTTTGTGTTTATGTAATTCTCTGTTTTGAATTTTAATACCTGTGGGGTTTTGTGGGCAAAATCTCATTTTGGGAGAACACTTTACAAGTTTGCCATCATCTGACTCAATTTTATTCTCACAGAATTAAAGAAATTAGAATTGTTTGTTATTTATTCTCTACAAACTTGGGAGAATGATATATTAGAGTCCGTACTTAAAGAAGTTGCCTGTTGTTGTTGTTTATTCTCAAATCAAACCTGTAGCTGACCCACCAGCGAGTTTTCACAGGCAGTTAATTACATGAGAAGAGATGTTGCCTAGGACAATGTTTAAAATATCTATAACGATTCAGTGGGGTCCTGGTGACACAGTGGATAAGTGCTGAGCTATGAACTCACAGGTTAGCAATTTGAACCTTCCAGGCTCTCTACAGGAGGAAGATGTGACAGTATGAGCTCATAAACCTTTATAACCTTGAATATCCTGTGGCCAGTTCTACTTCCATTATGGTCACCAGGAACTAATTGACTTGTAATTGATGCAAGCAAGGTTTTTAAATTTTTTTTTAAAAATAACCTTTATTGTTTCTTTTTCTTTAGTTCAGCAAACAGTTCATTGCCTTCAAGTCAGAACTGACTCATGGCTGACTTTCCAGTGGGTTTCAGAGGCTGTAAATCACAAGGGAGGGATTTTCTCTTCTTTCTCCTGCAGAGCAACTGGTAGTTTTCAACTGCCCAACTTTGGGTTTGCAACGACACTCCTACCTTACCCACTACACCACCCGAACACCTCCTGTATAATTTACAGCCTCATGAAACCCACTAGCAGGTCAGCTATGAATTTGTTTTGATTTGATGGCAATGAGTTTGTGCTGGAGTCCCAAAGGCATGCAGTTTGAATCAAGCACCGGCTCCATGGGAGAAAGATGAGCGGTGTCCTCCCATGTGATTACCTGCCTCTGAAAACCTGTGGGAGGGTCATCTGTGGTTGGTTACAGCTTGATAGCATACAGCAACAACAATAAAAATAATGCCGCTTCATTATAAGGCATTTAAAGGAAGAAATTTGCTTCATCAGTTTACAAAGGAATTATTATTAATTGGCTGAATAGAAACTACAACTAGAAATGAAGAAATAGAAACTAAACTAGAAATAAAAATCATTGTAATGCAAAAGAAGGCTTTTGGCGATAGGTTTCATCCACTGCATTATGAGTAAATTCTTTACCCTTTTTTTCTTCCCTTCTCAGCTCTGACCTCCGATTGTACAGTATATTGTTCTCTGACTATACCAACCTTATCTTAGTTCTGAGGACTTTATACTTGTTCTTTCTTTTTGTAAAGCTTTTCTTCCTGGTATCTACACTATTTGTTCTTTCATTTTATTTTTGTTTCTATTCAAACATAATTTCCTCAGAAATGCTTTCTCTAACTACCCTGATATGATTTAGGCTTCCATTCTTGGTTTTCTATCTCCTTTATATTTTTTTAAAAAATTTATTGCTACTTGAAAGCTTTTTTTATTTCTTTGTTTTGTATTTTAAAAAAAATACTGGTTTATATACAATAATTTGTTTACATTTTGTTTCATTCATGTGATGCGTGACATTTGATTACATATTTATATTTACATTCTGTCTCTTGTATTAGAATGTAAGCTCCATTAATAAAAATAAGATTTGACCCCCCCAAAAAGAATGTAAGCTCCATGAAGACAGAATGTTTGTGTTTATTGTTCATCATGTCAAGTATATTGTAGATGTCATTGTTTTTTTTTATGAATTAAAAAAATATTTTATTATTTTTTGTATATGTATCATCAAATTGGATCTGACTGTACAGGAGGAGATTGCCCCTCCTTCCCCAGCAGAGCATCTGGTGGATTCGAACCTCAGGGAGAATTTTTTAATTAATTTTTTTATTTGGGTGAAAGTTTACAAATCATATTGCTTTTTTATTAACAATTTGTAAATAATTTTTGCATAATGTTAATGGATATTTTGATTAATTTTGTTACAAAAATTCTTAGTAAGTTTTGGTTTTATTAATTTTCAGACATATAGAAAGGGTGCCATTTCTTTCCATAGCATTTTTTTTCACCCTCGTCATATTTATATTAATTTGGATTCAGTCACTCATATATGGTTTCTTGCGTGTTTATTGACATGTCAGTGAATTTTTGTTGTGCAATAAAATGAAATCATGTTGTTGTTGTTATGTGCCGTCGAGTCGCTTGCGACTCATAGCGACCCTATGTACAACAGCCCTAAACTCCGCTCTATCCTGTGCCAATCACACTGTCTCTGACACTCTCATCCCAATTATCCCAGTCACTGAATCAATCCACCTCATAGAGGGCCTTCCTCTCCTGCGCTGTCCCTCCACCCTCCCAAGCATGATGTCCTTCTCCAAGGACCTGTCTAGTCAATTAAATTAACCCAATTCAAAATTACAGGTGAGAAATTGATATTTTATTAATATTACTCTGCCATTGAGGGAATAATGTGTCATCAATACACAAAGCACTTTGGTGATTTCTGGTTTACAGAGAGAAAGATTAGCATAAGTACAAAGGATAGCATATTACTTTAGATCTGAGATATTAGCGAAATATGTTCTAAAATGCAGTATAACTTGTTATAATTTAAGATTAGCTTTTTGGAAAAAATATTTTATATTTTTGTAGTTGATATGCATTTTATTTCTCATTTTACTGAATTAGGAATATATCGATGAATTAAGTTTTATTGTAATATATTGATTATGTCTTTGAAAGTGTTAAATAGATAATACTTTAAAAATTTTTTTTAAGATATTTTCTAGATTATTTTAATTTGTAAGTGTGTTTAAAATTATTTTCCCTTTTAAAAATCTAGGTCACTTTTGAACTACACAAAGAAAATCTTGCCAATGTATTCAGGGAACATCGAGATAAAGTTGGTGAAGAAATAGGGCCTTGTTCTTCAAGTCCTGTACCCCCAGTGCTTGATGTTAGCAGAGATGTTAATGTTGTTGAAGGGGCCCAGCAATCAAATACTGAAGATTCTCCATCATCCTCCAATATCATCAGAAATGATGATGAAAAATCAAGTATTGAGAAGGAATATTTGGTAGACTCTGCATGCAACATTGAACCAGAAACACATAATGCATATAATGAAGAAAGAAAAACTGGCCAAGAAAATCAGGATTTACTAGACGAAATCAACTTAGAAGAAACATTGACAAATGAGAATATGAATACAGACGATTTAGACGTATCTTCTGTGTTAACAGAACCTTTGACTGTTTCCTCTAGTTCTTTTAAAACAACTAGCAAAGATATTATGACCACAAGTGAAGCAACTGCTTCCTTAAGTTCTCCTTCTGAAGAAGATGCCTCAGAGGTTCCAGAATTATTGGATAAGTCCATAGTAGAGGAAGATGATGAAGATTATGTGGAATTAAAGGTAGAAAATAGTCCTCCTGAAGAAACCACTCTTTCTACTGAACTCCAAAGAAATAGTTTGTCTGTAGCTGCAACGAAAGCAAGTGAAATATTGGAGTTGACCAATAGTAACTGCAAAGAAGAAGACCCATTTACTAAAGAGCCAACTGATGCTGAAACTCAAGATTTTAAAGATTCAGGAATCTTGACTATGACAGCGTCAGGATCATCAGCTACCTCACCAGAAGCCACTGCTTCCCAGATAACCGAACAATCAGACATTGGTCATATCTTAGAAGAAGAGAAAGAAACAACTCGTTTTGTTAGAGAAACCAGATTAATTAAGGATTGTGCTGGTAACAGCCTAGACTCTCCTGCTACTGAGCAGAAGATTGCCAAGTTGGATGTTTCCAGCATTGCTACAGATACTGAGAAACTTGAATTAAAGGCCAGTACAAACATGGACGTATCTCAACCTCAACGGCCAGGACTTGAGGTGATTATTTATATTGTCGTCTTGAAGTGTATTTTATTTGAGTTATAACACAATAAGTGTATATGTACCTTGATTTTATTTTGAAGTTCGTTTAAGTGCTGTTTGAAATTATGTATGTACAGTCATTAAATTTCAAGTGTTTAGTGCAGACTTTACCATTTTATCTGAGTTCATTAAATGGAAACCTTGAAAACATTTTTCTATACCTATGTATGACTGAATATTACCTGTCAAAGTTTCAGAACTGGTATAATTTTCACTTAGAAAAGAAACACTGGGAAAATTTTACTTTTATTCCTTTATTTGACTAATCTAGTAACCAACCTAAGAACAATAGTATTTCAGCAAAATTATTAACTTCCTCTTTGCAAAGCCACCTGTCATTTTATAATTTTGTTTTTAAGTATATCTTAAAAATTGTTACTTGATGCTGATGTACTTTCTAAGATGCAGGAGATCTTTTGTTAGATTTACACAGTTTTCTCTACCAGTATATCTGACAGTGATTTAAGAAGCAATGGTTAGTTGAATGTTGTAATTTTCTACTTTAGTGAACTTTTTCCTTTCATTTTTGCTTGTTTGTTCTTCATTGCATTTATCTTTTGTTTGTGTTTCATCTTAGAAGGCTTAGGAACTAGATGCTGCTTTTTTTTTGGCTACTTTTTTATGCTAATATTCAAGACTAATGTGTTGATTTTCAATGTTACATTGGGGGAAATACTGAAATAGTTCTAACTATTGACTTATAGTAGTTTAGCAATTTTGGTTAGTTTAGTTTTTAGTTTAGTAATTTTTAAAGCAAATTTAAGGAATAATGTTATGATTCATTCATTATTTTCTTTTACTAATATCACTTAATATTATTTAAAATTTTCTATAGCAGATGTCCAGACGACAGGAGCAACCCGGGCCAGCTGTAGCTCCCGATGTAACTAATGAACAAAGGAGGGATTCCAGATCAACTATGTTTCGTATTCCTGAATTCAAGTGGTCTCAAATGCATCAACGTTTGCTCACAGATCTATTATTTTCAATTGAAACAGATATACAAATGTGGAGAAGGTTTGTCCATATGTTTATTATAAACGTGTATAAACCTTAGTCTTTGTTGTCAAAGAAATTGATGGAGGTAACACTACCCTTGTTTTAGACATTTGGTTGAAAAGTAGGCTATTCATGAGTCGGAGGTAGAGTTTAATTGACTTTTATTCTCCATTTTAAGAAACTCTGCCTGTTTATATTTCAAAACTTGCAACCTAGAGATTTTTCTTTTAAAAAATTTGTTGAACATTGTGTATAGCATATTTATTGTATGAAGTTCAACATGAGGTAAGTTTAATAAATTAATACTTGAAGTACTAAAATGAAATTGGAATAAAGGACATTGTACATTTCAACATAGTAAGTATTTTTTCAGTTATCTTCGGTTGTATACTTGTGATTTTGAAAATGCCTAGTTGGCTTATTTTTATTTGTATAATAGTCTTAAGCTGTTTCAAAGCATTCATGGCATCTTCTGAGAAGATAGTGGGAAGTTTAAATAGCCATTTGACTCCATATGCCCTTAATATTTACCACACTTATCTATTAGTTGTGTTCGCAGTTAAGGGTACTTTACATTAACTTTGTACATCAAGTATAAGATGTATAGAATTTATGTATTATCCATGAAGGAGGGTATGGATAGTAAACAGTGTTGTAGTCTACTTCTCAAGAAAGTATCCCTCAAATGTTTGCTGCATTATTGTCTTCCCTCAGCTTTTTTCTTATTTTACCCACTCTCAGATAGACAACTGATATTCTTTTCCCCCTATGTTATCAATAACAATTCTTTATCTTTGGACAGCCATTCAACGAAGACAGTTATGGACTTCGTGAATAGCAGTGATAATGTCATCTTTGTACACAACACAATTCATCTAATCTCTCAAGTGATGGACAACATGGTCATGGCCTGTGGGGGTATACTTCCATTGCTTTCAGCTGCTACATCAGCTACAGTAAGTACTTAACTGCTGTGTAAAACTGGCATGAAAACATGAATGCTATTCATTCTTATTTATTAACACGTGAAAGTTGTGACTACTTTACTGTAAGGATTGTAAATAAAAAGCAGTAGATTTTTAGTTATCGGAAAGAATTTTAGAATCTGTTCACAGAATAAGAAGACTAAAATGAATGTTGGATGAATCAGCTAATGAAGAGTTAGGGTGATGTAGTTATAACTTTGTGTTTCCGATGACATTTTTAAAAAGATGAAATGACAGCTGCATGCCTGTGTTCAACTGTGTAGATTTTTCAGAGCTTTGATTTTATCTGAAAAATTTAGAAATTTGTTGAGTATTTGTGTAAATTTAAATTTTCATTAGAACTTGGATGTAAATTTCAAACTTTATCATTTGCAGCATGAACTGGAGAATATTGAGCCTACTCAGGGCCTTTCAATAGAAGCCTCTGTGGCATTTTTGCAGAGGTTAATCAGTCTTGTGGATGTACTCATTTTTGCAAGTTCTCTTGGCTTTACTGAAATTGAAGCTGAAAAAAACATGTCATCTGGAGGAATTTTACGGCAGTGTCTCCGACTGGGTGAGCTTTTTTTTTTTAAAAAAAAATTATTAATTTTAATGAACATTTACAGAGATTTTGGATTTCTATTCGTTCATTGTTGCCTTTTTCTCCCTTCCCACCCCTCCTCCACAGTTTGCTCTTCTCTTTGAAAAGTAAAAGAAAAATTCCTTCATTGGTATATAATCCCCCCACTCCCCTGCCCCGGGTACACTCCACTATGCAATCTTCATTCTGGACTCTTGTGATAACCATAATATGGGTGAGCTTTAAAACTAGTTGGGATTATTCTTTATAATTTAGCTATAATCAGAGCAGTAAGTTGAACAATTTTCTTTGCTCCTCTGGGTGGAAAAGCATTTGCTAGGAACTTAGCATATGACTGCTTTTCAGCCTTTTAAGAGTAAAAGGCTATCTTCTCTACTGTCCTGTAGAGGTAGTTCTCAAGCCATACAGAGTGGTGGATGTGTGTTTTGAAAATGATGTGGTCAGCACCCTCCTCTGTCCCATGATGTGTCTAATTTCACCACTGGACCAATTTGCAGCATCAGGATGGATGGTGAAGAGATTGAGATTGTTCACAGCTTTAGTTTGCTTGGCTCCACAGACAACACTCTTGGCACCAGTAGCCAGGAAATGAAAAGACATACTGCCATGGGAAAGTCTGCTGTTAGGGACCTTTCCATAGTACTGAAGAGCAATGGTGTCTCTCTGGAGACTAAGGTGCATCTGATACAGGCCATGGTCTTTGTAATCACTTGTTATGCATCAGAGAGTTGGACAATGACTAGGGAGGATAGAAGGAGAATTGATGCCTTTGATCTGTGGTGCTGGATAAGAGTATTAAGGGTACCATGGACTGCTAAGAAAACAGATTTATCCTGGAGAGGGTTAAATCAGGCTGCTACTTGGAGGTAAGGATTCTCAGGCTTTGTCGGTGGAGGGACAGCGCAGGAGGGGAAGGCCCTCTATGAGGTGGATTGATTCAGTGACTATGGTACTCGGTATGGGTGTGCCAGAGACAGTGCGATTGTCACAACACAGAGCAGAGTTTAGGGCTATTGTACTTAGGGTAGCTATGAGTCGCAAGTAACTCTACGGCACATAACAACAACAACAATTGTTATTTGATACCATAGAGTTGAATATGACTCATAGCAACCCTTCACAACAGACCTGTATTCTGTCCTATTTTTTTTTAAATAAAATTTTATTTAAATTGTGATTTTAACAAATATACACAGAGAAGTTAGATTTTCATTCGTTGATTGTTACACATTTTACCTCTTTGCTCTCCCTTGTCCCTCCCCCAGTTTACTTTAAAAAAAAAAAATCGTTCATTGTTTCCCAATTTCTTCCCCCTCTGCCCTGCAGTCCTTTCCCCCATGATTATTTTTTATTTTGGGCTGTTGTCATACATATAATGCCTAATCATATATTCATTTTAGAGAGTTCTTTCTTTCATTTTTTGCAATGCAGTGTTATTATCTATCCACACCTATCCTGTTCTCTTCCCAATCCCCCATATTATGCCATTTTTATCATCTCTACACATTGAAAAGGACAAAGACATCATGGAGATGGCTGTCTGACCTTTACCTGCTCCACAAAGGAAGACAGTCCCTGCCAGAAACATCTATAATGCAAAACCAATTCCCTTGAAGTCAGATATGTACTTCATGCTCCTGCATCTCTCTCCACTAATTAAACACTAATCGTACTGCTCTATTGGGTCCAGAATTCATTGCAATAGCTTACTGATCACACAGACTGTATTAGAGAAGTCAAAAGTTTATGATTTAGGTTGGTAGCACGTAATAGAGAAGCCATCAGGACAGCTTCTGAAATGTGCTTGCAGGTACTTTATCCTTCAGACTTCTGGCTTTAGACTAATATTACAAAGCTCTTAGCCTTGTCAGTTATGGCTGTGCCCTCTCCCTAGTTTTCCAACAAATTTCAGCCAAGATTCTTAGCTTTGATATCATAGTGTAGCTGTACTAAGATCAACTCTACCTCATGTTTGGTCTCTCGTTCTTTGTTCTGGCTGTGCTGTTCTCTTGTAGGTCTGCTCGGAACAAGAATCTCTGCCCCGAAGGGCATTATCTTACTTTTGCCTCGGTAGGGGTGAGATTCTCAAATTCAGATACACATTGCTGAACCTGCTTAATTTTGTGGTTAGGCAAGACAGTCCGCTTGTGGGTAGACCACCATTCCGCATTAGCATGTCCTTGCCTAGCTATATGCCAAAGTCAAACTCAATGGCTAGAAAAGCTGTTTTGAATTATAATCCCTTAGCACCACTATAACCAATGTTAGATGGATCTTAGCTGGAAACCAAAAGTACTAGAGTAAGGTCTGTCTGTGTTTGATTGAGGATGCAAAGGCATTGACTGTGTGGATCACAAGAAACTGTGGTTAACTCTGAGAAGAATGAGAATATCAGAACGCTTGACTGTGTTTATGCAAAACCTATTCTTGAGCCTGGATGCCGTCGTAAGAGTAAGGAAATGCTGCGTGGTTCAAAATCAGGAAAGGAATATGGTAGGAATGCATCCTATCGCCTTACCTTTTCAATCTGTATGTAGAACAGATCATCTGGGAGGCTGCACTTTATGAGAAGGAATGTAGCATCAGGATTGGAGGAAGACTCATCAACAACCTGCGTTATGCAGATGACACAGCGTTGCTTGCCAAAACTGAGGAGGACCTGAGACATGACTACAGATGGTCAAAGACTGCATCCTTGAATGTGGATTGAAGGTCAAAATAAAGAACAACAAAAAATATTCTTACCACTGGGCCAGTTGGCAGCATAATGATAGACAGAGACTGAGATTGTTAACAACTTCAGCTTGCTTGGCTCCTCATTCAGCACTCTTGGTATCAGCAGTCAGGATATCAAAAGACAAAGTGCATTGGTAAAATATGCTGTCAGGGACCACTCCAGACTACTGAAGAGCAGTGATTTCAGTCTACAAACTAAGATGCGCCTGTTGCAGGACATAGTCTTTGCAGTTAACCTGCTGTGCATCAGATAGCTGGCTGGACAATGACTAAGGGTATTAGAAGAAGAATCAATACTTTTGAGTAGTTGTACTGAAGAAGAGTACTGTGTATACTCTTGACTGCTAAGAGAACAAACAGGTCTGTCCTGGAGATGGTGAAATCAGGGTATTTCTTAGAAGTAAGGATCTTGAAGCCCTGTCTGACATACTTTGGGAATGTTGCCAGGAGGGACCAATCCTTGTAGAAGAGGGACATCATGCTTTTAAGGGTGGAGGGCCAGTGCAAGAAAGGAAGACCCTGAATAAGATGGATTGACTCAGTGACTGGGGTACTTGGGGTATCATAGACCATTAAATTGGCTCAGGACAGAGCAGGGTTCAGGGCTGTTGTACATAACATCAATATGATTCAGAGTTGACTAGATGGCATATAATACCCACCCTCCCCCCATTATGATTCTCTTTATTATCTTATTAGAGTATAGATTATCTTGATATAGATTATTATAGAGTATAAATTTGATAGGTCTTTGGTAGAGGTTAAAGTGTCTTTTGAGCAATCCCCAGGAGATGCTTAAAAAAAATTTCGGTAGAATTTTCATTAGAATTATTCAGATACAGGCTTTATTGAAATAAACAGTATTAATTTTTTTTAACAGTTAATAAAATAAAATCTTTTTTTTTCTTTCCTTCTGGAAGTACTTAGCTTAGCTTAGTTCCCAGCTATCGATCATTTGCCATATCATTTGTCTGCAGTTAAGTACCTGGAGACTAGAGAGGACTAATGTTGCAACCTGCCTTTGGGTTGGCAGCATAGCTCCTTACCAGTAGGTCACCTGAGCCTCCTATGTTTAAACTTAGAGTGCTTTAAGTTATTTGATGTAACAGTTTACAAATGTTTGTTTTAAAATTGAACTTAAGATTCAGTCAAGTCATGGGTTGCACTGCCTACCACTGAGGACAGTAATACATGTTAGGAGTAGTGGCCTGCACTCATATATGAAATTCCCACCGGGCTGTGCTGCAGACCAGAGAGAACTAGAATGACTTTAGGAATGGAATGCTTTACCAGCAGCAAGGAACTGTAGTAGAGTGAGTTACCCTACCCTAAAAAAGGGAACACTTTAAACCTACATCAAATCAGTGGCTTTATACAGATAAAGAACTATGAACAACCTATTAATCTGGTACAACACAGTACCAGGTACTGATAGAATACTAATTGACAGATTTCAAGAAAGAGATGCAGCTGTGAACGCCGTCACCAGGTTGTGCCAAGAAGTCTGTCTGGTTGTCAACTACCTGTGCAACTGACGAGAACAGATCCATATGCATTCCCATTTTTAAAAAAGTGATTTGACAGTGTGGAAATTATAGAAGAGTGTCACTGCTATCACATGCATGCAAGGTCCTGATGAAGATTATCCAAAAATTACTGCAACAGTACATCGATGAAGAACTGCAAGATGTGCACTCTGAGTTTAGAAGCTGAGTTTAGAAGAGTCTGTGGCCCTAAGGCCATTATAGCCAGTGTTAGCTGGATCTTGGCTAAAGGAAATAGTACAAGATAAATGGCTGTTTTTCATTGACGATGCAAAGACATTTAACTGTGTGGATCACAACAAATTGTGACTGACCTTGAGAAGAATGGGCATCCAGAACACCTGATTGTACTCATGGCAAACCTATTCTTCGAACAGGAAGCAGATCAGAAAAGACCAAGGAAACACTGCATGGTTCAAAATCAGAAAAGTTTTATATCAGGAATGCATCTTATTTCCTTACCTTTTCGATCTATATATGGAACAGATAATTCGAGAGGCTAGACTTCCTGAGGAGGAATGTGGCATCAGGACTGAACTCATCAACAGCCTTCATTATGCAGATGATACAACCTTGCTTGCTGCAGAAGACCAAGGATTGCAGTCTTCAGTGTGGACTGAAGCTCATCATCAAGAAAACAAAATTTTTCACCACTGGGCCAAATGGCAACATCACGATAGATGGTAAGAGATTGATATTATTAACAGTTTCAGCTTATTGGCTCTACAGTCAGCACTCTTGGCATCAGCAGTCAGGAAATCAAAAGATGAATGGCATTGGGAAAATCTGATGTCAGGGACCTCTCCAAAGAGTTGAAGAGCAATGCATTCACACTTACTTACTACGCTTCAGAGAACTGAACAATGACTAATGATAATAGAAGAAGAATTGATGCCTTTGAGTTGAGGTGCTTGGGAAGAATATTGAACATGGACTGCCAAGAGAACAAACATGTTATGTCTTTCTGAGGGTGAAACCAAATTGTACCTTGGGAACAAGGATTTTGAAGCTCCATCTCACATACTTTGGCCATGATGTCAGGAGGCGTCATTCATTGAAGAAGGCCATCATGCTAGGCAGAGAGTAGAGACAGACAGCACAGGAGAGGAAGATCATAAATGAGATGGTTCAACGCAGTAACTGGGGTAATCGGGGTATGTTTGTTGGAGATTGGCTCAAGATAGAGCAGGGTTCAGAGCTGTTATACATAGTATTGCTGTGAGTTGTGGACAACTCAACATCATGTGACAGTAACAACAATATTCAATATTGTATGGTAAGTACTTGCTAGGAAAGTATAACAAGAGAAGGAATTAAGGAGCATCTAAATAGGCAAAGAGGGGGTAAAACTGTTGCTATATGCAGATGATATGGTAATGTATACAGAAAACCCCAAAGACTCAACAATAAAACCCATTAGACCTAGTGTTGTTGTTGTTATGTGCCGTTGAGTCGCTTGCGACTCATAGCGATCCTATGCACAACAGCCCTAAACTCCGCTCTGTCCTGTGCCAATCGCACTGTCTCCAACACACCCATCCCGATTATCCCAGTCACTGAATCAATCCACCTCATAGAGGGCCTTCCTCTCCTGCGCTGTCCCTCCAACCTCCCAAGCATCATGTCCCTCTCCAAGGACCGGACATCCTCACAACATGTCCAAAGTATGTTAGACGGAGCCTCAGAATCCTTGCCTCCAAGGAGCCACCCGGTTTAACCGTTTCCAGGACAAATCTGTTTTCCTAGCAGTCCATGGTATTCTCAATACTCTTCTCCAGCACCACAGCTCAAAGGCATCAATTCTCCTTCTATCCTCCTTGGTCTTTGTCCAACTCTCTGATGCATAACAAGTGATTGCGAAGATCATAGCCTGTATCAGACACACCTTAGTCTCCAGAGAGACACCATTGCTCTTCAGTACTTTGGAGAGGTCCCTAACAGCAGACTTTCCCATGGCTTAGACCTAGTAGAGCAATTTAGTACAGTGATAAGATATAAGATTAATATACAGTAATCAGTGGGATACCTTCATAGTAACAGCAACAACTGAAAATGGAAAAGGAACCTAAGAAAGCAATATCATTTATAATATTGTTATTGTTGGTAGTTGCCCTCGAGTTGAGTATCACTAATAGCAACCCTTTCAACTGGCAACCTGAACACTGCTCCCTGTCTTGTCATTCACAAATTGAGATACTTGGGAATAAAATTACCTAGAGTTACAAAAGACCTGTAAAAGGAAAACTACAAAACACTTTTTGAGAAACAATGAGTCCTAACTAAGTAGGAAAATATTCCTTGTCCGTGAATTGAGTGATTCAACATAGTGAAAATGATAGTCCTACCAAAAGCAATCTACATGTTTAATGCAGTCCCAACACAGATAGAAAAATCCTTTTTCAAAGAGATAGATAAGGCATTTGGCAAGTTTATTTGGAAAGGAAAGAGATCCTGAATAAGCATGACACTCCTGAAAAACAATAGTGAACTGGGAAGCATGGGACAGCCTGATCTTAGAACCTACTGTTCTTGTTATGTGCCATCAAGTCACGTGTGATTCATAATGACCTTATGTACAAGACTCTGAACCCTGCCCTATCTTGATCCGGTCTCACTGACTCTGACACACCTAGTCCCATGTCCCAGTTACCGTGTCAATCCATTTCATTACCAAAACAGCATTGTATTGCTACAATGATAGACACATGGATATATGGATTAGAATCAAGAGCTCAGAAATTAGTCCATTTAGCTACGATTAATTAGCATTCTACAACGAAACAAAACTTATCAAATGGGGAAATGACAACCTCTTCAACAAATGGTTCTCACAAAACTCGATATTCACCTGTGGAAAGCTGAAGCAGGATCCATATCTTACATCATACACAAAGATCAACTCAAGGTGAATCAGTGATTTAAGGGTAAGACCTCAAACCATAAAGATCATTAAGAGATACAATGAGACCAAACTTAAACCAATAGTATATATAGGCTTCCAAATATATTGAGAAATACAAAATTAGGAGAGGGTAAAAGTGATGAATGAGATTTTCTAAAATTTACTTTCCTCTGTGTATAAAAATGTTTTCTAATAGGGTAAAAAGAAAACCTATACACTGGTGGGGGTGAGGGGCGCGGGGAGGCAAATCTGCCTTTGACATCTCAGAAAGGGGTCTTATAATCAAAGTTTACAGAATCTATAGAGCAGTGGTGGCAGAAGGTGTGCTGCAATCCTGAAGGCACACAGCTCGAATCCACCAGCTGCTCCACATGAGTAGGATGGGCAGTCTCCTCCTGTGCAATTAAACTGCCTCTGAAAACCCATTTTAGGGTCAGCTATGGGTCGGTTCTGCCTCAATGGTACACAAAGTTTACAGATCTTACCAGCCTTCGACAGGGAAAAAACTAATAACCCAGTCACAAAATGGGCAGAACACATGAAAAGACTTTTCACAAAGGATGACATTCAGATGGCTAACAAACTCATGAAGAAAGAGATTGAGATTCTTAACAATTTCAGTTTATTGGCTCCACAGTGAGCACTCTTGGCACCAGCAGTCAGGAAATCAAAAATTAATTACATTAGGAAAATCTTCTGTTAGGGACCTCGCCAGAGTACCAAGAAGCAATGATATCAATCTAGAGACTAAGGTGCACCTGATCCAGGTCATGGTCTTCGCAATTTCTTGCTATGCATCAGAGAGCTGGACAATGACTAAGGATGACAGACAAGAATGATGCCTTTGAGGTGTGTTGGAGAAGAGTCTTGAACATACCATGGACCACCAAGAAAATAAATAGGTCTCTTTTGGAGAGGGTGGAATAAAGTTTCTCTTTGAAGGCTAGGATTTTGAAG
>NW_006399784.1:22120848-22123606 GCF_000299155.1 Elephantulus edwardii
CAGACTGTTCGTTCATAGGGTCGCTATGAGTCATCTACGACTCGACGGCATTAAACAACAACAACAACAAAGGCAGTGCTTCAAATTATTTTGTAGGGAAGTGTAAAACTTGACAGTTTATGGTCTTTACTACTTTCCCCCTCCCCCCCAAATTCAGCTGTGCTCTGTTACAACCTTTTTGGTTACTTCTTTCTCAGTTATTCTCTATTAGTCATGTAATAATGTATTAGGATTTAAAAGTCTACTTTATGTAAGTTTTTATTTTGTCCCTAACTTTTTATCTTTCTTTTGTTTTATTACCTTCTATACTACTAGTTTGGTGGGAAATTTTGATGATTATGTGATAATAAAATATTAAAGGTCATATAAATTACATTTTAAATTTAAAAATGAATTAATAATTACTTTCTAAATAATCAGGTGTTTGCCTTCTTATTGGAACTTCCTAGAGATGGTTTTGTATACTTTATGAAATAAATGTCATTTTCTGTCTTCTACTTTTTAACCATCTTTAATGAAAACAAATAAGAGCTAGTTCTTATAAATTTCATATCTGCCCTTCTCTGAATATCCCCTTCTTAGAAAACAGTGCAAGAAAATAGGAAAACTTGCCAGTTTTGCTATTTTACCATAAAGAAAGTAATAGAAGATTATGACCTAAAACAGTTTGTGTCTATCTGCTTTACTTTCTGTTTTTCACCACCTTTCTTTATTTCTTCACTGTATTTTCAGATAGCTCAAGTAAGGCCAAACAATTTAGTGTTAAGAGTCTTCAACCTTTTTCATATTACTACTGTGCTGTAGAATAGCTAACAAAGTCAGATAGCTATAGGTAATAAAATCCAGAAAACAGTTTGTAATTCACTAAAGATAATGTGTTATTTTAAAAAAACTTTATGCAAATTAAATCATGTAGGTGATTTTTATTGATTTCATATTCAGAAAGAAAACTTTTGTTTTACCTGATCTTTTCCTGATTATAAATTACAGTGTGTGCAGTGGCAGTAAGGAATTGCTTAGAGTGTCAGCAGCATCTACAACTGAAAACGAAGGGAAACACAGCAAAAGGCCAGAAGACTCTATATAGCCTGATTCCCCTGGTGAAGTCTGCATCAAAGGTAAGACTGTAGAATAACTTACTAAAACCAACCAAAAATTCTTAAGATTGAGGTCTTAACATTCCTTGTTCATTTCAGTGTAATGATGGATCTGACAGTTCTCAATATAGTTATTTTTTTAAATTTTTTTTTTTTTGCTTTCCATTCATTGTTGCACACTTTCCTTTCTGCCCTCCCCTCCCCCCGTTAACTTTTCTCTTTGATTCAGTATAGTTATTTTAAGCTGTAAATATTTAAATATTTGTTGCGTTTAAATATATAATAAAAATTTGATTATACTCAAATCTTTTCTTTTTTCTAATTATTTTCTTTCTTACAATTATATTTCCTTCAGATATGCCAATTTGTATTTCATGTATTTGTTGAGATAGTGTACTGTTGTTTATCTTTACGTTGTTTGTCTTTACATAACTTTCTTCTGTACTTCCCTGTTCCCTTCCACTCTACCTTCATGCCACCCCCCACCATCTCATAGGGCATACTTTGCCCATCTCTGCTTACAGAGAGAAGCATGTGTGTGGGAATTCCTAAGAAAAGCAGTGTTAGAGCCTTCCCTTTCCTAGTCTTTAGAATGTTGTTTTTATTATTTTTAAAAATGGATGTTTAATTTCTGTGTGTGTCTGTTTTTGTTTCTTTTTGTCTTAGGGTCCAATGGATATTGCAACTGCTGGTATATCTCCAGTAAGAGATCTTGACAGGCTTTTACAAGACATGGATATTAATCGGCTTAGAGCAGTTGTATTCAGAGATATAGTAAGTTTTAATATTTATTTCACATATACTTTTTTTTGGTGCCCTGAGGTCACTGGGCTGTGGTGGGGGCTGAGGTGCGTGGTTGTGGAGCTGCAAGGGGCGCAGGGGAAGGGGAGGAAAGCAAGGGACTAGGGGGGACTTAAGGAGCGCAGGGCTTGGACACTACCACCAAGAGGTGGGGGCCGGGCTTGGGCGCTGCTGGTTGTTTATACAGCAACATCCTGTGTGTCAGGGGTCACACAGTGGCGGGTAGTCTTCGCTCCTCTGGAGTTCCGCGGTGGGTTGCTGACTATTGCTCTTCCTGGGTCTCTTCCCGGCCCGTCTGGCGGCGGAGTTCCGTCTGGCGGCGGAGTTCCATCTGGCCTAAAATTTTTTTAATTTAAACCTCTTGTTTAGAGTCAACAAGACCTCCTGGAGGGCCCTTGTATTTAAAAATTGGACCCAAGGGATTATTTCTTATAAGTCATACAGCACTCTTCTGTCAATTTGCAGTGCTGAGGTAATCTGGGTTTGCTGTGATGCTGAACCTTGTACCATTGAGGTCTCAAATGCCATAATGGCTGCCCATGGTGGACAGTGTTTGGTGGAGCTCCCAGTTTAAGACAGATTTGGAAGCAGGAGTGGCATCCACTTCCTAAACCACATGCATCTGGAAACTCTATGAACTTGGAGAAACGATAGTTATAGAAAGCCCTCAGGTCTTTTGTTCATAGAGTTACTGTGAGTCATGTGCGACTCAATGGCAATCAACAACAACAACAACAATATTCTAATAATTATTTACAATTTTGGAATCATGGGGCTGGAAGAAAGCAGAGGAACAAGAACTGTCCAGGCTTGGAAATGCCCTCACTCCTCATTCTCTCTCTCCTATTTGAATGAAAATC
>NW_006399784.1:22124718-22125533 GCF_000299155.1 Elephantulus edwardii
ACTTTTAAATGACAAATACTTATAATTCTGAAGTATTCAGAGTGGGGACTCCTTGTGAAGTATAGTTTAGTGTAGATAAATAATAAAAGGAAGTTAGTGTACAACAGTAATAATAGTAATAATCTTAATGCATTTTTGTATAATATGCACTAAAATTGCTTTATATGTACTTGCAGAGTTGAGCAACTGCTTAATTACTTAATTACTGCATAAGTTACGATTTTATAAATGAGAAATTCAAGGAACAGAGAGCTAGAATAACTTTTCAAATCTAATGTAATTTAAAATGATATGATGAGAGTTAAAGCTAGCTATCTAGCTCCAGAGTCCATGTATTCTGAATGTAATAAAATACTCGAGTTCTGAATGGTGTATAGTTATATTTAATATTGCATGTTTGTCTTAACTTCATTAATATGATTATTATTACACAGCATTGTTGTTGCTGTTGTTTGGTGCTGTCCAGTATAACTCATAGGGACCCTGTGAACAACAAATCTGAATCCTGTCCTATCCTGTGCTATTTCAACACTTCCTTGACACACTAGAGCCCATTATGACCATCAATATGTCAATTCTTTTGGTCAGGGGTCTTCTGCTCCTTTGTTGACCCTCCACCCTTTCAAGCATCATGTCTCTCTTCAAGAAATAACTTCTCCTAGCAACATGCCCAAAATGTGTGAGGTGTAACCACATCATTCTTGCCTCCAAAGAGCACTCTGGCTGCACCCTTATAAAGATGTTTGTTCTTTTGGCAGTCCATACTATTCTCCAGCAGAACACCTCAAAGCATCGATTCTTTTTCTGTCATCTTC
>NW_006399784.1:22125633-22127840 GCF_000299155.1 Elephantulus edwardii
TTTTTTAGAAAGAAAAGTTTCCTTTAACCCAGCAACAATAGCAGAGTTTAACAGGCCAACAAACCTGGCAAGGTTGTGGAGAAATTGGAGCTCTTATTCACTGCTGATGGGATTGTGAAATAGTACAACCACTATGGAAGGCAGTCTGATACTTTCTTAGAATGTTAAAATAGAAATACCATTTGCCCCAGCAATTCCACTACTGAGAATGAATATACATGAAGAAAACTAGAGCCATGACTCAAACAGATGTATACACACTAATTTTATTGCTACTTTATTCACAATAGCAAAGAAATGAAAGCAACCCAAGTACCCAGTAACAAACAAAGGGTTCGAAAAATGATGGTACATTCACAAAATGGATTATTGGATAGCATTGAAAAACAGTGAACTCATAAAAGATTACACAACTTGTGGGAGCCTGGAGGACATTATGCTGAGTGAAATATCTGTCACAAAAGGACAAACACTGCATAACACCACTGTTATAAAATAAGGTAGGCATAGAGGAATTATGGAGAGAACAGGAAAATAGTGCATAGATAATGAACATTGCAGTAGGACAGATGAAGAAAAGAACTCTCTGAAAGGAATATGTTGTGGTTTTATGTGCGACTAATTCCACTGCAACTCATAGCAACCCTCTGCACAGTAGCTCAGAGCCCTGCTCTGTCCAAAGCTAGTCTTACTGTCTTTGACACACCTGATCTTATTATCCCAGTTATTTTATCAGTTAGTCTCATTTTTGTGTCTTGCCCTGACCCTTGACCCTTCCAAGCATGATATCTTTCTCCAAAGACTGATCCCTCTTTCCTACTTGCACAGAGTATGTGAGACTGAGTCTCAAAGTCTTTCCTTTTACAGAGCAGCTTGGTTTCACCCTCTCCAGGACAGACCCATTAGGAATATATAATTATATGAAAGGAATATATGATTATGCATAAATGTATGATAACAAGTCTGCAACAAGGGGTGTGTTGTGGGATAGGTTTGGAATGGGAAGAGAAAAGAGAGGAAGAATATATTGAACAATGTAAAAAATATAAAAAATTTAAAATATATAGTCAGTCTTAAAAAAGTTTCTTTAGAGTAATATTGATAAAGTACTTTTTTCATAAAGACACCTAAAGCTATATGGAAGAGAATACAGATTTTATCAAAGATCATTGCTAATTCTACTCACTAGGAATTTTGGTATTATTAATATATTTGAACACTTACTAGATAATAAGCTTGTTGTTGTTGTTAGGTACTATTGAGTTGGCGAAGCTTTTATTAATCTTATAAACAACACATCTGAAACTTGCCAGGCCCTGAACCATATCTGTCATACCGAAGCTGATTGTGACTGCCACTGTGTCCATGTTGTTCAAAGTCTTCCTCTCTTTTTCTGACCCTATACTTTTCCCAGCCTGTTGTCTCTTTCCAAGGATTGATTCCTCATGATATATACACTCACAGTAAGTGAAACTAAGTTTCTCCAGCCTTGTCTCTAAGGAGCACTCATTGGACTTCTTTCAGCACAGATCTGTTTATTCATTATTCTATCCATAATGTAGTCACCAGAGGAATGTCTATCTGAGCTTCATTGACTATGCAAACACATTTAACTGTGTGAATCACAACAAATTGTGGCTGACTCTGAGAAGAATGGGAATCCCAGAATACATGATTGTGCTTATGCGAAACCTATTCTTGGACCAGGAAGTAGTCATGAGAACAGAGCAAGGAGACACTGCATAGTTCAAAATCAGGAAGGATGTATGCCAAGGATATGTTCTATCTCCATACATTTTCAATCTATATGCAGAACAGATCATCCAGGAGGCTAGGCAGTATGAGGAGTAATGTGGTATCAGGATTGGAGGAAGACTCATCAACAACCTGCGTTATGCAGATGACACAACCCTGCTTGCTGAAAATTTAGGAGAATCTGAGGCGCTTGCTCCACAAGTTCAAGGACTGAAACCTTAAATATGGATTGAAGCTTAACACCAAGAAAACAAAGATTCTCACCAGTGGTCCAGTTGGCAACATCATGATAGACAGTGAAGAGATTGAGATTGTTAAAAGCTTTCATTTGGTTTGCTTCACAAACAACACTCTTTATACCAGCAGTCAGGAAATCAAAAGACAAATTGCACTGGGAAAGTCTGCTGTCAAGGGACATCTCCAGAGTACTTAAGAGCAATGATGTTAGTCTG
>NW_006399784.1:22128505-22129723 GCF_000299155.1 Elephantulus edwardii
ACTTGGGAGAAGTTTCTTACAGCAGATTTCCTGAATGCAACATGTCTTTTTAATTCTTGACTCCTTTCAACCTTGGGTGTTGATTGTGGATCCAAGTGAAATGAAATTATTGAAAGCTTCTGTCTTTTCTTCATCTATCATGATGTTGTCTGTTGATCCAGTAGTGAGGATTTTTGGGTTTTTTTTATCTTAAGATGTAACCCATATTGAAGTCTTTGATCTTCTGCAGTAAGTGCTTGAGGTCTTCACCTTCTGGAAACAAGGTTATGTCATATATATAATGCAGATTGTTGATGAGTCTTCTCCAACCCTCATGCCACACATTCTTCCTCATATACTGCAGTTTTTCAAATGGTTTCTGCAGCATACAGATAGAATAGGTATGGAGAAAAGCTACAACCTGATATATATCTTTTCTGATTTTAAACCATGCAAAATTTTACTTGTAAGTGATATTAATAATTTTGTCTAACATTTTCCCCAGTTATTTGGGTCACTTTTTTAGTTAATGAGAACAAATATAGATCTCTTCCACCCAGCTGGCTTGGTGTCTGTGTTCCATATTTGTTGATAGGTACTGGTGCATTTCTTTCTTGTAATGCCCATCAAGTTCTGAAGCTTATATTTTGCCTATGACCTTAGTGCATTTTGGACTTTTTTCTTCAGTACTTTTTTTGTTTTGATCATGTTCTAACTCCTGAAATGGTTCTTTTTTAACCAAATCCTTTTGATACAGTAAGTCTGTATATTTCTTGCATCTTCTTTTGACTCTTTGATGCAGGAAGCTGCATTATACAATATTTTGCCTGGAGAATTCTTCTGTCTTGCAACTCTAGACTTGAACTTTTTACTTTTTTAAACTTGAAAATGCTATGTGTGTTCTTCCCTTTTGGTTTTCTACCTTCTGATCATTGAATCTGTCATTATTATACTTTCCTTTGTCTTGTTGAAGGGCCTTTTGAAATTTTCTCTTTAACTGTCCTATCAGCATTTTGTTCCCCTTGTTTTTACGTTTTTTGGTTCTAGAATAAGTTTCAGCATTTATTCTGATGTTCACTTTGAGCTTCTTTTTTTTATATGTTTTTTTAAGTAACATTTTATTCTTTTTAGGGATAATGACCTTTTTCACTTTTATATGTTATTAGGTTATTAGTGTGTTATTGTTGTTGTTATGTGCCGTTGAGTCGTTTGCGACTCATAGCGACCCTATGTATAACA
>NW_006399784.1:22130923-22132899 GCF_000299155.1 Elephantulus edwardii
GAGAAGAATGGCCAGTCTTTTGCCATGTGATTACCTGCTTCTGAAAAGCTGTTAGAGGGTCAACAATGAGTTGATTCTGACAGCACTTACCAGCAACAACAACATTGTAGGTCATGTGATTATCTGATTCAGAGTGGCCAATACCTGTCTGTTTCATCTTGCTAAAGTCTATCATGTTGATCTTTATGTGTTTCATTTCATTTTTGACATCTTTAATTTTCTTAGGGAGCTCTGGTGGTTTAGTGGTAAGGAATTGTGCTGTCTACCCAAAGATAGGCAGTTCGTGTTGACCAGTTGCTCCATGGAAGAAAGATAGTTAATTTTCTCCACTGGATTTACTGACTCTGAAAACTCATTAGAGGGTGAGCTGTGAGTTGGTTTTGACTTGATAATACACCATCACCATTTTCTTAGATTTATACTTCTTACATTTTGTATACTGATTTTTAATGAATAATCAGTTTGTAGCTATTTCTTCCCATTTTGAGTTTTGCCATAAAAAGTATGTTTTTGTTGTGTGAGAACCAACTCATATCTGAGCCTACAGTGGCTTTTCAGAGGCAGTGATTTGCATGGTATAAGATTGCCCATCTTTCTCTCACCCATGTATCTTTCTCCCACGGAGCAACCATGTACCTTTGGGTTGGCAGTATACTTCCTTACCAATAAGCCACCAAAGTTCCCTAAGAAAATTTATGGTGTCAAAAATGAAGTTAAATGACCTTCGATGAGATGAATTGATTCAGTGACTGGGATGATGAGTAGGTAGGTGTGTCAGAGACATTAAGGTTGGCTCAGGATAGGGCAGGGTGCAGAGCTGTTCTACATATGGTCACTATGAGTCACAAGTGACTTAATAGCACATAACAACAGTAACAATTAGATAATCTAAATATGTATTTGGCAATGTAATCAGTAGGGCATTTAGCCAAAGGGTCTGCTTCCTTATTTGAAACATAGCAGCACTAAGGGAGAGAGTTGGGCAGTCTCCTACATGATTTATAGTCATGGAAGCCAATGAAGGGTCAGTTTTCAGTCAGTTGTGACTTGACAGCAATGAGAGTACGATGAGGAAATTCATTTTTTTAACTTAGTAACTTCAATTTTTTATTTTTCTGCCTCTCTTTTTCTAATGTTTTAACCTTGTCTTGATTTATTCACTAAATTTTTAAATCTTTAAAAGATTTAGAATTTTATCATTGATCAGTTTTGAATATGTATTGCATATTAAGGACAGTACTGAATATGTTTATATCTCTTTTAATAATCTTAAAATAATATAATTAGAGACAACGCAGTATCAATTTCAATAATTAGCGTAAGATCATACAATTAACAAGAAATGAAAGTTAAGTTAAGGTCTAGGGAATCTGATTTTTGACATTTTTACCTTAACAAGGAGATAACACTAGCTCTGTAAAGTTCAATTTGCTACTCTTTGATAGCTGTTATTACTCCTCTAATAAAGATTCCATCAAAACTTCCTCTAAAACACCCTGACATTGTTTTCTTTTGGTGCAAATATTACTGTTTTTCTTCCCATTCTGTCTTTTCAGGTAGTGCTGAGTCTACCACTCTGTAATTTTGTATTTTCTTTAGTTGAGTTTAAATATGTAGTATGTAGTAGTCTGTGTTTTTGCTTTACATTGACAGTTTGATCTGGCTCCTGTTTTACCGATGATCTATGCCTTGAATCCAGAAGCAGCTCTGTGAGAGAAAGATAGGTAGTGTGCACCTATGTAATGTGTTGTCTCTGAAAATCCATGAGAAGGTCAGCTGTGAGTCCATTCTGACTGGAGGGGACATAACAATAACAACAATAACCTGATATATACTTGGAAAGAGAATGAAAATGTTTAATTTCTAAAGTAATCATGTTACTTTTCCAAGTAATTAATAGTTTTAAATGCTTTGTAATTATAAAAGGTATATAATTATAGAGGTTTAAAAAAAGGGAAAACAGGGTGAAGATCTTC
>NW_006399784.1:22135381-22143696 GCF_000299155.1 Elephantulus edwardii
CATCCCCTTTTCCTTATGACTCAGGGTGAAGTCTCTCTCAGGGAGGAGTGATAGGGATTGGCAAAGGCCACACTGACAAAGAAGATTAATCAGAACTGGCTTTGACAAGCACTGTGGCATTTGGATAAGAACAAACTGGGAGGAGGGTAGAGAGTATAATGCAACAATGAATGAATGGAAACCCAAAATCTCTGTAAATGTTTATGAAAATTAATAAAATATAATTATACACTGAAAACTAAAGATTATACATTCAAACTTGATTTACTTCTTATATAAGCAGATTTTAGTGAAAATATAAATATATTACCCTGAGACTAAGAATTAATGTGAGTTCAGATTTTCCTTTTCATGTACATATAGCTAAGGGTGAGGTAAATTAGATAACTCTCTAAGTTTCAGGTTGTTACTGTTAACATTTTTTATTTCCCTTACCCAAAACGTATACTAATTGAGGTATTTTCAGTTTTTGTGATGTGGTGGTAAAATTTGACTTTTTCCTTTAAAAACTAATTAAGTAAACTTACGGTGGAGCTCCCTGATTGATTCTGGTTTAGAAGCAGGAGTGACATCTACTTCCTAAACCACATGCCTCTGGAACCTCTATGAACTTGGAGAAATGATGATGGCTATAGAAAGGTTTCACCCTCGTACTTAAAAGTCAGTTGGGCCGCAGGGACTAGTGTTACTTCATTCTGGAGGAACATTTTTCTATGTTGTACAGCACTCTTCTGTTAGTTTGCTGTACTGAGGTAATCTGGGGTTTTTGTGAAGCTGAACTTTGTGCCATTGGGGGGGGTAAATACCATAACGGCTGCCCATGATAGACAGTGTTTGGTGGATCTCCCAGTTTAAGGCAGGTTTAGAAGCAGGAGTGGCATCCACTTCCTAAACCACATGCCTCTGGAAACTCTATGAACCTGGAGAAACGACGATAGTTTTAGAAAGGCTTCAGGCCTTTTGTTCATACGGTTGCTTTGAGTTGTGCTCAACTCAAATCACAGTCAACAACGGCAGCACCAACAGTTTTCCAAAAAGTTGTCAGAAGAATTTTGATGTACAGATTCCCCTGAACTAGTAATTGGTAAATAACTAAGTAAATGAATTGCAGCTAAGGTGAAGCCTGGGAGGTTCAGAGTACAAAAGAACAGTGAAATTAGTTTAAAGACTAAGATGCACCTGAGCCAAACCATGGTCTTTTCAATTACTTGCTATGTATGTGAATGGTGGACAATCAAAGGCTGACAGAAGAATTGATTCTTTTGAGTTGTTGTGTCGGAAATGATAAATGATTGTGGACTGTCAAAAGAACAAACAACTATCTCTTATCCATGGTGCATATTAGATGCTACTTAAAGGCAAGGCTTTTTTGGCATGTTGTAAGGAGAGGTCAGTCCTTGGGGAAGAATATCATTCTGGGAAAAGATGTAACGTGAGCAGAAGGGAAGATGAACTTCAATTAGATAGTTTAACACAGTAATGATAATAATGGCTTTAAGCACACCTGAGATGGTGAGGACGGTACAGAAAAGGGCAGCATTCAGAGCTGTTTTTCCCAGGACCCTGTGCATTGTAGAAAACTGGATAGCACTTAACAACGACATTGTGTATTTTAATCTTACATACTTTGTTGATGTCTGTAAAACTTGAAATATTCTTTGGAAATCCTTTGCCATTCTACTGTGTTTCTGATAATATCAGAGGGTTTTTTAAAATGTTTGTCTTTCAGCAAAAATTAATATTACAATTATTATGCATTATTATATATATTGTTTTTATAAATGCAAAGTCACTGCTAATGAATCAGATGGATTCAGAATTGACCTCCCAATGGATGTTCATTGGCTATAGTTGCATAGGAGGAGGTTACCATCTTTCTCCTGTGGAATCACTGGTTGATTTAGACCACCAGCCAAGAGCCACTTTTGAATTAGCAGTACGGCTTCATATGGTCTGTGTCAAGCAGGCATGCCAATAATTAGTCAAGTAATTGAATATCTAAATATTGTATAAAAAATGAATCATACTATGTAGTAGTGGTATTTCTTTGACTTTTTTCCCCAGGAGGATAGCAAACAAGCTCAATTCTTAGCCTTGGCAGTTGTATACTTTATTTCTGTTCTGATGGTTTCAAAGTATAGAGACATTTTGGAACCTCAAAATGAAAGACGGAGCCAGTCATTTAAGGAAACCGACAATGAAAGTGGCAGCACATCACTTCCTGGTAAGTTTCCATGTTATATTTCCTGATACCCAAGGTTTATGTAAAATATTAACTACATATGATAGTAAAAATATTTATTCTGGAATTTACATCTATTTATGAAAGAATAACCTCAATTTTACTCTTGAAATAAATGAGTAAGCATGAATTTATGTAAATCCCTCATAGAAAAATTTGTGATTAAGAAGTAATGTTAGAAATACTATAAAAGACTGTTGTTGTGAAAATTGGAGAGTAACTGAAGGGTGGGGGGAGGGAAAAAAATAGAACTGGAATAGGTAGACAAAGAACATTACCAAAATAATGCAGAGTCAATGGAGGATCCTCCTAAGATGATCAAGATAAATTTAACTGTCACAAGATATATGTAACTGCTTAACAGGGAGCAATAATATGGAAAAAAACAGCAAAGATTAATAGGGATTGGGGGTGGAGGAATATGTAAAATGAAGTGGGGTAATGAGAGACATTATGGGGAAAATCTTGAATGATCCATGAAGTATCAAAAGAAGATGGAGAGAATACACAGAATCACTGTACCCAAAAGAATTGACTAACAGTGAGATATTTCAGGGAGCTCCTGGTCACCTAATGGTAAGAAGCTACTCTGTAATCCTAGAGACATGTGGTTCTAGGCCATCAGCTGCTCTGTGGCAGAAGGATGAGCAAACTTCTCCTATGCAATTAACAGTCTCTGTCTGAATACCTGCTTGAGGGATAGGTGTGGGTCAGTTCCTATTTGATGGTATGCAACAACAACCACCATATGACTAGGAGTCAGTGGTAAAGAAGGAAGAAGTTCAGGCTACAGTTAGCAAAAAATAAGGCCTCAGGAATTGATGGGATACAAAGTGATATGTTTCAAATGCCAGATACAACCCTCTCCAGTATATGCAAGGAAATTTGGAGGACAACTGCCTGCCTGACTGAATGGAAGAGAACCATATTTGTTTCCATTCCCAAGAAAGGTGATCCAATGAAATGTAATTATCAAACTGTGTCATTATCACATGCAAGCAAAATTCTGCTGATGATCATTCAAAAATGACTAGCACAGTCCATAGAGAACTCTCAAAGTTCAAGCTGGATTTAGAAGAGGTTGTGGGACTTGGGTGTCTTTACTGACGTCAGATGGATCCTGGTTGAAAGTGAAGAATACCAGAAGAATGTCTGTTTGTCTTGGGGTGGACACCATTTTCAGTCACAGCCCACTTTTACTTAAATACCAATTGAGCAGTGTGTTGCTACTAAAAGAAAAAAAAAGGGAGAATGTCTTATTTGTGCTTTATTGACTATGTAATGGCATTTGACTGTGTGGATTATAACAAGTTATGACTAATTTTGAGGCTTATGGGAATCCAAGAGAAGAGTCGGGAAGAGTACTGAATATTCCATGGACTGTCAAAAGAACAAACAGATACTGGAGAAGGTATAGCCAGAGTGCTCTAAGTGACAGTGGTTGTGAAGCTATGTCTTTCATACTTGAGTGTATAGGTAGGAGAGGCTAATCATTGGAGAAACATATGCTTGCATAGGTTGAGGGATGGTGAAGGAGAGAAAGACTCTCAAGGATTGAGAATTCAGATCTGCAGTTCAGATCTTAGTCCATAGGCTGCTATGAGTCATATTGTACTGGACAGCACCCAAAAAGAATAGCAACACTAATGGGGTCTTGAGACAATAAGATTGACAAGGAATAGAGCAGGGTTAAGGGCTGTTGTACATAGGGTCACTATCAGTGACAGGCAAACTCTTACTGTCTCCGATGCACCTATCCTAGTTACCCCAGTGACAGAATCAATCCATCTCTTCGAGGGTCGTCTTTTCCTGTGCTTTCCCTCCACCCTCCCAAGCATGACATCCCTCTCCAAGGACTGATCCTTGCAACATGTCCAAAGTATGTAAGATGAAGCTTCAGAATCCTTGCCTCCAAGGAGCAGCCTGGCTTCACCCTCGCCAGGATGAACTTGTTTGTTCTCCTAACATTCCATGCTATATCCAATATTCTTCTCAAGCACCATAGCTCAAAGGCATCAACTCTACTTCTGTCATCCCTAGTACTTGTCCAGCTCTCTGATGCATAGCAAATAATTGCAAAGACCATGGCCTGTGTCAGGCACACCTTACTCTGTCTCTGACAGTTGACTTTCCCAGTGCAATTCGTCTTTTAATTTCCTAGCTGCTGGTACCAAGAGTGTTGAGCCAAGCAAACTGAAGCTTTTAACAATCTCAACCTATTCATCATCCTTCATAATGCTGCCAATCGGCCCAGTGGTGAGAATCTTTGTTTTCTTGATGTTGAGCTTCAATCCATAATGAAAGCTGCAGTCCTTGACCCTCTGCAGCAAGCACTTCAGGTCCTCCTAATTTTCAGCAAGCAGGGTTGTGTTATCTGCATAATGCAGATTGTTGATGAGTCTATCTCCAGTCCTGATGCCATACTTCTCCTCATAGAGCCCAGCCTCCCAGATAATCTGTTCTGCATATAGATTAAAAAGATATGGAGAAAGGACACATCCTTTATGCCCACCCATCCCAATTTTCAACCATGCAGTGTTTCTTTGCTCTGTTCTTGACTTCCTCCTTGTCCAAGTATAAGTTTTGAATTATCACGATCAAATATTCTGGGATTCCCGTTCTTCTGAGTCAGCCACAGTTTGTTGTGATCCGCACAGTCAAATGCCTTTGCATAGTCAATGTAACAGATTGACATTCCTCTGGTACTCTCTGCTCTCAGCCAATATCCATCTGACATTAGCTATAATATCCCTAGTGCTATGGCCTCTTCTAAATTCAGCACGCACATCAGACAGTTCTCTATTGATGTGCTATTTCAGTCGTTTTTCGATAACCTTTAGCATAATCTTACTTGCATGAGATACCAGTGATACTGTTCAATAACTTCTAGACTCTGTTGGATCATCTTTCTTTTGAATGGGAACAAAGATCACTTCTAGTCAGTAGGCCAGGTGGTTATCCTCCGGATTTCATGGCACAGCTTGGTGAGCATATTCAGTACAGTGTCTGTTTATTGAAACATGTCAAATGGTATGCCATCAATTCATGGGACCTTGATTTTTGCCAATTCTTTCAGAGCATTTGAACTTCCTCCTTCATCACCACAGGCTCTTGCTCATACATTGTTTCATGAATTTCTTCTGTGTCCACCAATTTCTTATGGTACAATGACTCAGTATACTCTTTCCATCTTCTTTTAATGCTCCCTGGATCATTTAATATTCTGCCCAATGTGTCCTTAAAACATTGCAACTCAAGGTTTGAATTTGTTCTTCAGTTCCTTGAGCTTAAGAAATGCAGAGTTCAGTCCTTTTGATTTTCTGACTCTAGCCCCTTGCACATTTCATTCTCATACTTTAGGCCAGGTGCTGATTGTTGAGCAGACTATCAACTACTCATATGCAAGTTCAAGCTCACGCTGAGGAAAATGAAATCAAGGCCACAGTAACCAAAATTTGACCTTGAGTCTATCTCACCTGAATTTCAAAATCACCTCGGGAACAGGTTTGAGGCCTTGGATATTAATGAGCGAGTACCGGGTGATCTGTGGGAGGATGTCAAGAATATCATCCAGGAAGAGTGCAAAAGGTCATTACAAAGACAGAGGAGGAAGAAAAGACCAAAATGGATGTCAGAAGAGACTCTAAATATTGCAGTGAAGTGATAAGAAGCCAAAGCAAAGGGAAAGAATCAAGATATTTAAGGAGTTGAACAGAAGATTGTAGAGGGCAGCGAGGGAAGACAAAGTAGTACAATGAAATGTGCAAGGAACTGCAGTTTTCTTATTTAGAAATTTGAAATGCCTTCTTTTTTGACATAATTTTTACCTCCACTGGGAGTCAGTAGCTGGGCAAACTGCCTGAAATGGTTCTTTTGGAATAGACATATATAGGGAGTTAGTTGACATTTTATCTCAGTTGGATTTTTTTGTTTTCAGTAAACTGTGAACCTCTCATCCTTTATGTAGTTTTTATCTCCATATATTCTGCCCTGCAATGTAAGTAGATTTTATTAAAGAGCATCTTTTGGATGTCAAGAGTTAAAAAGCTGCCAGACCTTCTGAAATTTGGATTCAGACTGGAATAATGCAACTGTTCCCATGGGCTGTTGGTTGAAAGATTTTGAGTTGTTCAGTAACAGGTTGTTGTTGTTGTTAGGTGCCGTCTGGTGACAAAGACTCAGAGATCCTTGGAACAACAGAAATTAACTTTTCCCTCTTCTGTGCCAACTTCACGGTCTCTGATTAGATTGAGCCCAGTGTTAAACGTTGCTGAAAATGATGGCCATCGCCGTCCAGCATGTGTTTCTAAGCACAGTTGTCATTTAAAAGTGTGCGGCAACGTGTTAAAGCAACTCTGCTAGTCCATCTTTGTTGGGTCTCTTCTTTTTCCCCCGACACTTCCACCATTCTCAGCATGATGGTTTTTTTTTTGAGGACTGGCCCCTTCTGTCGAGGTGAAGGAATTACGTGAGATACAGTTTCAGCATCTTTTCCTCTAAAAAAGAATACCAGGAGGCATGGTTTGGTAGTCATGAAAGCAACTTGTCTGCTACTGCCAGTTAGCAAAAAATTGTAGTAATCTATGTAAAAATGGAATGGTCCAAAGTGATAGCTTTTGAGATGGCGAGAAGCAGGCAGATTCTGGATATATTTAGAAGGTGGAGATAGCAGTATTTTTAAACGTTAGGTGTGGGTTATGTGAAAAAGAGTATGTGGTAAAGAATGACTACAGGCTTTTATAATTAGCAGTGCAGAAGACTAAAGGGAAACAAGTTGTCAGGGAAAGATAAGGTTTTCTTTTAAAGGTATATGTGTGTGATAACTATCGGGAACAAGGAGTATATTGTGGGGTGGGCTAGAGGAGGGAGAGGCGGAGGGGAAGAACATGTGCAACAAAGAATCAAAAAAATGTAAAAAATATTAGTCATGTTTATGATGGCTTGTACACAGAGATATTTTAATAGAAAAGTCTGAATTTTGAGATTTTTAAAAAATAATTATTTTAAAACTTGAGATCACTAAATGAGCAAATGTTGCTTTTAAAGATAAGATTACCCAAATTTAGCAGTAGATCATATTAATCCAAGAAATAGCAGGCTTTAAAGAGGAGCAACTAGCGAGGTCATAGGAGAAAATCCAAGAGTATGGGTCCTGGTAGCCAAGTGAAGAAAACATCAAGTTGTAGGTACTCATCACCTATTGCTGTTAATATCAAATACTCTAAAAATCAAGCATTGAGCTCTGCATTTTTCATGATTCAGGTGTTTTATGACCTTTATGATATCATTCACACTTCAGTGGTGGCTGGAAAGTTCAGTTGAACAAACTAAAGCTAAATAAAAGAGGATTGGAGAAATCATGTGGGTTATACTACCGGTATTGGAATATCCAGAGATATGGCAGTATATAATGGCACAGATTCTTGAAACAATTATGTTTTTGGTTCCTTCTGGAGTCAGAAAATCAAAAGGGCCGAACTTTTAGGGGGTGAATTTTATCTCTGCAACCAGATATCTTCAACTTACTGACAAGACTTGCCAGTCCCCTTGTAGATTGTTGAGACTGGCCAATCCCTTTGTGGATAGACCAGCACTCTCCATTAACATAGTCCCATCCATCTGTGTAGCAAGATCCGATCAGGGCTTGAGAAGTCATATTGCAAGATAAACTCATTACCTTTTTCTTGTTGTAGAGTTGGAGTAGTCTATAAATGTTAGAGACAAGTCCATTATCAGATATCATTGCCAAATATTTTTTTTACCCAGTCTGTGGGTATTCTTCTTACCCTGTTGAAGAAGGGTTTTTTTGTTTTGTTTAGTTTTTTAATCCACAGGAGCCAAAATATGACTTTGATTACATCCCACCTGAATTTCAGAATCATCTCAGGAACAGGTTTGAGGCCTTGAACACTAATGAGTGAAGACCAGATGAGTTGTGGGAGGATATCAAGGGTATCATCTAAGAAGAGTGCGAACGTTCATTACAAAGACAGAAGAGGAAGAAAAGACCAAAATGGATGTCAGAAGAAACTCTGAAGATTGCACTGGAGTGTAGAGAAGCCAAAGCACAAGG
>NW_006399784.1:22145421-22164885 GCF_000299155.1 Elephantulus edwardii
GGAGGGACAGTGCAGGAGGGGAAGACCCTCTATGAGGTGGATTGATTGAGTGACTCGGGTAATCGGGATGTTTGTGTCAGAGGCAATGCGATTGGCACAGGACAGAGCAGGGTTTAGGGTTGTTGTACATAGGGTCACTATGAGTCACAAAGGACTCCAACAAATAATAGGGATTTGATTCTTAGAAGGTCTCATTCATCTATTTTGTTCTCTCCTGGTTATAGATTTTAAATTATGCTTGAAAGACTGTTCATGCTTTGGATTAGGGCTTCTAGAGTTCTTTGTAGATTTTGCCTGGTGAATTTTACAGTCTTTTGTTTTACTTCTAGGTCCCTGATCCACCTTGAGTTGATTGTTGTGTATGCTGTGAGGTGTGCGTCTTGCTTAAATTTTCTGCAGATTATTTTCCAATTTGAAACAATTATTATGTTAGCAAATTTTGAGTAATTTAGTGTTTTTGGTTTGTAGTGGGATGGCATTGAATAGCAACAGATTGAGTTGGAGAATAGTCATTTGATAAATATTTTTTTATTACTCACTACCAGTTAGGCTTTGTTGTGTGTGCTGCAGATGCTATGGCAAATACCACAAATTCCATCCACGGATGGAAGTGTATTCATGTATTATAATAGGTTCATATTACTGAGGAGCCTTGTACTTGATCCTAATGAGTTTGGATTTAGTCCATTGACTGTCAACTTTATCTTGCTACCCGTTGATGTAATTACCTTTAAGAGTTTTCAATGACATTTTATTAATTAATAAACATAGTTATGAAAAGCAATATTTGCAAAGAATTAATTTTCTCCTTGTTTATAATATAACTTTGTCAGAAAAATGTGATTCCTGTTAAACCTCAATGTATGGACTTTGGAAAGACAATAGCAACAAGTTTTATTTTTTTTTCTGTTAGTAATTTTTATTGCATACTTGAAGGTATTGCTGTTTTCTGGTCAACATCTTTCTCTTGATTATTGGATTTTTAAAAATTAGTGTTGTAGAGGACTGGTATGGAGGTTGGGAGGAAAAAAGGGGATAAATAATGTACACGCCATTGAAACAGATGAGGGAGAGAACTGTATAAAAGGAATATATGAAAAAAATTTAAAAAATAAAAAAGGAATATATGATTATGTATTATGGGCATGACAGTCCAGAATAAGGATTGTATAGTAAAGTGGTGGGGGTGCAGAGAAGGGCAGACTGTATAACAATGAAATAACTTTTTTCCCCCCACATTAAAAATTGTACTGGGAGAGTAAGGGGGGGACAGCGAGGAAAATGTGGAACAATCAGTGAATGGCAATCTAAGTTATTTATAAACTTTGATTAACATGTTGCCACACACTTTCTGTGCTTAGAAACACATTTGCCTTCATTTGTGGCAGAACAAAAATAGTGTTGTAGCCAGTTAGCGCCCCATTAGAATACTCCATTCTCAAACAGGCTTCATGTAAAAGGATATTCTAGGTTGTTGTTATGGTTATGAGGAATTAAATTAAGACAAATTACATAGTCGTATATTTGATGATTTGCTCTCACTTAAAAAAGAATTAAGAACTTGATAGTGAATATCAACTCACTTATATTCATATTGACATTTTAGTATAAATTTTTAAATGATTACTGATACCAGCTTTCAATTATGTTTGTGGATTGTATTTGAGTCTTTAGAAGATACTAGTTATATTTTCATTCTTTATGCTGTTTATCTTAATTAGTGACATAATATATTTTTATGATATTTATTTTTTTCTAGTTATATAATCCTGCATATTTCCTAATTTGAAAAATAGATGGGATAAGGAAAGAATTACGTAACACTGAATTCACCTTTTAAAATGTCTTCTAAATATTTTTAATCCTTTGTCTTTTGATTATTATTTTTTTTTTCTGTTTCTGGGTTAGATACGGATACACCAGCAACATTTAGTTCTTTGCCTTCGACATCAGTGGAAGAATCAGAAAACACAACAGCTACACGAAAGAAAGACTCAGGCACTGGAGAAGAAACAGCTATTGGAGAAGCAAACAATGTGAACACAGTTCTCCGTACAGTACCTTCTCATACAGCACCTCCAGCAGTTAGTGCAGGACCTGATGCCGTCAGTGAAGTGCTGTCCACTCTTTCATTAGAAGTCAATAAGTCTCAGGAAACCAAAAGTGATGGAGGAAGAGAGTTGGATAACAAAGAAGGATCATCAGTTTCCGTTTCAAAAAATGTCAACGTGAAGGACATTCTTCGAAGCTTGGTTAATATACCAGCAGATGGAGTCTCAGTGGATCCTGCACTTCTGCCACCAGCCTGTCTTGGAGCTCTTGGTGATCTATCTGTTGAACAACCTATGCAGTTCAGGTCTTTTGACAGGTAATGTAAATAGTTGTATTTTTTTTTTTAGTATATAAAGTTATTTTTCTAAATTACAAAGATTAAAAATTAAACAGAAATGGAATTTAACTCTGATAAACTTTATAATTATAGAAAGGCTTCAGGTCTTTTATTCATAGGGTTGCTATGAATCGTGCTTTACTTGATGGCAATCAACAGCAATGAAAACAATAAACACGGTTTTAGCATCAGGTGAAAAAAAACCTTTCACTCCCATCAAGTTGGAACCAACTCATTGCTAAGTCCGTCAAGTTTACTGAAGTTATGTCACACAGTAAGAGAGTGTTCATCTTTCTCTCATGGAGAAGCTGGTGGATTTGATCCACCTCTCTTTGGTTTAGCAGTTCAGCTCCTTACCTATTTGACCGCCAGAGCTCCATTTCAAATTTTTGTTGATTGGCATATCAGTAGGATGATTTAATAAGTTTGCAACCCTATATATTAAGTATTATGTTTTCTTTTGGTATTACTTGGAAATATACTATATTCACAGAATATTATCCTTTATTTCCTTAGTTCCAGAATTTTGCAAGACTTTTATTTTAAAAAAGTTGGAATCTTTTATTCCTAAGGTTTATGGAATCTAAGAACATGTACAGAATCTGACAGTTTGAGAAAGTGGACTGTAGTTTTCTCACTGTGTCGAATCTGGTGAACTAAAATATGTTCACTACTTTACCTGAAAATTTTCATTGTTGAAAGTCTGATAAAACTTAGTTCCTAAACATATTCCTTTTTGTTGTTACTAAAAAGTATTTTTTTTTGAAGTAAACTCTTAAGTTAGAAAAAAGTTGCAAATATAGTATAAAGTTCTTTCTTTTTCTTGGGCCATTTGAAAGCAAGTTTCTTGCACAGTGTTCCATTAGTTCTGAATTCTTTATTAAATATTTTCTTTGTAAATATACATATAACTTTGATAAGAAAATTATCATTGATTTTTTTGCTTAGAATCCTTAAGTATATTTCACGCTTAACTGATTGTATCAGTAATGTCCTTTTCTTAGCAAAAGGTGTAATTAAAATTATGTTGTATTTAGTATATATCTTTTATCCGAAAGATAGCACCAAAATTCTCTTTTGCTTTCAACTTCAGTGTATCTCTTGAAATATATTACCCAAGCCTGGTTCTTCAAGTAAGTTAATAATTTAATTAAGGCCTTGAATTAATTTCTATACTATTGTAAAAATGCAAATATATCCTGGCTATTTATATTTTTATCTGCTGAAAAGATTATATCCTAACTATTTTGCACAATACCTAAGTAAAATTTTTTCTGATATTTTTTCCATATTATATTCAAATTAGTACATTTTGGATGAAATATAACAGAAGTTATATTGTTTTTCTTCCACCCTATTATGTGGCTCCTAAATTTATCTAACTATTGCTGATATTTACTTTATTAATTTCTTAAAATGGTACTTTTTCAAAAATATTTCATATGAGAAAGAAACTATGAATCTTTATAAATATCTCATTTCTCAACAATTTATTTATTTCATGTCTTAATTTATTGCATATAGTCTATGTTACTCCTTTTATTCAGTGTTAGAAGATGCAGTGGTAGCTCTTATTCTCTACCCTCATCAAGTTATTATTTATTTCCTGTGTCTTCTGTTTATTTCTTCTTAGTACCCAGCTCTTATATCTGCTGGGGTATGCATATCATGCTGTATCACTACCAGAATTCTCTATGGTGTGTAAGATAGTCTGAAATCTAAACCAGCCTTAAAAGAGGTTATGGAATGAGAGATATTGTTACTGGTATTGAATTGATCTTGGCTGAAAATAGAGAATATAAAAGTGTTTTATTGACTCTGAAAAGATACGTAATCATGGGATCATAATACATTATAGATAACATTGCAAAGAATTGGAATTCCAGAATACTTCATTTTACATATATCGAGCCTCCAGATAGATCAAGAAGTTGTTTGAGCAAAACAAGAGCTATATTGAATGGTACAAAATTCGAAAAAGTAAGCAATTAAGGTTGTATCTTTTTACAATATTTACTTAACCTATACACTGACAGAATAATTTGCAAACTGGATTATCTGAAGAACTTGTCATCAAGAGTAGGGGGTAAACAAATCAATATATGCTGAGTATACATTCTTCTTGCTGAAAGAGGTCTTGATGCATTTACTGAGGAAGATCAATGAGTACAACATTCACCTTATGTTATACTACAACTTAAAGAAAACAACAGTCCTCACAACTGATCAATGAAAAGAATACTGAAGAAGAACTGACAATTAAGAATTGGAATTATGGTGAAGAATGCTGAATATATGCTGGACTTCCAGAAAAAGAAACTTATTCTTCCATGTGAGAAGTATAGGTAGAAGGTGCCTTGCAAGCAGAATGACATGACTTTCTTTCATTTGTGTTGGGTGTGTTATCAAGAGGGATGAGTTCCTGGTACAAGAGTATTATGTTTGGTAAAGTAGACTTACTGCCATCAGATCTGAACCAACTGACAGTTGACCATTCATTGAATTCTCAAGGCTGCAAATGGAATGGGAGGAGATCACCTGTCTTCTTCCACAGAGCCAGTGATATATTCTTTCTTCTGCAGAGCCACTGGTGGATTCAAACTGTCAGAGCTGTGTAACATTTAGATTAGCCACATAACTTCCTGTACATCAGAGAGATAGCAAAAAGAGGAAGATGGTTAGTGAGATACATTGACAGAGTGTCTTCAACAGTGGACTCAAACTAAAGGCCTAAAACGTTGACTATGAGAATGGCACAGGACCGAGCAATGCTTTGTTTGGTTACAACACAGGGTTACAGTAAGTCAAAATGAACTTGATTGCAGTTAATAACTGTAGCAACAAAATTGAAAGAACAAAGAAAATACCTAAATTCAGTAGAAGTTTTATTTGCATCATCCTCCACCATTTTTACCTCTGCCTTTTTTTAAAGACCAGAATCATCCCCTAGAGTTATGAAATACAAGTTTATATTTCACACAATTTACATATTGATAATAACGGTAATAAGACAAGATTGTCAGAAATTCTAATTGGTTTTAGAAAAGACAGTGGAACAAGAATATCATTACTATGTCAGATGGATTTTAGCTAAAAGTGGAGTGTACCTGGGGGATGGGAGTGGGGTGGGCAGGGAGAAAAGTGCAACAATGAATGAATGGAATTCCAAAATCTCTGTAGATGTTCATTGAAATACAAAAAAAAAGTGGAGTATACCAGAAAGATATATACTTGGTTTTTTTTTGACTATGCAAAAACATTTGACTGCATGGGCATAACGAATTGTGGCTAACACTGCTTGGGTGGCAGTAATGGTCTCTTTGGGGTATATTCCCAGTAGTGGAATTGCTGGCTCAAATGGTATTTCTATTTGCAACTTTACCATTTTACACTTCCACCAACAGTGAATAAGGGTTCCAGTTTCTCTACAACCTCGCCAGCATTTGTTGCTTGCTGTTTTGTTAAATTTTGCTACTCTGACTGGGGTGAGATAGTATCTCATAGTTGTTTTGATTTGCATCTCTTTTAGAGTTGGGCATTTTGAACATTTCTTCATGTGCTTGTTAGCCATCTGAATGCCTTCTTTGATGAAGTGTCTGTTCATATCCTGTGCCTATTTTTCAGTTGGATTGTTTATCTTGTGGTTCTCAAATATTTTATAAAGTCTAGATATAAGTCCCTTATCTGACATGTCATTATCAAATACTTTTTCCCGGTCTGTGGCTTCCCTTTTTACCCTGTTGGAGAATTTTTTGAAGATGGATAGGGATTTGATTCTTAGAAGGTCTCATTCATCTATTTTTTTCTTCTCCTGGTTGTAGATTGATGAATTTCTTTTTAATTGGAGCGTTATCACTTTGGATTTTTGGTTGGTTGTTTTGGCCCATAGTTAGAGTGTTACTTAAAGTCTTTGAAATGTACTCTTGATGAGATGGATTGATTCAGTGACTGGAGTAATGAGGGTAAGTTGTCAGAGACAGTATGATTGGCACAGGATAGAGCATAGTTTAGGGCTGGTGTACATAGGGTCACTATGAGCTGCAAGCAACTCGATGGCACCTAACAACAGTGTGATTTTTGAAGATGACAAGCTTTACCAAAATGAAGCAAAGCTGTCGAGTAGTTTGCAAGTTATAAAATGAAGCAAAGCTGTTGAGTAGATTGCAAGTTATAGGACAGAGTACTATGCCCCCTGAGTATGGATTGAAGCTCAACATCAAGAAAACAAAGATTTTTATCACTGGGCCATTTGGCAGCACCATGATAGATAGAGATTGAGATTTTTAACAATTTTGGCTTGCTCCATTCCAGAATCATCATTTTAGGTACCAGTGGTCAGGAATTCAAAAGATGAATTACATTAGGAAAATCCTAAGTCAGGGACCTCTCTAGAGTGCTAAAGAGCAGCAGTGTCAATCTAGAGATTAACGGGTGCCTGATATATGCCATTGACTTTACAGTTACTTGCTATACATCAGAAAGGTTGACAAAGACTAAATATTACCGAAGAATCATTGCTTTTGAGTTGTAGTACTTGAGAAGAGTATTGAACATATATCATGGACCACCAAAAAAAAAAAATAAGTGTATCATGGAGAGGGTGAAACTAAATTTCTCCTTGAAGGTAAGTGTTTTTAAGCCTGTCTCACATACTTTGGGTGTGTTATCAGAAGGGACCAGTCCTTGGAGAAGGACATCATGGTTGGAAGTGTGGAGGGACAGAGCAGGAAAGGCAGAGCCCTAATGAGATGAATTTGCACAGTAACTGGGGTGATGGGGCTCAGTGTTTTGGAGATGGTGATATAGCCTCCTATACTGATAGGACAGTAGTTCAGAGTTATTGTGCATAGAGTGTCTATCAGTCATAGTCAGCTTGATGGCACAAAATAACCACAACGTCAACAATCTTTTGGGATACAGATGTGTTCTTCTTGCAGAGTGCTAGTGCATTGAAAATTTTCATTTAGAAAGTAGGTACCTAATTGCTGCACTTCACTGACCATCATTAAAGTGCCTAGTGATGGAAAGAACTAAATCCAAGACTGTAGTAAAGAAGTAAGGGGAGAGGAACTCATGGTTCAGTGTCATCCCGACCTGTACATCCTCATAGATTTTATCGAGAAGTTTCTTACGAAATAGCAATAAAATAGGTTACCGAGGTCTAAGAATTTTTTTACTGTTTCTTTTTCTTATTTGCTGATATTCTGTTTCCCTAACCACATCTTTATCAGAAGGAAACACCAGTGGGATTATCAAAATGTTTTGACATCCCAGGGCAGAGTGTTCTTTTTGCCTCGATTACATTCTTTTAACCCAGTCAGCTCCTTCATTGGTCAGCTTAACACTACACTTAACCACTGTAGCACCTTACATTTATTTGCTAATTTCATAACTAAGCTAAAGAAGAAAATATTTTCATTAATAAAATACAGTGGATATGTATTTTAATAATTAGTATTGTCCTTGGTATGTACTTTTTGAGTTGGAACCAACTCACAGCTGACCCTGCAGTGGGCTTTCAGAGGCTTGAAATCTCAGAGGACAGAGTATTGATTGCCCATCTTTCTCCTGCCAAGAAGATGATAGATTTGAACAGTTTGCAGCCCACCACCTACTTACTACAAGGTTATCAGAACTCCGTACTTAAATGATAGTCTTATATGTTGGAGGTTTTCATCACTGTTACTTGAAGATATTCAGAACATGACAAGTTTAAAAGTCAGTGAAGCCCTGGTGAGGCAAATAACTTATCTTCAACTGCTATTCTGAATTTTGATGATAGAAGCACAGTAGCTGCTCCATGAGGAAAAAATTTGGGACAGTTTGCTTCTGGAAAGATTCTAATCTTACAAGCATTATGGGACTGTTCCACTCTGCCTTATAGAGTCATAATGAGTTACAATCTACTTGTTGACAACAGGTTAAAGGCCTGTGTGATTGTCGTTCTAGTGAAAAATTCTGTGAACACCCTGAAAATAATTTTATTGTTTAATTTAAGTACCTAAGTTTTATTGGATATGGATATAATTGAGATGTGGATCCAATTGTGTCTTTCTAGAGATGTGATCTTAACAAATTGATGAAAAAATAAGTGAATATGAAGAAACAGTTTGGCTTAGAGCACGTCATTTATTTTCACAAGTTCTATTTGTGAGCTTTACTTTTTAAATTTTAAATTGGACATAATATGGACTTCGGAATTGACTTGAGAATAATGTTACAGCATTTGGGTTATTGCCATTGCTTGACAAACACTGTCAAGTGTTATACTTAATAATTTTATATTTCATGATAGAATTTGCCTTCACACTGTATAGTTATTAGCTATAACTTGAAGAGTCTGAGGAGATTTACTGTGAGAGAAGTTTTGAAAGTTGTGTGGGAGCTTGCTGGAACGCAAAGCAAGTAAAGGAAGTAATCTTGGCCTAAAAATATCCTAAAGTAAGGTACCGGAGTTGTGAAACAATACATCATACTTAGTGAGTAGATAAACTCTGTAAGAGAACTGGGTTAAATGTAAATATCCATGTGTCAGAACCGATACCATGAAACAGATGTAACATTATTGAGGATGAGTAAACTATCTTGCACATTAAATATTACTGAGCTAACTGAAAGATAAGGATTTTTTTTTTATGATTGAAAGGGGTATTAATGGCATTAGGTTTAATGATTAGAAATGAGATAAAATTATTTTCTTTAATTAACTACATCATCTTGAATAAAAAAGATTATGCCTTTTATGGATAGTAAATCGCTTTTACCAGTGTTTTATGATGAAAATGTTTAGACATACAGAGACATTGAAGTAATTGCATAGTGAACACTTAGTACACATCACTAAAATTCCAAAATTATCTCTTTATTATAAAGGTACAGATTTGATCACATACTATTTTAGCATGTAGAGTGACATTACTAAGTGAGTCATACATGTTTATGGTAAAATTTACAGAAAGTTCAGAGTAGCTCTTTAACTGTACTATTTGATAAATTTAAACAAGTTTATTTAACTAAAATTATTGTCAATATAAAGTCACTCCTTGAACATAATTTGCCATAATTGTTGAATGGGAATCTGTTGTTTATACTCTTACAAAAAATACAGTGATATATTAAAATAACTTATGCAAGTGCCTTAATGCCAGTGCCCAGCCAACACCTGTTCCTAATCTCATATGTGGTTATTTTTTTCTGATTTCTCCCCTTCCCTTCCATTGTCGATTAGTTTTGCCTGCTTTAAGGTGTGAAAGGAAACTTGTGTGTGTGATTTTGGGTTGTGCCCCCTGTCCCCCACCTCCATATAGCTCCTTTCTTTCATAATATATTTGCGATTCATCTATGTTTTTGTGTTAATCTGTGATTCTTTTTATTGTCCTAGAGTATTCTCTCCTATGTACATGTTGTTGTTGTTTAATGCCGTCGAGTCGTAGATGACTCATAGCGACCCTATGAACGAACAGCCTCAGCACTGTTCGTGCACAGAGTTTCCAGAGGCAAGCCATTTTGGAAGTGGATGCCGCTTCCTGCTTCCAGGCTTGATTTAGAAAATATCGTTACAGAAATTTAAATGTTATATTTAAAAAATCACTTAATGCAAAAGAAAGCAGTAAAGGAAAAACAGAGGAATGAAAAACAGACACAAAGCAAACAAAGTAAAAGGCCGATGTAAATTCCAATTTATCAATAAAACATTAAGTGACTAGATCAAGCAATCCAATCAAAATGAAAATTACCAAACCCAACCCATCAGCACTGTGTCCATTCTGACTCCTCACACAGTGCTATCTAACCTGTTTCTGAGGTTATACATTTTGAAGCATTCTGCCACATCCTTCTCCTATAGATTGGCTAGTGGATCTGAACTCTCAGCTTTCTGGTAAGCAGGTTAATGCTTTAACCATTAAGCCACCAGGGACCCTTAAATTATTAAACCAGACCAAAAAATACCATGCAATTATATGTTCTCTACAACATACATACCATTTTTTTCTGATTCTTTGTTTGAACGACATCTATGCTATGTCTAGGTTTTTTGTCTAAAATAAGGCCTCTGCAAGCATTAAGCTGAAGGTCTTTTAGTGAACATTTCTTTTCTTGGATAAATATTTGGGAATGAAATTTCTGGATATATGTGCCATAAATTTTAATTACATAAAATGTAGTATCAACTTTCTAAAATAATTTTCTTTTATATTGCTTCTCCCAGTGTTTACGTATTGTTTCTGTAAACTAGATCTTACTGGGTCTTTTTTTAAAATTGTGATTTTAACAAAATCTTACAGTTAATTTGGATTTTCATTCATTCGTTGTTGCATATTTTCCTCCCTTCCCCTAAGTTGGATTTTCCCCCCCTCTTTTTAAATTTAAAAAGATATTCATTCATTGGGTCAATCTTTTGTGAACACAGTGGTTATAAATTTATCATATTTCATTTTCTTTGTGTACCTCCTATATTTGCCCATATTTCAGTTTGTGGAAAATAAGTAGCTAGGAACTTTCTAAACAAAAGACATTCAGATTTCTCCTCAGAGTAGAAAATACACAAATTTTTTTTTCCTCTTCATTTTTACTCCCATCCACCCTCCTCCCATCATGCACAGGCACACACACACAGAGGTCATATCTACTCTCTCTAAAGTCAATAATCTTCATCTGATAGAAGATGCCGTGATTTAAGCACACTGTTTTGGATTAGGGGCTCAGGTGGCTGTTGCTTCTATTTTTTAGTGTATAGTTAACATTGGCAGTCACCCTTATAATGATGTGACACCAGCTACCTCCAAGTACATTGAATAAGCCATGCCTAGCATAGGAGAACTTGATTTAATTGGCAACAGTGTTTGCCCTCATATGATAAGCAATGAAGTAAAACAGAACCTATTTAGCTTTATGTTCTATCTTTCTGAAATAACAATTATATTCTTCAAGTAGCAAAATTACATAATTTTCACTTTTAAATATATTTATTGGAATCAAGTATCTAACTTTATTTAGAAACTGAGCATTTTAAAGCTATTAAGGGAATACTTCCTGTTTTGGTGTTACAATATTGTCAACAGAAGATGTGATTAAATAAATTGAATGTTGAAGACTTTAAGCTTATGGTTAACACCAGGTAATTAAAAGTAAGCACTGCTGTGGGAGTGCATTATATATCAGCTGTCCCCTTTTACCTCATTAACTTGGATTTTGCATGTTTATAGAACTAACTTTAATTTAAAAGATCTTTAAGTTATGCTTAATATGCTTTTACTTACTATTTTGGTTGAAAGTATTTTAATTGAAAATTTGTATATCAGAAATTCTTTTGACTTGATACTATAAGATGTTCATTGTATTAGTTGAAATTTTTTTCTCCAATTTTTAGATGTACACATTGCTTTTCTGTGTATTTGGTACTGGCATTCTCTTTTTCTGGTATTAAGACAGACTTATATATATATGTATTAGTCTGTCTTCTAGAGGTTTATGATTCGAAATTAGAAATGCTTTGAAATTTTTATAAAATATATTGAATTTACTGGTTCAATTCCGAGGTTAAGAAAAAGTTAATTACTTTTCCACTTGAGTGCCAAAACATTTCACTTTTTCTATATATCTTTGTTTAGATATTGTTTTAAGTTATATAGTTAAAGATGATCCTAAATTACATAAAAATATTATGTCTTGAAAGAAGTTTAAATATTTAAAGGAATTGTTACATTAAAAAAATTAAAAGAATTGTTACATTTCCTTTATCATTGCTTAAAAAAAATTGGAATACTGATACATATGAACACAATTGAAAAGATTGCATTTTGTGGGAAATCCTGAATTATACATTAAAATGGTTACAGAAAATGTAATTTTTTTAGTTTCTATTTGACAATGATCTTCTGAATTTTTGAGTCTCTTTACTTTCTTCTTTACAGAAGTGTTGTCATTGCAACAAAAAAATCAGCAGTTTCACCTTCTACATCAGGTACAAATGTACCATCCAGTGCTGTCAGCGTGGTTTCTTCAGTGGATTCAGTCCAACCCCCAGATGTTGGAGGGGAGTCACCTGGTGAGTTAGTTATTGGTAATTTTAAATAACAAAAAAGCAAAATTTTAGCAAAATTTTATATTTTGTATTAAAAAGTTTTACTAAGTGCGTTATAAGCAGTTTTCTTTATATTGTTGATGTCTTATTCATTTTTCATAAATTTGATTATTTTTTATGTTTAATATAAAATAGGTTAAGTAAAAATTGGTTGGTTTTTTTTTTTTTTTTACACTAAAACTTACCAGACTATGATGGGTGGATATACATAGGAATTAAAGGTTGTTGTGTACCTTTGAGTCAAAACCAACTTAGAGCTGACCCTCCAGTGTTTTTAGATGCAGTATATTCCTTGGAAATAAATTTTTCATTTTTCTTTCTAAAAGCAGCTGGTGCGTTTGATCCATGTGTTGTGTGTTGTTGGTTTGGAAGACTCCTTACCACTAAAGATGCAGAGCTACCTTCAGTTAATGATAGGTTTTTAAAAAGGCTTTTCCCTCCCTTTTTCTTTTCCTGCACTTGAGACATGTAGAGATAGCTTATATATTTTAAATTTGCTAAATTTATTCTTTTAAACTGGTATTAGTACTCAACTATTTATGTGCTGTTTCCTACTGTGTTTTCACAATAATAATTTTCTGAATTTTTGTTGTTTCTCTTAAATTTTCATGAGTCGAATATGACTCATAGTGACCCTAAGAGTGATAGATTTGAATTTTTTTCTGTCCAGCACTGTCCTTATCATCCCCAGCACATTTAAGTCCATTGCTGCAGACACTGTAGCCATCCGTCTTATTTAGGCTCTTGCTCTCCTTCAATGACTCTTCAACTTTCCCTGTATGATGGCCCTTTCCAAGTGATAGCTTCTCCTAATAACATGTTGAAAATGTGAGATAAAGTTTTACCATCTTTGTCTCCATTGAACACTTCATGTCCACTTTCTCCAAAACATCTATTTGTTCTTTTGGCAGTCCATGGTATATTCAGCACTCTTCTCCAGTACCACAACTCAAACGCATCAATTCTTTCATCATCCTTATTCGTTGTTCAACTCTCAGATCCATAGCTGGTGACTGGAAAGACTGTGGCTTGAATCAGGATTTTGGAGAGATTCCTATCAGCTGATTTTTCAAAAGATGTATGTCTCCTGATCTCCTGACTGCTGGTACCAAGGCCATTGACTATAAGCAAGATGAAATTGTTGACAATTTTTGTCTTTTCTCCATTAATCACAATGTTGCCATTTTGTCCAAAAGCTTGGATCTTGGTTTCTTGATGTTGAGATTCAATCTGTATGAAAGGCTGCAGTCCTTGATCTTTTATAACAAGCACTTCCGATTTTCCTCATTTACAACAAGCAAAGTTGTGTCATCTCTGTAACAGAGGCTGACCAAGAGCCTTTCTCCAGTCCTAATCCCAAATTTTTATTCATAAAGTCAACAGCTTCATCCCGCTTGAATCCCTTGATACCAGCAGTCAGGAAATCAAGACACATGTTGCACTGGGAAAGTCTGTAGTTCGGGATCTCTCTAAATTGTTGAGCAATGATATCTGAGGATTAACTTGTGTCTAATTCATGCCATGTTTTTTCTCCTCACTTGCTGTGCACTTGAGGTGGACAGTGAGTAAGGTTAACAGAAGAATTGATGCCTTTGAGCTGTGATGTTAAAGAAGAGTACTGGATATCTTGTGCGCTACCAAAAGAACAAATTATGTCTTGGAGAAAGTGCAGGCGGAGTTCTCCTTTGAGACAAAGATGATAAAGTGGCTATTCCTTGTAGGGCGACATTATGCTATGAAAGGCGGAGGCTTGGTGAAATTAAGGAAGACCTTCAACCAAGAGCATTGACACAGTGACTGCCACACTGAACTAGTGCATGTGAAGATGGAGCAGGGTAGGAGAGAGTTCTAGTGTCTTGCTCATTAGGTTGCTGTGGGTCATACTCGACTTGAAGGGAACGAACAACAGATTAAATAGATATGGTGAGAGGGTACAGTCCTCATGCACATCTTTCTTGATTTTTAACCATTCAGTGTTCTCTTACTCTCTTCAGACAGCAACTTCTGTGTCTAGGTATAAATTTTGTATAAGCATAATTAAAGTTCCCGGAGTTCTCATTCTTCTTCAGTTTAGCTGTATTTTGTTATTATTGACACAACTGAATCTTTGCATAGTCAATAAAACACAAATAGATAGTCTTCTAGTGTTCTTTTCTTTTATCTAGCATCCATTTGATTATCAGCTGTCATATATATCCCTGGTGCCATAGCCTCTTTTTAAACTCAACTTAAACTTTTGGCATTTTTCTGTTAATGTATTGTTCCAGCTGATTTTTTTAAAAATGATATTCAGCAGTATTTTCCTTGCTTGTAATAATTATTTTTCTGTTCACAAGTTCATTTTTTAAAAAATACATTTATATACTTATTAGTTATCCTTGGACCTTGTTTGATGGATTATACCGTGTTCAGAATAAATACAGTTTTGGAAAGAGGTAGTAGAGAAGCTCATTGTCAGTCAAAACAACGGTTAGAGAACACCTGTAGAGCAGATGAGCATTTCTCATAGGGACATTAAGATTGAAGCTGAAGAAAATGTAACCAGATCTATGAAATTCAAGATATGTATTATCTTGTATTATCTCATTTAAAAGATATTATCTAGAATAGATTTGATACATTAAGCACTAACAACCAAAGACTAATGAATTGTGGAAGACATAAACTACATCACACATGGGGTGGGGGAAGGTTATTTATTACAAAGATAGGAAAAAATGAAAAAACCAATGTGAATGTCAGAAGAAAATATAAAACTTGCTCTAGAACATAGAGAAACTAAAGGAAAAGAATGAAATAATACAGCAAACAGGAAGATTTTTAAGGGCAGCTTAAAAGCTTGAAGTGTGTAAATATCTCGAGGTAGAAAACCAAAGGGGAAGAATGCACTTGGCTTTTTAAAATTTTAACAAAGAAGAAATTCAACATTAGAGTTGTAATATTGAAGACTTCACTTGACAAAATATTAAGTGTTGTAGTAAACATCACAAGAATATAGAAGTAATACACAAAGTCATTGTACCAATAAATTGTTCAGTGCTGCACCTTTTCAGAACATTGTATATGATGAAGAGCCTTTAGTACAGAAAGAAGTCTAAACTGCAATGTATACTTTTGCAAAAAAATTAAAAACCCTCTAAGAATATTTAGCGCTGGATATGCTTCTTAATCTATGACAAGACATTTGGAAGACTGCTTCCTGGCTTACTGGCTGGATGAGGTCCATATTTGTGCACATTCTTAGAAAAGGTAGAGATCCAATAAAATGTAGAAATTATCAAGCAGTATTACTAGAAGCTCACACAGGTAAAATCTTGCTGTAGATATTTATAAAATGCCAGAGGAGCATATTAACTGGAAACTACAATTAATTCATGCTGAATACAGAAAAAGGCTGTTAAAGAAGGAATATTATTGCTGATTTCAGATGGATGTTGAATGAGAACAGATAATATCAGAAAGATGTGTATTTGTGCTTTATTTTATGCAAACACATTGAACTCTCTGGATCATAACAAATTACTGATAGCTTTAAGATAATGTGAATTCAAAAACACTTAGTTGTACTCATGTGTAACTTATACATGAACTGTGAAATAGTCATTGGAACAGAACAAAGAGATGCTGCATTGTTTAAAATCAAGATTGATAATGTGTCAACTTAATTATTTAGTGTGTATACTTGGCACCAGTAGTTAAGAAATCAAAAGATAAATTGCATTAGCAAAATCTGCTGTCAGGACCTCTGCAGAGTGCTGAAGAACAAGAATATCAGTCTAAAGACTTAAGAAGTGCCTAATCCAGGCCATGGTCTTTGCAATTACCTATTATGCATAAGAGCTAGACAGTGACCAAAGAGAACAGAAAAATTAATGGCTTTAGGTTGTGGTGCTGGAGAAGAGTATACCATGGAGAGTAAGAAAATTGCCATGGGCTGCCAGGATAACTAACATCTGTCCTGGGGAGTGTGAAAACAAACTGCTTCTTGGAGGCAGTGACTTTGAGGCTCCTCCTCTCATACTTTGGGCATGTTGTCAGGAAGTACCAGTCCTTCAAGAAGGACATCATGCTTGGAAAGGTGGAGGGACAGCACACTGTGGATGAGATGGATTGACACAGTGACTGGGGTAATGGGGTTAGTTGTGTCAGAGACCTGTGAGATTGCCTCAGGATAGAATAGGGTTCAGAACATTGTGCCTAGGGTCTCGGTGAGTTGTAATAGGCTTGATGGCACACAGCAACAATAAGAACCTGTGCACATAATCTGAGAAGCAAGAATATGTGAACAAAAATGGCAGTAGGATGAGGAAGACTCCTCAAATAACCTTCCTTGTGCAGAAAGAGCACCTTGCTTGCAGAAAGTTAAAAACTCGTTGTACATTTCTGAGAAAGTAAGACTCTACATGTAGCATGTTTTACAATTCAGCATCAAGGAACTGAAAGTACTTAGCGGTGAACTGAAAAGAAACATTATGATAAATAGAGAAAAGATGGGACTAACCAAGTATTAAGTAAACATAGAAACAGCAATCAAGAAATAAAAAGTAGTATTGCCTGGGGCAAATATGCTCTTAGAGACTGCTTCAAAGAGCAAGGATATATTCTGGTATTTTCAGTTGGTTTATATGAAGTGACAGTTTGACAGTGAATAAGGAAGACAGAAGAATTAATGCCTTTGAATTGTGGTGGTGTTGAAGAGTATTGAATATACCATGGATTGCCAAAACTCCTTAGAAGCAAGGCTGGTAAGACTTTATTTCACATACTTTGGGCATATATCTTAAGAGAAGGGCTGAAACCTAGGATGAAGAAGTCATATTTGGAAAAGTAGAGTCAGTAAAGTAGATTACGACTCTCTGTTAGATAAATTGGCATAACAACTACAACTTCGGTTTTAAGTATAGTGGAGATTATGTGGAGAGCCAAGATTGTATTACGTTTGGTTTTGTTGTAGTTGTTTAGTTGATAATAGTTATAGGTGAGCAAGAGGTACCTAGCAGAGCCAGTCTGATAATAGGTAATGAAACTGTGCATCTTGTCAGGTGCTAATTCATTTGCATGTATTGTTTCATGAAGTATATTTTCATATTTTTTACCTATTTTTGGACTGGTCTTTTATTTTCTTTGGATATTTTAAGTGAAGTTCATGATTCCTATTTTTATCAGTTTAGTTCTTTGTCTCCCTGTCTAGAGATCACCTGAAGACACTTGTCAGTGCCCTGTAACCCAAGACCACTAGGAATAATTTTTTTTTCAGTCATGCTGATATATTCCTCTTTGTAGTGAATGTGAACCCATACCGTAAGGTTCCCTGAGGCTTCTCAAGTAAGAGTATACTTGTAGAAGACTATAGAATTTAGATTTGTGTCATTTTATTTTGTGGAGAGTTTAAATAAATGGAGCTTTGCTCTGAATTGGAGGCTATAGGCAGAGCAGGGTAATTCCCTTGATTGAGTTCCTAATGAATCTTATCTAGAAGAAGGAAGACTAAAGCTTAACAGAGCTATGCTTTGTTAAAAAAGTAGCAGTCAATCATACTATAATAATGAATATTTGACTTTTTTTTATTTTGACAATTCTTTTATATATTATTACAAAATAGTGTTGCTTTTACATTGATTTCTCATAGTTATAAACTGTGTTCATTTATTTGACCTTCATGTTATGTTTTATAAAATTGTTTGTAATTAACAAGAAACACCAAGACCTGTAGACTCCAACATAGCTTGTCAGAGAACATCAAGATGTTGTTGATGGTCCAAGGTCTGTTCAAGGGTATGAGTATCAGGAGCTGCTTTTCTCCTCATCTATTTCCTTCCCCACTCCTCCTTCTATACCTTAGGTAAAGGTTTCTTCTTCTCATATGGCTTTGCCTCTTCTTTCCATATTATTTTGTCTTCTGAAAATCCTGCCTATATTCTCATGGTCAGAGTTTGAATGACAGATTAAAATAATCATATCTCTGTTAATTTGTATATTCTAGAGTTCCTTGAGTCTTTTTTCTTTCATGTAAAAATTTTGCATGATATTTAAAAATTTGTTTATATGTTTGCCTTGTGTTTGCTAGTTCTTTTGTTTTTAAAGTTTGCTGTTTCTCTTGGCTGTCATTACATAGAATTTTGATGAGATTGCTGTTTGAATTTTCATTAATATTAGCAAACAGCCTATTTGGATACTGCATTCAAAAACTGAAATTTTACTTTTCGCATACCTATTCACTCTAGGGATTGAGGATGCCATTCTTTTGGATTCCAATACTCAAATGGTTTATATGTCTTGTTGTTATGTACCATTGAGTCAGAACTGACCCCATAGTTCACCATTCAGTGAGTTTTTAGAGGTATTAATTTCATGGTAGGAGATTGCCTATCCTTCTCCTGTGGAGCAGCTGGTGAATTTAAACCACTTGCCTTAGAAATTGCAAAGCAGATTCTTAACACTAGGCCACCAGAGCTCTTCTATGCTACACAGGGGAATCTTACGAAATGCTTATCTTAGTTTTCTTCTAATTTCTCCCTAATATTGGGCTTCTTGTTCTTATGTGCCATCGAGTCGCTTGCAACTCATAGTGACCCTTTGTACAAGAGCTCTAAACATCGTTCTATCCTGTGCCAACCTAACCATCTCAAATGCACTCATTCCTGTCACTCCAGTCACAGAATCAATCCACTTCATCGAAGGTCTTCCTCTCCTGTGCTACCCCTCCAGTCGGCCAAACGTGATGTCCTTCTCCAAGGACCAGTCCCTCCTTGCAACATGCCCAGAACATGTCAGATGAACCTTCAGAATCCTTGACTCCAAGGAGCATTCGGCTCCACCTTCTCCAGGACAAACCTGTTTGTTCTCTTAACAGTCCATTGTATATTCAGCAGTCTTCTCCAGTACTACAGCTCAAAGGCATCAATTCTCTATCATCCCTATTCACTGTCCAACTGTCTGATGCTTAGCACGTAATTGCAAAGACTATAGTCTGTATCAGGCGCACCTTAGT
>NW_006399784.1:22172260-22174197 GCF_000299155.1 Elephantulus edwardii
TTCCTATCTTAGTATTATGAAATATTGTATCCCATTGAGTTGGAACTGACCCATAGCTGACCCTCCAATACATTTTTCTAAGACAGAAAATTGCATAAGATGCGATTGTTCATCATTTTCCCACAGAGCAGCTGGTAGACTTGAACCAGGTACCTTTGGGATTGCAGCACAACTTCTTACCACTGAACTTTATTTAACCTTTAAAATATTTATATATGAACTGTAAGCTTTAGTAAAATAAGAATTTAATTATCTTCCTTTTATTTTTTGTGTAATTGATCATGAGTAGTCTAACATCTTTATGGTTAAAAATAATATTGAGTTTAATTAAAATATTATGTTTGGGGTGGTAATTTATGCATAGACTATTTGAGATAATAAAAGAATTTGAAAGGAATAAAATCTGAAAGTTGGAAAGTCAATTACAAGCTTTCTTCTTAATTTATGTTTGATATCATAAATTTATCTCTAAGGAGATAGTAAAACTTATGAACTAAATTTTATTTCACATAAAAAGTGAGTAAAATGTGTATATTATTTATAGTCATTATGTACAGCATGACAGTGCCACCTGTTAGTTGGATTTTTATCTTATAAAGAGTCCAAAATACAAGTCATTTTAGATATGCAAACTTAAAAAAAAAACCCAAAAAAGAAAATGGAAAACACAACAGAAAAAAACTCTCCCTTGCAATCAGGTTGAATGCGACTCATAGTAAGCTTTTATGCATTGTTAGAGGATGGGAGAAGGGTGGAATGTATTTTCAAAGGAGCTCTAGTGACCTGATGTGGAGTGAGTTGGGATGCTAATTTAGAGACCCATTCTTCTCTGGCTGGTTGAATCCAAGAATGGCTAGGTGAAAGAAAAATGACCTCCCTGGTGATTTTTCGCCTCTGTGACTTGCTGGAGAGTTAGTTCCATCTTTACTCCAATATATTTTTTTAATTCTATGAGTATGTAGGGTGTAAAATTCTCCTAACTCTAGCTCTTTACACATTTCATTATGATTCTTTGTCTTCATAAGCAGCTCTTTGAAATCTTCTGTTCATCTCCCTTACTTCAGTATTTCTTCCATTTATTTTGATCTCTCTCTCTTTTTAATGTAAGTTTCTAAGTATCTTCTCACATCTTTTTTGTCCTTTCTCCCCTTCTAGTTTTTTCAATTGCCTTTTTTTAAAATGGTTATTAGTCCTTTCTGACATCCTTTAGAGTTCAGTGCAAGGAGACACTAAATAGTTTAAAATTAAGGAAGGTGTGCATCAGGGTTGTATCCTTTCAACTTATCTATTCCGTTAATTTCCATGGGCAAATTATTCTATAAATTGGACTCTGTGAAGATGAATGTAGCATCAGAATTAGAGGAAGACTTTTCCACAATAATTTTTATGCAAATGACACAACCTTACTTGGTGAAAATGAGGAAGACTTGAAGTACTTTTTGCCAAAGAGTAAAGATTATATACTTCAGTGTGGTGTGCATCTTGGCATCAAGAAAAGAAAAATTCTCTTCATTGGATTGATACACAGGCAACAATGTAGATGGAGAAAAGATTGAAACTTTGAATGACTTCATCTTATTTGAATCCACAAGCCCAAGTGTGACTTAGTACCAGCAGTCAGGAGATTAGGAGACATACTTCACTGGGAAAAGTCGGAAGTCAGTGATTTCTCTATGTTATTGAGGAGCAATGATGTCAGTTTCAGGAGTAAGGTGGGCCTGATTCAGTCCATGCTCTTCTTTTTTTTAATTTTTTTTTATTGGGAAAAACATATTGGGGGTACAAGGAGGTGAGGGTTGGGGGCAGAAGGCTGAGGATGGGCCAGGATGCAGTTGCAGAGCTGCACAGTTTGGTTGGTGGGGGGGAGCAGGTGAAGGAAATAATGAGGGTCCAGTAGGGACCAGATGCTACGGAGGAATGACAAGCATTTTCCAATA
>NW_006399784.1:22174297-22175603 GCF_000299155.1 Elephantulus edwardii
TTGGATAATCTGTTCTGCATACAGATTGAAAAGGTATGGAGACAGAATACATCCCTGATGGACCCTCCCTTGATTTTGAACCATGTCGTGTCTCCTTGCTCTGTTCTAAGGACTGCCTCTTGGTCCAAGTATAGGTTTCGCATTAGCACAATCAAGTGTTCTGGGATTCCCATTTTTCTCACAGTCAGCCACAGCTTGTTGTGATCCACACAGTCAAAAGCCTTTCCTTAGTCAATGAAATACAGATAGACATTCTTCTGGTATTTTTTGTTTTCTGCTAAGATCCATCTAACATTAGCTATAATATCCCTAGTACCACGACCTTGTCTAAATCCAGCCTGCACATCTGGCAGTTCTCTGTTGACATATTGTTCCAAACGTTTTTGTATAATTTTCAACAGAATCTTGCTTGCATGTGATATTTATGATAATTTTCAATAATTTCTACACTCTGTTGGGTCACTTTTCTTTGGAATGGGAAGAAATATTCATCTTTTACAGTCAATGGGCCAGCTGGCTGTCCTCCAGATTTCTTGGCACAACTTAGTGAGCACATCCAGGGCAGTGTCTGTTGAAATAATGTCAATTGGTATGCTGTCAACTCCTGGAACCTTGTTTCTTACCAATTCCTTCAGAGCAATTTGAACTTCCTCCTTCATTACCATAGGCTCTTGATCATGTTATTTCATGAAATTCTTCTGTGTCAGCCAGTTTCTTCTGATATAGTGACTTGTGCACTCCCTCCATTTTCTTTTGATACTTCCTGCTCCACAGTCAATACTCTGGGCACCAGTAGCCAGGAAATTAAAAGACGTATTGCGATGGGAAAGTCTGCTGTTAGGGACCTCTCCAAAAGTACTGAAGAGCAATGGTATCTTTCTGGAGATACAGGCCAGGGTCTTTGCTATCACTTGTTATGCATCAGAGAGTTGGACAGTGACTAAGGAGGATAGAAGGAGAATTGATGCCTTTGAGCTGTGGTGCTGGAGAAGACTATTTAGGGTACCGTGGACTGCTAGGAAAACAAACAGATTCATCCTGGAAAGGGTTATACCGGGCGGCTCCCTGGAGGCAAGGGTTCTGAGGCTTCGTCTAACATACTTTGGACATGTTGTAATGAGGGACCAGTTCTTGGAGAGGGACATCATGCTTGGGAAGGTGGAGGAACAGCGCAGGAGGGGAAGGCCCTCTATGAAGTGGATTGATTCAGTGACTGGGGTAATCGGGATGGGTGTGTTGGAGACAGTGCGATTGGCACAGGACAGAGCAGAGTTTACGGCTGTTGTACATAGGGTTGCTATGAGTC
>NW_006399784.1:22175888-22180188 GCF_000299155.1 Elephantulus edwardii
TCCATCTTCGTCTTTTCTTCTTTTTCAGCCTTTGTAATGATCTTTTGCATTCTTCATGGACGATTTTCTTGATATCCAGCTCCCTCTGGACTGTGCTACCAGAGATCCTTCATATTGGGCTTAGAAAACAAATTACTTTTCTATGTCTTCAGGTCCTTCTCCTAGTTTACATGGAATAATTTGTAGTTACTCTACATCCTGATTCACAGAGAGAATATAATTTTTTTCCCTGTTTCTCTTTATGACTCTTTAGCACATTTGTCCTTGTTTTTTCTTTTCCTCATTCTGTTATTATTCCTATAGTTTCCCTACATTCTTGAAGTCTATCAGTACTGATTTCCTTGTGACTATTTTTTTCTATCTAGTAAAATAAATCACAATTATATGAAAACTTAAACATTTTGACTTCTATTTAGGACATAATTCAAAGTTTGGACAGTATACTTTAACAAGAGGTTTAATTGGGTCATTTAAGAATGTAGAGATAGGATTCTTTAAGAATGTTTGGGAACATTAATTGTGGTGGCTGAAGCATTTGGTTACTAACCAGAAGGTTGGTGGTTTCAACTCACCAGATATTCTACAGGAGTTTGATATAGGTAATCTATTTATATAAAGATTTTCATCTTTGCAAACCACTGTGGACAAGTTCTGACCTGTAAAATCACATCAAATTGGAATTGTCTTGATGCTAGTGCACTGTTTAGGTGCACTGATTGAATGAGTCAAATAAGCTATCATGGTAGCAGTCTCTTATAATATGTTGTTATGTACCATCGAGTCAGAACTGACTCAGAGTTGACACTTCATCTGATTTTCAGAAGTAATAAATCTCATGGGAGATTTTCCATCTTTTTCTTGGGAAGCCACTGGTAGATGTGGACTATATGCCTTTGGGTTGGCAGTACAGCTCTTACCATTGAGCCACCAGAGCTCCCCTCTGTCGTATTGTTTATAGTAGTGATATGAGATGGTGGAAAATACACAGCAGCACATAACATGTGGGCCGATTGAAAATATGGAGGTAAAAAATGCTCATTATTTTTTAGTAACTATTAGTTTGAGTATCTCTGATTTTTATGGATACGTAAGAAAGATGAGAGCTCTGTATTTTTTTTTTTAAATTTGTGTAGTAGAAAATTCAATTGAAATTCTATATAACAAGTACCACTAAAGGTTATGTACTAATCGAAGTGAGGACACAAATGAGGAAGTAATAAATGGTGCTTGAGTTATTAAGGGACAGCAATTTCATAGTCACCTATTAGATTAAGTTTACCAGACAAGAGTCAGGGACAATAGCAGTGTTGCAGAAATTATTTGAAGATTAAAAAATACCATTTTCATGGTAATGAGGACTTAATTATTTAAGGTTAAATTTATAATTTGCTATTTTTTTTCCTTCAATTTTAAAAAATGTTTCTTATCACTGTCTAATGACATTTCGTGTTTAATTGAAGGAATCATGAGTTCTGTTTAGTGAATCACAATTTACTGTTGCCTCTCTAGCTCCTACTTTTGTTCTAGGTTATAATTTTCAGTTAAAAGTTTGCATGTTAATGAGTTCATGAAAAACCTATTGATTGTTAGATTTGAATGTTACTCAAATTAGTAATGAACATGTTTTTTTTAATAGGTAGTAGATCATCTCAAGCAAGATTGCCTTCGGTTCCAACAGTAGGTTCAGTTCCACAAGATGCAGTTTCAAATATGAGGTATTTAAGCTGTTAAATTAGATATTTGTGATTTAATCCTTCTCATGACCCTTTTCTCTCTACAGGTACATTTCTTTGTTGGGCTTTTGTTTTGTTTTTTCTCATATTCTTTCTCACTGTGTATGATAATTCATGTTTGGGGGTTTTTTTGGTGTTGGTTGTTTTTTTAAAAATATTTCTCCAATTTATTTACAAAGTTTGAATACTTTGTTTTTCACAAAAGGACCACTCACGTATGTTTTGTTTCATTACATTTACTACAATACTTACATTTTTCAATTAGTATTACAGACAGACTTGAGCATGCTTTGGAAAAAGCAGCACCTCTTCTGCGAGAGATTTTTGTGGATTTTGCACCTTTTCTTTCCCGTACACTTTTGGGTAGCCATGGACAAGAACTGCTTATAGAGGGGACAAGTGAGTAATTTATCTTTATTTTATTATATCCATTAGAATTAGGAAAAATTATATTCACAGAGACATGTTATTTTATTGTTTTTAACTTTGTTGGCCAACCTTCTAATAGAGTTTTTATCCTTGAGAAGTATATCTCTGTTATATTTTAATTTGGTCAAGATTTTTACCAGTGGTTTATATGAAGCAGAAAGGTATGTGTTAATCCAAAAATATTAAGTATTAAGACTACTTAGTTTAAAGGATAGAATTCACAATAATTAGTGAAACATTAATGTAAGGCTTACATAAAATTAAGATTCATAGAAGTGAGAGTGTATTACTGAATTTTAAGAAAGTGAGGAATGCATTATTAGTTTTTATTACTGAAATTTTCATATACCAATAATTGTAGAAAAGAATGGTATTGTATTCCAGCCTGTTTACTTTAGACCCTTTATCGGTAGTGCACTTTGAAATTGTACCACATCAGTAGCATGTATAATTAACTTTTAAAGACAAGATGAAAATTTCTTGGAAACCCAACCCCTTTTTCTTTTTCTCTTAGTATGGTGTGCTTACTATGTAGCATACTTTTTGAAATTTAGAAAGAGAAGTCTCGTACGAGTAGAATTAGACTTCAAGTTGAATTTACATCAACTCTGTATTATGGTTCAGTGTTGTTGTTAGGTGTCATTTAGTTGTCTAATTACTCATAATCAACCTTGTGCTGTCTTGCCCTATCCTCATGGTCTCTGCCATGATCAAGCCCATTACAGAAGTTACTATGCTAATCCATCTAGTTAAGGGTCAGTCTTTGTCTGATCTTCTGCCTTTACCAGCATGATGTCTTTTACCAAGGCCTGGCCTCTCCAGACAACATTTCCAAAGTAGTGAGAAAAAGTTTCACCATCTTTATTTGTACGGAGCACCCTGAGGTACTTCCTTCAGGGCAGATTTGGGATTTTTTTTTTGGCAGTCCATGGGATGTTTAATACTCTTTCCCAACAGCATAGTTCAGAGGCATGGATTATTGTCTGTCATTCTTGTTTATTGTCCAGCTTTGAGATGAATAGGAAAGAATTGAAAATAATGTGGGTTGGGTAGTGCACTTTTGTCTTTAAACTGACATTCTTAAAAAAAAATCTTCAGTTCAATAGAGAAAGATAAGTAGGGATATTTAAGAGTTTAAGGAGTTATGGTGACCTAATTGGTAGAGAGTTGCGCTGCCAACACTAAGACAACCAGTTCAAATCCACTAGGTTCTTTGCATGAAAAAGGTGGGCAGTCTCTTTGTTTGTAGTTTAAGGTCTCTGTAAAGCCACTAAAAGGTCAGCTGTGAGTTGATTCTGAGTTGATAGCAATGACAAGCGAGGAATTAAAAGATTGACTTAGATTGTAGCCTTCGTTGTCATAGAAAAATTTAAGGAGAAACTAAAGGACTTTTATCTTAAGTTGATATAGAACTCCTTTTTTACTTTGAAAAATCTTGAGACCATAAAAAATAAATGTGTATGAATTTTGGAAGTAAACTAGTATAAAATTTTTTAAATAATATTTTGATACCATGTAGAAAGAAAAGCAAGTTCTTGCTCACCAGAGGATGGGAGAATGGGAGGATGGGAGGGAGGAATGAGGAATGGTTTCTTTATGGATTTAAAATTTGTTTTGGAATGATGGAAATGTTTCAGAACTAAAAAAGGTGTTGATAGTAAACATCATGAATGACCTAACTGATAACTGAATTGTTCCATTCAAAATAATGACTTTGAGATCTGCAAATTTTACCTAATTTTTTAAAATACATATATAATATTCAGACTATACTATTGAGTCTTTTTAAATTTCGAATGAAAAGCATAGTTCCCTGAGGATGGAAAAGCAAAACTGGCTATTTTCCAGCTTTTTAAGTGTCATCTTTCAGCTTTAGTTGTTGTTGTGTGCTCTCGAGTTAGAACTGACCGACAGCTGACCCTTTCGTGGGTTTTCAGAAGCAGTAAATCACACAAGAAGGGACTGCTGATCTTTCTTGAGTGGAGCAGCCAGTGAATTTGAATGACGTACCTTTGCCTTGGCAGTGCAATTCCTCACCTCTGAGCCACCATAGCACTTTTATTTATTGAACAGACTACAGCTTTAGTAGCCAGAGTTTTAAAGTTAGATAAACTCCTAGTACATATTTTTTTTTCTAT
>NW_006399784.1:22184785-22202379 GCF_000299155.1 Elephantulus edwardii
CAACGAGCTTAAAGCCCCTGATAGCTCTGGGCGCTGACTCTCACCAGTGGCTATGGATCAAATCACAGGAGGCCATGCTCTTTTCAATTACTTACCATGTTGCTGAGAACTGGACAGTGAAAAATGATGACAGAAGAAGAATTGTTGCCTTTGAACTTTGGTATTGGAGAAGATTACTGGATAATACAGGGACTGTTCAAATTATAAATAAATGTGTGTTGGAGAAAGTGCAGCCAGATTGCTCATTGGAGGCAACAATGTTAAAGCTTCATCTCAAGTACTTTGGACATGTTACTAGGAGAGGCCTTTCCTTTGAGAGAGACATCATGCTTGGGATGGTAGAAGGACAGAAAAGGAGAAGGTCTGTAGTCCAGTAGATTGACAGAGTGACTGCAGCAAAGGGCCCGAGTGTGTCAGTTGAGACAAATTGTGACATTAAGACAGGGTTCAGATCTGTTTTTATAAGGTCTCTGTGCACTGTACTCGTTTTGATGGCACCTAACAGCAACAGCTGCCATGGGCCTGTTGTAAGTGCTAAAGAACAACAGTGTCACTCTAAAGAATAAGGTGTACCTGATGCAAGAGATAATTTTCTTTATTTCTCATGCTTCTGAAAGTTAGACAATGAAATAGAATGATCAAAGAATCAATGTCTTTGAGTTGTTTTGTTGAGTGAAATTATTTATTGACTATGGCTTAGAATCCAAAGGAACAAATAAGGCTATCTTAGAGGACATGTTGTTTTTTAGAGGCAAGGATGGTGGAACTTTGCCTCACAGGCTTTGGGCACGTTGTCAGGAGGAGTCAGTCCTTGGAAGAGGACATTATGCTTGCAAAGGTTGGGAGTCTGCAAAAGATAGGAAGACCATGGACAAGATGAACAGTGAGGTGGTAGACCACGTGGGAGAGCGTGGGGATAGTGACGGTAGGGCAAGGTCCATATTTGTTGTTCGTAGGGTCACTGTGAGTCATAAGTGACTCAATAGCACATTACAACTACAAAGACTAAAAATACCTCTAGAGGAGGCTCCTCACATTTCTCCTTCTTAGAGGTTTATGGCTTTGTACCACTGATCTTTGCCTTGGCAGACTTGCTCATTCTGTACTACTGTACCTCAGCTCCTTAGAAGTATTAGAAATGACCTCTGAAAAAAATGTAATTTATAACCATATTTTTACAAATGAATTTTGACAAAATAATAACAAGAAATAAGATGTATTATGTGTAAACTTGAGCTGCTGTTGCTATTAGGTGCTGTAGAGTCAAGTACAACTTATAGTGATCCTATGAACAACAGACCTGAACCCTGTCATATCCTGTAGTAATCACACAATTTCTAACATACTTGAGCTCATAGCTATACTTACAGTTAGTCCGTTTGAAATTACTCTTTTCCTTCATCGTCCCTTAACCTTTCCAAGCATGATGTCCCCACTTTAAGGAATAGTCTCTCCTAGCAATATGCCCATAGTATGTGAAATGAAGTTTCGCCATCCTTGCCTGCAAGGAGCACTCTGGCTTCACTGTCTCCATGACATATCTGTTTATTGTTTTGGATATTCAGCATTCTTTTCCAGTACCACTGTACGAAGGCATCAGTTTTTCTCCTGTCATCCTTATACATTGTCTAACTCTAAGATGCATAGCAACTGATTGAAAAGACCATAATCTGAATCAGGCACACCATAGTCTTTGAACTGATATCATTGCTCCACAATAATTTGGGGAGGTCGCTGAATGGAGACTTTCTCAGTACTACATGACTTTTTAGCAAAAGACATGTGAAAGACTTTTTCACAGAGGAAGACATTCATATGGCTGAGAAACACATGAAGAATTAGTAAAAATGACTGGCAATAAGAGAGATGCAAATCAAAATCACAGTGAGATACCATCTCACCCTGGTAGCAATGGCAAAGTTTAACAGGACAGCAAACAATAAATGTTGGAGAAGAAGCGAGAGAGATTGGAACTGTCATACACTGTTGATGGGATTGTAAAATGGTACAACCACTCTGGAAGGGAGTTTGACGTTTCTTCAGTAAGAACAATAAAACTCCACATGATCTAGCTACTTCACTGCTAGAAATATACCCTAAGGAAATTAGAAGTTGAAACACAAATGGAGACTTGAACCCCAGTGTTCATAGCAGCATTATTCATAATCATAGGAACATGGAAACAACCCAAATGTCCAACCACAATCAAATGGATTGATACATTCATATAAAAGAATACACTTTCATAACACTTAGTGGCAACGATTTATAAAGAAAAATACATAGCTTGGGAGAGACTGGAGAGCATTATGCTGAGTGAACTGAGTCTCAAAAAGACAAATGCTGTATAAGACCATGGTAGTTCAAGAAGGGAAAGAGTAGGAACAGAGGAGAAAGGGTAGGGGCACAGGGTTGAGGGTGGGCAAGGGAGTTATCACAGGGTCACATAATTTTGAGGGTAGAGGACAAAGAAAGTGGGAATGATTCATCAAGGATGACAAGGTGATGGTGGGACTAATTCAATAGTGATTGATTTTGTAAAACACAATGTATGGGGATGATTTTATGAAACAGTGTGTATGGTGGAAAGTGTAAAACACAGTGTATACGAATTTTGTTTGCAAATCAATTATAAAATGAAAAAAAAAATAGATTCCAAAATTATGCCTCTTGATCTGACTGCTGGTACCAAGTATATTGATTGTGGATCCAAATAAGATGACGTCATTGACAGTTTCAGTCTTTTCTCCATCTATGTTGATGTTAACGTGTATACTAATTGGATTTTTTTTATAAGAATGTAGTCGTTGTTGTTGTGTGCCTTCGAGTTGCTTGTGACTCAGTGACCCTATGCATAACAGCCCTAAACCCTGCTCTATCTTGGGCCAACCTTATTGTCTCTGACACACCTACCCCCATTACCCCAGTCACTAAATCAGTCCTTCTAATTGAGGGTCTTCCTCTCTTGCACTGTGCAGCCATTCTCCTAAGCATGATGTATCTCTTCAAAGGATTGGTCCTTCATTAAAACATGCCCAAGTTATGCCAAACAAAGTTTCAGAATACTTGCCTCCAAGAAACAGCCTGTTTTACCCTCTCCAAAATCAACATGTTCATTCTCCTAGAAGTCCATGGTATACTCAGTACTCTTCTCTGGCATCACAGCTCAAAGGCATCAATACTCCTTCTCTCATCCTTGGTTGATATCCAGCTTTCTAATGCGTAGCAAGAAATTGCAAAATCTATGGCCTGGCTCAGGTACACCTTAGTCTGCAGACTGACATCGTTGCTCTTCAGTGCTCTGGAGAGATCCCTGATAGCAGGCTTTCCCAGTGCAATTTATAAGAATAGCAAGTCAAATTAAGAGTTCTTCTGTAATTTACATATGTTTTAGATTTAAAAGTAATGTTCTTGGATTATATAATTTGATACATTGTAAAATAGAGTCTTTAAAAGATAATAATGACATTGCTGTCAGTTTTTACTAAATGCTCAATTTGTCATGATGAATTCCCTCTTTTATCCTACTCACTGTATTCAGAGTAGACTTCTTCCATAGGGTTTTCAAAATGTTGACTTTTTGAAAGGCTGTTTCCATATTTGTTTTCTGAAGTATATTTGTATGGTTCTAAAGAACTTTTCTGCTGGGAGTCAAACCTTTAACCTGTCAGTTCTTTCTAGAGGCTGGGTCATAAGTAAGATCCCTGTTTTAAATCTGTCTTCCAGTTTGTACAGGCCCTGCAAAATGTATGAGATCTTCTATGTGCTTTTTAAATTTTTTTTTTCCTTGTTGATACACATGGAAACATTTGTGGTCAAGAGAAGGCTATATGGGTAGTAAGGGATGGGGAATTCCTTGTCCTCCTTCAGAATCTTGGCTTGAGGAATGATATTGATCTTATTTCTGTAGAAACTCACTTTACTTAATGATATGCTTTCCTTCTACAAAATACATGTATTTCTTAGCTAATTTTTATACCAGTGTTAACAGTATTAAAAAACATTCTCTATATATGTTTTCTGACTGTGTGTAAAAACACCAACATCCCCGTGGGGATGGCCATATCTGATTTTTACCAACTTCACAAAGGAAAGCTGCTGCTATCAACCACACCAGTGACACAAATCCAGTTTTCATGAGGCCATATTTGTCCCCCACATTCTTGCACCTCCTTCTACTCACCCAACACAAATCTTACTGCTTTACTGGGTCAGATATCCCATACAGTAGCTCACAGAGTGCACAGAACCATATTAGGGAGCTTGAAAATCTGTAATTCAGGTTAGTAGCAGAATATAGTTACTCAGGACAGATTCAGAATTGTGCAAGCAGGGACTTGAACCTTGAGCCTCATGGCTTTAGCCTAGTGTTACAAGCTCTCAGGCCTGCCTGTTAAAGTTCCCTCCCCTCCTCCTCCAGTTTTTGTAAGAAACCTGAGCAAAGGCTCTTGGCTCTGTTTCTTTGGTGGCGGTAGTTAGCTGTCTCAAGGTCAAGCCATCTCATATTGTGTCTTTGGTCCTTTTTCCAGCCTTGGCTGCTGCAGCTGTATGTCTAACTGGTGTAAGAATCTCTGGCCCAAAGGTTCTATACTGCATTCTTTCTTCTCTTTTGTTGGTAGTAGGGTTCTCTTATTCTGCTGTTGGATCCACTCAATTTAATGGAGAGTCTATCCAGTCCTGTGGATCAGCTAACACCTCTTATTCCTCTTATTCACACGTTCCCAACTCCTTCACAAAGGCTAGGGAAAGCCATTTTAAACAATAAACTTGTAACACAATGTGTAGAACTTCTAACTTTTCTCAAACTTGAACAACGTGTTTCACTGGACTGCCATTTGGAATGCTGAAATATGCAACAATAACTAACCAGCAGTAGATCTAAGCAATATCACTAAAATGTGACAAGGTGAAAGAAATATGGAATAAGAAGATAAAGGGAATAAAATAGGATACCTAGAAGAACTTGAATGGGAAGAAAATGAAAGGAAAGGGTGAGAAACAGTGTTTAAACATTACTAACAATTGTTTTAGATAATGTACCCTGAAATCTAAGAAAGTATATATCTAGCAAAACAATAATATAGGACGGGAGGAGTGGGCAGGGAGAAAAATGCAACAATGAATGAATGGAAATCCAAAATTTCTGTAAACATTCATTAAAATTTAAAATAAGATTAAAAAATAGGACAAATATTTTATAATATATTTGAATATTAGTACTGTTTACCAATTTAGGTTTTGTTAGTACTGGCATTGCTGTATTCATAGCTGTTTTTAAATATATTTGAATTAACTACCTTATATTTTATTGGCTATAAGAGTGAAATTCTTTAGATAGTATTAACTGTAGGAAAGTTCTTTTGATCAACCAAGAGAACCAAAATAAAAGATAAAAGAGAAAATGTAAATGAATTAATTTATAAGAAATCAGGACTATATAACAGACTGCGGCTTGCACTTCTGTTAAGGTTTAGTGTGAGGTTATAGGTCAAGGTACTAATAAGAGTGTTTGGGATGTCTGCTGCCATGAAACAAAATGGAAACTTGATTGATAGCTCGAGGGCTGAAGGGAGAGAGTGTGGTGGAGAAAGCAAAGGTCAGGGAGCCATTTCCCTTCTCTGTATGTGTAACGATCAGCTCTCTCCAAAACAAAATGTAGATGATATTGATCAATATGGCATATGCTATGCACATTTCTATGAGTATTGTAAAGTGTCATTGCAGATGAAGTTGTAATAAGTGCTTTGGTATTTTGAAAGCTGGAGTAAAATAATTTATAAAAAATGGTAATAGTTTTGATCCCAGGTTTAAATTAAGTATGAGTAACTTGTTCAATTATATTATCAAATATGTATGATTATAGTAAAATGTTAACTTTTTTTTTTAAGCAGATTTTGGAAATGTTATAGAGCAGGACTCTCATTTGTTTTACTTTGCTTTTTTCTTTTTTTATTGTGCTTAAAATAGGTCTGGTTTGCATGAAGTCAAGTAGTTCAGTTGTGGAATTGGTGATGCTGCTGTGTTCTCAGGTGAGTTCCAAGAAAAAAAAAAATGCAGAATTAAGAGTCAGTTCTCCCATGGTTTTACTTTAGTAAAATGTTTTTATGTTTATAATGTTTTAACTTTCCATTTTAAAGTAAATGTCAGTTAAAAATTATTTTTTCTTGTTTTTGAGATATATGTATTCCCCCCCATCCCAACAAAAAAGTACTGAGAAAGCAAAATAGATGAATGGGAAACAGAAGTTTAAAGAGTTAAATTAAAAATGTCCAGATTATATATAACCTTGATCTTGAGCTGCCTAAATAATTTCTTTGCTGTATATATTAAGGTTATAGAAACAGATTTATTTCTGTACTTTGTGTGGTGGCACTCTGAATCCCCTGAGAATGATGGGTTTAGTTCCCTTTTGTGCAGAGGTTATAAAATGAGTGAGAAATACTTTTGAATCCTTGTCATTGCTAATTATTTTTGACATACATAATAGATTTGGGAAAACTTTAACAAAAACATGGCAGCCACGAAATAAGTTGTGAAGATAAATTAGTAAAAGCAAAATTCCTTATATACTTAGAAACCTGGTACATCACATAGTAAATTATAATGATTTTTTAAATACCCATGTAAGATCATGTTTCCTCTGATGTTTTCTGTTTTGCAGTTAACCAGATGAATGATTTTATTGAGAGTTTTCTTTGTAGTCTTTTAAAAATGGTATCTTGATGGTAGTAAATTCCCCTACTTAAAACTTTAAAATAGCTTTTTTTAATAGGGAGGGTATTGGTCTAGAGGTCAAGGGTTCTGACCCATTTCAAAACCTTTGACCTTCATTTACAACTCTCATGGTTTACTTGCCTGATGAATAAGGACAATGCAAAATTAATGTTTCTTTGCATCGATTTATTCATTTTAGTGTTTATAATGCCAAATTTATTTTGACTGTGTTGATAGACGTTTCATGAATACAAATTAAAGAATCATAGAAGGTGTGAAAAATCAATACTATATATTGTCAATAAAGTGCAATAGGTACAATTAGTTCTGTAGATACATACGACTAATAGATTTATATAATAGACTTGTGAAAGGTAGTTATGTTTCAAGTGAGCTTATTATTGTTAGATTTTGTGGGAAATGTTTTATAACTTAGTCATCACAAGACTTCATTTCTTCAGAAGCTAATTGTGGAGAATATTTCAGTAAATCAGTAAATAATATAAAATAATTGTTTACTTTTTGCAATGGAATTGCCATATACAGTTATTATAAGTACATAAAATTACCTTTTAAGAAGCAGTCATTTAAAATTATGGATGTTACTTGACAAGAGTACAAGTTTTTATTGTATATTACTGATATTTCATAGGTAAATTTTAGTAATGAAATTCTGCTTTCAAGTTTAGGAGAATTACACATAATTGAATACGTTTCTGGTACTTGAAACATATTTTGTAAATGTATATTACATATATTTGAATTTGTATTTGAAATTGCATAAATAATGTCATGCTTTAATATGCCTATTTGTCATTTTTGTCACTGTACTGTTTAATACTAATGTAATTAAATGAGATTTAAAGATTGCTTGGTAGTAAGTTGCAAAAGTTTTTTGTCCGAATAAATTGCATTACTAGTCACTTGAAGTCGTGGCCATTTTTTATGAGGTCTTCAAAAGTTCCATGGTATCTTCACAATATGTAGCACAGTGTGAAAAATGATGTGAAAAATGAAGCCAGAATTAGCTCCAGATGTATACAGATTGTTCCAGGGTGATAATTACATTTTTCACTTTGAATTTTCCTAATTCAAAGAGGTCAGGTTGGCAATCACAAAAGTGATTTATTTTGTTAAAAACTGAACTGTCTTTTTCTACGCGAAATCTTAGGAGATATGAAATTGAATTTTAAGTCGACATTTTGCAGATACTGGGTGGAGATGGTTTGAGTTTGATTGATAATTGTTTTTAGTCTGATATAGAGTGGGAAGTGAAAAGCTAGCATCTTGCTAAAATTTTAATTAATATTTTAAGAGGAGATGGAGAGGATTGAGTGCCAAAGATCGAAAGATCAGGTCAAAAACTCCTTTTTAATCACATAAATAATGGGATATGCTTATGAACTTAACATCTGCAAATTTGACTTAGAACTTTACAAATTAGTTGGTGTTAATTCATGACAATGCACTATGTCTGATTATTTTTCTTGGTTCAATTCTGCATTTACTTTTTGCAATTCTAATAAAGTGTTTAAAGTAGCCATATATACATGTATGTTATTTTTTTGTACAGAAGGAAAATTGAGAGTAACATTTTTTTAAAAATTGGGAAATAATCCTATTTACTGTGTTTTCACATCAGCTATGAAGTAAATGAGATATTTCTTTAAAGCTTCCCTTACTGTTACGCTTTGCACCAGTGGGCTTGTGCGTGGTAAAGACTGTGAGGATGACTCAGGATAGGTTACGATTTCAGTCTGTTCATGGATTCACTGGGTTCTGGTTGAACAGACCCAACCACAAAACTCATTCTTTAATGGTTGATGGACAACATTTCATACTTTTACTTAAACTTTAGCATAGTTTAGTAAAAATGTAAACAGAGCTTAAATGTTTTCTTTTTTTTTTTAAATGTTTTCTAACAATATTTATTATTGGAATAATATTACAACGGAGGGATGGGCATTCTTCTTCCATACCTTTGAAAGCCAGTCAGAGGGTCAGGTAGGGTCGTTTCTAACTCAACAGTACACAACCATAACAACAACTACTGTTGATAATAAGTACAATACAGGCAGTCTCAGAATTCCTGTTTGGTTTTTAACGTTTTTTTAAATTCATGTTGCACATTTTCTTACTCCCTCCCCTCAACCTTCCCCAGCCCATCCTGTAATATACCCCTTGTTTCACCTTGTTCTCTTACATATGACATCTAATTATATACTCCTTTCCGTTTTCCCCTTCAACTTTTTATTGCAGTGTTCATTATCTATTCACTCCTTTTTCATGCTCTCCCTAATACTCCTATGTCCTTTCTAATTTATAACAGTGGTGTTATGCAGTATTTGTACTTTTGTGACTAATTTCACTCAGTATAATGTCCTCCAGGTTTCTCCATGTTGTGTAATGTTTTATGAGTTCATTGTTTTTCAGTGCTGTGTAATATCCTATTCTGGGAATGTACCATTGTTTTTCTATCCATTTGTTTGTTCATGGGCAGTTGGGTTGCTTCCATCTCTGCTATTGTGAATAATGCAGCAATAAATATGAGTGAGCATCCTTAGTCTGTTTTAAAGTTAGATTTGTAGGTAGATTAGAAGAGTTTGATAGTATTGGGATCTTATATTAATTTGTCAATGGATAATCTTAGAATACAATATATAATGCACTTTTCTATGCATAAAGATATTAATAAAACACTTCCATACATACTAAAACATCTTTAATATAATAATACGGTAACAATAATAACACTGACAGTAATGTTTTGTTGCATGTTGCAAAATCCTAACTGTTTTTACTGTGTCCCTTTACATACCTCAGTATATTTTATTCACTAGTATTTGGTATAGAGTATTAGTCATAAACCCAAATGCTGTGTGTGTGTGTGTGTGTGTGTGTATAATCTGCGTTTTATTAAGTTTATTAATCTTTTAATGCCATATACAATGCAAAGTTTGTTTAAGCTCGACATTTGATTTAAAATTCTTTACATGTTTAAGAAGAGTCCTAGTTACACAGTGGTTAAAGTGGTGTTGCTAATCGAAATGTCGTTGACTTGAATCCACTGTCCTCTCTGCGGGAGAAAGACATGCGTTCTTTTTCTTTAGAGATTTATATCCTTGAAAACCCTATGGGGAGGTTCTGTTATGTCTACATTTTAGAGTTACCATGAGTCAGAATAGACTAGAAGACAATGAATTTGGTTTTGTATTTTTAAATTGTTAAAATAAGACTGTAAATATTTTCCAGCAAACTGTCTATTGTCTGATGCATACAAATAGATTGAAAGTTTTAAAAATTTGTTTCAGTTTCAGTTTTTAAATGCAGCTCCTCTGTACCCAAAATTTTTTGCACATGGATACAAAGTTATATTAATTTAAATAAAATGTTAAGTTATTCTAATAATATTATTAGGGCAGTGTATAAAGTGTTTTTATCTTCCTTATTTCACATTAATATCACTTTTGAAAGAATTGACATTGCATTCAAGGGCACTTTATAAAAGCATCGCGTTGCTCATCCTAATTCAGTCTGACATGCATTCCAATAACACTACCTCCCTTCTTGGGTTTAAAGCTAAATTTATGACTGTGCATTGTGAAGTGCATCATTTAAAAATGGTTTCAACCCAAAACATCTAATAAATAAATAATGTGTATGGCTACTCAGTAGTAGACTTTCTAGACTAGAAATCATTCCATCGGATACTCAACAGTCCACTATCGGAGAGACCTGTCAGATAAATCTTGTGGTAGCTGCATTCATGTCCTGTAAATCACATATTATTGTCTGAGTCTTCTGCCAGGTCATCTATTCTTTTCCCATTTATCAGAAATGCATACAGTATATAGAAAAACTACAAGCACCAAGTAGTCTGGCCTGGCATCCTGTTTGAGTAATTAATTACCAGCAAATGTTAATTTAAAATACTGTTAGTTTAATGGTTTTTTGAAACAAATTCCATCAAGGCATATACATTGTTGTTATTGGGTAACCATTTGCTTCATATAACATAAGGTTTGGTCATTCTAGACTCAGCTTACTTTTACTTTTCTATGTCTCTGAATTAATTTATTTAAAATTTGTTATTTTCACAATAAGCAGCAGGTAGCAGTATTCTTGTGATTCTTTCATTTCATTGTCAGTTTTTTTTAGTGTTTATCTCCTGAATGTTTTAAATCCTCTGAGTTTTAGAGTAAAATTTTCCTCTATAGCTTCATTCTTCTATAATTTCTTTACCTTATTTTTAGTTTTCTTCTTGTTTTTTGTTTATCCATTTCACACATGTGATATTAGACCCTTTTAAAGACTTTTAAATTTTTATACTTGTGATGAATAAAGTATACATTAAATAGTATATATTTCAAGTATATATTAGATTAGATCATGAAAATGGATCATCATCCCAAGAAACTCTACAAATTAGTCATATGTCAAATTGTAAAAATGTCCTTTATTTTTATCTGTTACTTTCTGTATGGCTCTTCTTCTTTACCCCTTTGATAGCATAGCTTTTCTCAAGCTGTCTTGGAATACTTAAAGCCACCCAAGTGGGTGATTGTAATTGTTGATTTCTCATCAGTCCGAGCTTAGTTAATTACCCCTTGTCAGACAATTGTGTCTACAGTTTGTAGTTATTCTGGTTTCATCTTATCAGTGGTAATAATTTACTACAAATTTATAATTATATATGTACTTACATGTTTATTATAATTATCAGTCTTCTCTGTAATCTGGGCTTTAGAATGTTAACAAGTATTTTGATTTTGTTTGTTACAGCATACTTAGTGTGCAGCACAGCTCTGGCATATCATGACTGTTCATTTAATGTTTGTTAAATAGATAAATCCATATACTTCTTCTTGTTAGGTGCCATTGAGTCTAGTAGGGCTCACAGCGACCCTATGAAAAACAGATCTGAAACCTATCCTATCCTATCCTGTGCCATATTCACAATTTTGAAACACTTCAGCCCTCAGCCATCATCTCTATGTTAATCCACCTGGCTTAAGGTCTTTCTCTCTTTTGCTGTCCCTCCATTTTCCAACACGATGTCCATCTGCAAGGAATAGCAGCATGCCCAAAGTATGTGAGAAAAAGCTTTATCATCTTTGCCTCTAAGGAGTGCTCTGGCTACACCTTCTCCAAGATGTATCTTTTATTCTTTACCAGTCCAAGAGATATTCAGTACTATTCTCCAGCATCACAATTCAAAGGCATCAATTATTCTTGTGTCATTCGTATTCATTATCCAGCTTTCAGCAGACTGGCAAGTGATTGAAAAGACCATGGCTTAGTTAGGTTTTTCTTCTCTTCTCCATAAGTCACAGCCTGAACAAGGTAATCTTCCAGAGCATTCACTGTCCCACCTACTCCTCATTTACTGACTCTATCTTATTTGATAGTTCATGTTTTGCCAATAGTGAAAAATCTATTATCTGACTATTTTGCACATTAGTGATATGTGCATTCCAATAATGAATGCCAGGTTGTCAGGTAAAATTAATACTTCCTTTGATAGGTAAGATTATTTATCAACTTGTCTGGGCCAGTTTTCAGTGATCTGGCAATTATGAAATCATGTAATTTTGTAGTTATGTATTGATATGCTCATTCTTAATTTTGAGATTTGATGTAGTTCTCTTCCATTATTTTTTTGCATAATGACTTCGTCTTTGGAACTTGTGTTAGAAGGCGAAGAGTGTGTGTATTTACATTTTTCATTTAAATTGTATATATTTTTCTTTCCATTTCTGCTAGGAAAGTCCTTGTTTTACTTTATTTTGTGGTTGGTTTTAGACTTAGCACAGTTGTTGTTGTTGACTGCCATAGAGTTGAGGATGACTCATAGCAACGCTTTGAACAAAAGACCTGAAGTCTTTTTACAACTCTCGTGGTTTCAAGTTCATGGAGTGTTGAAAGGCATGTGGTTTAGGAAGTGGATGCCACACTTGCTTCCAAATCTGTCTTAAACTGGGATCTCCACTAAACATTGTCCACCATGGGCAACCGATATGACATTTGACACCTGAATGGCACAAGGTGCAGCATCATAGCAAACCCAGATTACCTCAGTGCAGCAAATTGACATAAGAGTGTTGTATGATGTGGAAGTATATGCCTTCAAAATATAACAACACTAGGTCTGAGGGTTACAACCCCGAGGGCCCAACCTAATTTAAAAAATCAAGGCATGGTTTAAACTCGATGAGCTCCTCATTCTACATTCCTTCATAATCAAACATTCCCATTGGCTCTCATCAGACTAACAGTGCCCATTACAGAGCATTCTCCTGCTTTCTCAATCTCCAATTGAATGAACAAACCAAGCCAAAGCAATAAGTCAAGAAAACAGAACTAAAAGGCATACAGATTGGCACATAGAAAATAAAACTATCTCTATTTGCAAATGATATGGCCCATTTAAAGAAAATACCAAAAAGGCAGCAAGTAAATGACTGGTTGTAGATGATCAATTCAGCAATGTCTGAAAAAGGAAATAAGGGAAACAATACCTTTTACTATAGCCAAAAAAAATATTAAGAACTCAACCAGGTTTAAAATCTAATCAGTGATATAAGAGAGTCATGAAAAATATACTACAGAATACTACTATGAGAAACCAAAAGTGATCTTTATAAATGGAAGAAAATGCCATACACATTGATAGGAAGATAAACACTGTGAAAGTGTCACTACCACCTAAAGCAATCTATAGTTAATAATCCAATCTCAATTCAGTTTGTCATCATTTTTCAAAGAGATTGAAAAAAAAAATAACCACTAAATTTATAAGGAAAAGAAAGATCTTGGATTAGCAAAGCTCCAAGAAGCTGCACTGCAATCCCAAAGGTATACAGTATGTTTGAGGCCATCAGCCGCTACATGAGAAAAGAATGCGCAGTCTCCTCCCAGGCGATTAACTACCTCTGTAAACCCACCAGAGGGTCTGCTATGGGTCAGTAATAACAACATTCAGTAGCATAGTTAGTGTTTAGAAAATACTTAACATAACTCTGCTCTCATTGTTGTTAAGCCAGAACTGATTCTTTGCTAATTAAGTAATGAGAAGCACAGCCTTGAGAAAGAGCACAACCCCCTATGAATTGTACCACCAATGCATTCACATGCAATGAATGGTGAGCTGGAGCATCTACTTGTCACCATATTTTGAATTTTAGTCTTTTGAGGGTTTTTTTTAAAAATTTTTTGCCTTTTGGTCTTTTTTTTTTTTTAAATTCACTGTCTTTTATTAACTCATAATTACTTGTCCTCGGGTTTGTTGAAGCAGTAAGTCAGACAGCACTTGCCACAGTAATGTCTGTCAAAGTGGCTGGCCATGAACACTCCAGCACCGCATTCATCTGAAGGACACTCCAGACGAAGGCGACTAATTTTGCCATTCTCATCCACCTGATAATATTTCAGAACAGCCAGCTTAACCTTCTTTCTCTTATGCTTATTCTTCTTGGGAATGGTGTAAGACTTCTTCTTCCTTTTCTTAGCACCACCACGAAGTCTCAATCTCAAGGTGAAGAGTGGACTCCTTCTGGATGTTGTATTCAGACAGGGTCCGCCCATCTTCCAGCTGCTTTTCAGCAAAGATGAGTCTCTGCTGATCAGGAGGAATTCCTTCCTTGTCCCGGATCTTGGCCTTGACATTCTCGATTGTGTCCGACGGTTCAACCTCAAGCGTGATGGTCTTCCCCGTGAGGGTTTTTACGAAAATCTGCATCTTGCCGGTGGGCCTACCTGCTAACGGGGGAAGCGAGGAGGCGGATTTAGCCCTGACGCCACATAAGACAGGAAAGGAGGAAGTCGCGGTCCGAGAGCGGCCCGGGAGACACACTCCGCCTTTTAGACTTTTTAATTCTGAACTACTGTATGCTGTTCTTCATTTTCTTTAGATTGAAACAGACTCGTAACTGACCTTCCAGAAGTTTCCTCAGTGGCAGAGAATTTCATAGGAGATTGCCCATCTTTCTCCCACAGAGAAGCTGGTTCATTTCAACCAAATTACTTTTGATTAGTAGCACAATTCCTAACCAGTAGGCCGCCAGAGCTCCTATATCTTATACAGGCCATGGTCTTCGCAATCACCTATTATGCATCAGAGAGTTGGACAATGACCAAGGAGAATAGAAGCAGAATTGATGCCTTTGAGCTGTGGTGCTGGAGAAGAGTATTGAGAATACCATGGACTGCCAGGAAAACGAACAGATTTGTCCTGGAGAGGGTTAAACCGGGTGGCTCCTTGGATTCTGAGGCTCCGTCTAACATGCTTTGGACATGTTGTGAGGAGAGACTGGTCCTTAGAGAGGGACATCATGCTTGGGAGGGTGGAGGGACAGCACAGGAGAGGAAGGCCCTCTATGAGGTGGATTGATTCAGTGATTGTGATAATTGGGGTGGGAGTTTCAGAGACAGTGCAATTGGCACAGGACAGAGCGGAGTTTAGGGCTGTTGTACATAGGGTCGCTATGAGTCGCAGGCGACTCGACGGCACATAACAACAACAACAAAAACAACAACATATTTTTGTTGTTTTTGTTTGGTGCTATTGAGTGAAATATGACTTGTAGTGACCCTGTGAACAGTGGTTCTGAAACCTGTCCTTTCATGTGCCTATTTATTATCTCCCACATAGTTGAGCCAATTGCTGCAGTCAACATGTCAATACATTTCCTTGCTTCTTAGAACTACTCTGTTGGCACCTCTTCCAGAACATACCTGTTTGTTCTTTTGGCAATCCATGAGATGTTAAGTATTACTCTTCAACACTAGAATTCAAAGATACGTCTTTAGTCATCCTTATTCATTGTGCATTTTATAGATACATAGCAGGTGATTGGAAAGACCATGACCTGAATCAGACACACCTTAGTCTTTAAATTGGCATTATTACTCTTTAGGACTTTGAATCAGTCTCTGACAGGGGACTTTCCTACTATATCTCCTGATTTCCTAACTACTGTTAATAAGGGTTTTAATTGTGGATCCAAGTAAGATGAAATCATTAACAATTTCAGTATTTTATCCATCTATCATGGTTTTTCCTGTTGATTTAGTGGTGAGACTTTTGTTTCTTGATATTGAGATGTAATCTATGTCAAAGGTTATAGTCTTTGATTCTCCACAGCAAGCATCTTAAGCTCTTACTGTCATCAACAACTTTGTATTCATAATGCAGATTATTTCTCAAATCCTAATGCCATATTCTTCTTCGTAAAATTCAGCTTCTTGAATTATTTGCTCAGTGCATAGCTTGTATAAGTGTGGAGAAAGGATAGTAATGTAGTCTTGATGTTAGTTTAATCTTTATTTTAAGTAAAATAACATTTTCTAAATACTATAGTTTTGTTGCTGTTTAAATATGATCTTTGTGTTCATTTGTTGTAGAGTTAATCAGTCTCTCTTTTTAAAGCTACCTTTATTGTTCGTAAAATAAATATATAAATATTTTACATGTGCACACTAATGAATTTTGACAATTATATTTATAAGCACCTACGTAGAAATCATGTTTATCTAGGAAATTCCCTGTTTCCCTGTAAAAAAGAGCAAAGGCCACATGGAGATGACTATATCTGACCTTTACTGACTCCACAGTGAGGGACTATTCCTGTCAGCAACACAAACCAATTCTCATGAAGTCATGCATATCCTTTATGCTCCCACACCTTTTTCTGCTCATTCCCACAACAATCTTACTGCTTGACTTGGTCTAAAATCCAATGTAAAATCTTACCACACAGAATTATATTAGAGAAGTCCATAGACTGTAATTCAGGTTAGTAGCTGAATACAGTCAGGACACTGCTTCCAAAATGTGTATGCAGTAGTCTCAGCCTTGAGCCTTGTGTCTTTAGATTACTGTGACAAAGCTTTTAGTCTTGCTAATTTTGAGTTTTCACCTCTCCCCCAGGTCCTTCAGTAAGACTAGGGGGACAATTATCTTCTTATATGAATTTGTGTGATACCACCAGGATCAATGCAGTTTACCATTTTCATAATGTTTAATACTCTCCACTTTTATTGTTATATTTATGCTTCATCTTTAGAATATACTTATATAAATGTAATGTATATGAGTTTATTTTCCTTAAGCTTTGTTATTGTTAGTATTATTGAGTTTTTTATTAAGATTGAGATAAAAATTAATATAGTGTGCAGTAAGTTGTTTACATAGATGTTGATTTGATGGCACCTGACAAGAATTGTAGGAGAGTAATCACACAGGTTTCTTTTAGACGGAAATGCTTGAACAGAGAGAGACTGGAGTACAGGTATTTTTGTTGATATGCTCAGTGTAAATTTTGTGTGCCATAGAAACTATTGATTTTCTAAAAAGAAAGTGTAAGCGTTTGAAGCATGGATAGAAAAGTTATGGAAACTGGGAGAGGTGGTTGAAGATATATAAACTTGTCTTAGTCCTCAAGAATCTAAAATATGTTTTACTTGCTGTACTTGATTGTTGTTCTTGTTAAATGCCATTGATGACTCATAGCGACCCTTTGAACAAAACACTTGAACCCTGTTGTATAATTATCATCATTTCTTTAAGTTCCTAGAGTTTCTGGAGGGATCTCCACCAAACACAGTCCCCCATGAGTAACCATTATCACATTTGACAAATCAGTGTCACAGTGTTTAGCATCACAGCAACTACTAGCTAAGTATATACAGCAAATTGACAGACCAGTGCTATACCAGTTAAAAGAGGGATTGTATAACAATGAAAGAATTTTTTTTATTTTTTAAAGAGAAGAGCAAACTGTTGGGAGGGGTGGACAGGGAGAAAAGTGCAACAATGGATGAATGGAAATCTAAAGTCGTTAAAAGGAATAAAAACAATAAAATATAATGTAAAAATAGAA
>NW_006399784.1:22203289-22237603 GCF_000299155.1 Elephantulus edwardii
AAATCCAAAACCTCTGTATAAAAAAGAAAAGAAATTTTTTAAAAGATTTTTCTAGTGATCTTTATTTGAATTTATGCACAGACCTTTCCATAAACTGAATGTAGTGTACTTTCTTACAAGTGTTCAAGAGCCAAAGAAAAGCATAATTTAACTTCAGACACAGGATTTATTCTGAGCTACAGGCATCCTGTTGATTCACCAGCACACTAGGATTTGGAAAATCAAACCATTTAAGGTAAATTTTGTGGAACAGGGAGTACACCCTGTGGCTTGGCAGTCTAGTCAAAAGGATGATACCATGCTGACTATATAACTAGATCTTTGAACATTATTCTCAAGGGTAGTAAATGCAAAACAAAGTAATATCAACTGGCACTTAATTCTGCAAGTTCCCTGCTGATTGGGGTATTCAGTGAAATGGAACTCTTCCTGACAGGAAGTCAGCCTATGAGTGTGGAGACATTTGAAAATAAAGTGTGCTTTAATTTGGCACCCTACCGTTTTACAACTAGTCTTTTAAATTTGAGATTAAGAAGAGTTTGGAGAAAAGGAGGAATAAACAGACATTCTTTGAGCATTTTTCTTAGCTTTTAGTGAAATTTTTAATGTTGTCTGATCTTGATTTCTCATCTAATAGTTCTTTATTTGGTTTATATCTCTCTCTTTTATTGTTTCCAGTCAATCATATGGAGTTAAATTATTACAGAAAGATTAGATGAAATGGAGTTCGTGATGACTGTCATTTAATTTCAAACTATTAACTTTGTGAAGGTTTGGATGTTAGTATTTTTTTATGAATAGTAAACAACTTACAGAATCTTAGAATCATCTGAATTAATGTAAGTCAGTCTAGTTTGTTAAGACCCAGATTAAAATCTAGGTTTAAAATTTTATACTGTTTCCTTTAGTTTGTTTTGAATTAAAATAGCCTTTTCATTTTTTGTTGCTATCCTGACTAAGACACTTAAAACATAATAAAACTTAAAGAAAGAATTAGCTTATATTAGTAATTTCATGGATTCAAAATTCATTTCCATGGAAGTGTAATAAAAATATCAAACTTCAGGTTTAGGTAAATTTTATGCCATTTAAAATTATCTTTATTTGAATGTAATGCAACACTAACATAGCCAATGAACTATCTGGTCTCTCCACCTTTCTTACTTAATATGTAAATGCAGGCATGTCCAAAATGTTCAACAACCAAAGAAAAGTGTAATTTAACTGAACTAAGAAAGTTGAACAATTAAGCAGGATGACAAAATAAAAATCGATGCCTCTGAGTTGTGATAATGGAGATAGCTACTGAGTATCTCATACACTGCCCAAAGAACAAACAAGGCTCTCTTGGAGGAAGTGTAACCAAGGCACTCTTCAGAGTGAAGGATGGTGAAACTTCCTTTCACATACTTTGGACATATCAGGCTAGCCTTTGGAAAAAAGACGTCATGCTGAGAAAGATAGAGGATCATAGAAAGAGAGGAAGACCCTTAATAAGATGGATTGACATAGTGATTATAACAGTGGCCTTGATCATGACAGAGATGGTAATGATAGTACAAGATAGGCCAGGATTCAGAGCTGTTATGAATATGTGTCAAATGTGATATTGGTTACCCGTGGTGGACAGTGTTTTGTGGAGCTCCTGAATAAAATAGGCTTGGAAGCAGTAGTTACATCCACTTCTGAAATAGCTTGCCTCTGGAAACTCTATGAATGTGGAGAAACAATGAAAGTTATACAACTGGTCAGGTTTCTCATTCATTGGGTCACTTTGAGTCATCTACGACTTGATGGCACTTAACAACAACAACAAGCGAACTGATGATACCTAGTGACAACAGCATATGAAAAGGAATCCGGCTTAGAGGAAGACTCTTTTTTAAGGACTTATATAGATGACACAACCTTGCTAGCAAAAAATAAAGATGATAAAAGAGGAGAAGTGTTTAATATGAATTACACCTCAACATCAAGAAAACAAAAATCCTCACAGCTGAACCACTGGAAATATTGTAGCTGTTAATGATTTCATTTTACTTGGATCCATAGAAGAAATTGTCAAGAAATTAAATGATATAATGTAATTACTTATTTTTACATATGTAAAAATGACATCTTTTGTTAAGGATCTCTTGAAAATCCTAAAGAGCAAGGATAGTGGTTTAAAAACGAAGATTTAAATTATCCAAAGTATGCTATTTTCAGTTGCTTAACTGTTGAGAGAGCTCTGGAAGAATATTCTGTAGGGAGTTGCCCTGCTAATCCAAAGACTATAAGTATCTCTTTTCTCAGTTCAGTCCACCAGTGCTGTTCTGTGGACAAAAGTAAGTCAGTCTCCTTCTCTACAGTTTCTAGCCTCATAAACCTAACAGATGATCAGCTGTGGGTTTTTAGTGGGGAATATATTTGCATATTTTAATTTTTTTACTGCATTCAACTGATCTGTTAGTAAAGATCACTTTAAAGTGTTATAAAGCAAAGATGTCACTTTGAGAACTAAGGTGTATCAAACCCAAGCCATGCTTTTTTAAGTGCTTCCTGATGTTGTGGAAGCTGTTCAGTGGATAAGTAAAGTTAGAGGATTATTAGCTTTGAATTATGCTTTTAGTGATGTACATTGTACATATCACAGACTGCTGAAATAAAGAAAAAAAATCTTTCCTGGAAAGAAATACAAGTTTAGAAACAAAAAATGGTAAGACTTTAAACATGTTATCAGGAAGGAAGAGTCCCTGTGAATGACTTGGTAAAATATAGTTGTTTTGTATCATGAAGTTGGAATCAACTCATAGCTTACCATGCAGTAAGTTTTCAGAGATAGTAAATTGCATGGGAGGGATTGCCTTTTTCCTTCTGAGCAGCTAATATATTCAAGCTTTGTGCCTTTGATTTAACAGGGCTACTCCTTGCCACTAAGCCACTAGAGCTTTATGGTAAAGTAAAAAGAGTCAGCAAAAAAGAAAACTCTCAAAGAAATGAGTTGACATAGTGGCTGCAAAAAATAGCTCAACCAGAATAACACTTGTGAGAATGGTATTGTTTAAGGTAGATTATTTAATGGTAAAGAAGGCTTAGTTACAGTTGTAAAGTATGCAGCTGGTAACTAAAAGTTTGTTAATTTAGGCTTAACAGATTTTCCACAAAAGAAATATGTACAAGTCAGCTTTCACAAATTTTATGATTTTAGAAACTTGATTGACTATTTCTGCTCTCACCAGAGAGTTGCTCTGAGGTTAGAATGGATGTGACAGCATTTTGTATATAAAAATGTCTATTGTGTACATCACAAGTAGCAATGAGAATGACAAAGATAATTTTAACACGATCTTGGAAAGATCCTGAGACCAGGAAAATTATGATTAACATTTTAATTTAATAAAGGGTTTTTTACCAATTATTAACTATATATTATTGTTTTTGTTGTGTGCCATTGAATCCCCTGTGACTCATAGAGACCATATGTACAATAGCCCTGAACTCTGCCCTATCCTGATCCAATCTCATTGTCCCTTGTGCATCTTCTGCAATTTCCCCAGTCACTGAGACAATCCTTCTTATCCAGATTCTTCCTTTTTTCTACGATCCCTCACTCTTCCAAGTATGATGTACTGCCCCAAAGCCTGGTCTCTCCTGGCATCTTGCCCAAAGTATGTGAGACAGAATTCAAAATCCTTGCCTCCATGGAACAGTTTGTTTTCACCATCTCTAGGATAGACCTGTTTGTTCTTTTGGAAGTTCATGGCTTGTTTAATACTCCTCCCCGACACCACAACTCAAAGACTTTTTTTCTTCTTCTGTGGTCCTTAGTTATTGTCCAATTCTCTGATATATAAGAAGTAATCTTGATCAAATAATTGAATAGTGGCTAGAGAAGACCAAAGAAGAATTTTTGCTTTTGAATTGTGGCACTGGTGAAGAGAATGGAACCTACCATGGATTAACAAAGAACAAACAAATCTGTCATGAAGTAGGCCCAGCAGGATGGTGAGATTTCCTCTCATGTCAGACATGTTATGAAGAAGGGCTATTTCTGGAAGAAGGACAGTTTGCTCAGAAAAGTAAAGGATTATAAAAGGAGAGGGACATTCTCAAAGAGATGTATTGACTCAGCCACTGCAAAAGTGGACTTCAGTACCGTAGAAATTTTGCAGATGGGGTGATGTTGGGCAAGGCTTTAACTGATGTACTACATAGGATGCCTGTGATTAGGAGTCAGCTCACCAGTACCTAATGACAACAACAATTTCCCTTTTTGTACTCATACCCATGAAAGGAGCAAATGTAGTGTGGGATTGGCCAAGTCTGAATTCTACCTTCTTTATAAAGACGAACTATCGCCATCACTAACATCCATAGTAACAAATAGCTACATGGTCAGACTTGCCACACTCCATGCTCCTGATCTTATTTATGTAAATGATTGTGTCCAATGTTTGTTGTAAATTGACTCGCATACTTTACTCATAGTTGTAGGGTTTATTAGGGAAATAGATTGGCGTTGTAGTAGACAAAGGATATCACATAGTGAAAGGTCACATTTAGTAAATAACAGCCCCAAGCAAGATTAACAGCAAGACACAATTCCTCAGTTAGTCCAGACAGCTTCTCAGTCAACAAGTGAAAGTCTAAGTCCAGTTAAGCAGCACAAACCAACCTCTGATTTCTTAGTCATCCAGCCAACCTTGTCTCTTAGTATTCATAAGGCACCTCTTCATTTAGTCCTCCTGAAGCAAAACCTTTAACTTTGGCTCTATCTCTAGGGTACTCTCAGGCTATATCTTGCCACAGTCTTTTCACAGTCTCTCCACAGTGTGTAAAGCACTTTTTCTTATATTGGTGCTGCAGCTATTAATGATTTGCTAGAACATGTGTCCGCAATTGAGGTAGCTGGAGACCATGTACCTGTAGGGGTAACACAATGTATAGGAAAGCAATTTTTCATAGGGAACTCAATGGCACAAAACAACAACATATTATGACAGGTTTAGAAGAAGGAATGGCAGCTACTTCAACATGCCACTGGAAACTCTGTGAACTTTGATAAATCTGATAGTTGTAGAGGGGCTTCAGGCCTTTTGTTCATAGGTTCACTGTGAGTCATACTTGACTCGAAGGCAATCAGCACTATGACCACCACCACTACCACCACCATCACCACCACCACCACAATACTAAATATATTCTAATCATTAATACTTTCTCATTATGATTATTTTAAACTTGGTCCTATCTGTGTATGGTAGAGAGGAAGAGACAAACTAATTGAAAACCCACTATTATTGAGTCAATTTCAGTGAACAGACACGGTGTAGGATACAAGAGGACTACCTCATAGAGTGTTCAGGTCTTCTTATCTTTACAGTCACCTGTACATCTTTCTTCCACGGAGTAGCTTGTAGATTTAAACCACTCACCATTTGTGCAGTAATCCATAGCTGAGTATTTCACGATAATGCCACTAAATCTCCTTGGATGAGGCAAAAGAAGGTATTACATAAATTTTTCTGTAAGGAATGACAAAATCTGTCATAGTTTATTCTTAAATGATTTTCCTTTTTTTACATAATATTTTTTAAAATGATTTATTAATTTCAATGAAAATATACAGAGACTTTTGATTTCCATTAATTCATTGTTGCACTTTTCTCCCTTCCCAACCCTCCGCCATAGTACACTACCCTCTTGGAAAAGTAAAAGATTCTTTCATTGTTTCACAAATCCTTCCCTCCAGGTCCACTCCACTATACACCCTTCACTCTGGACTCCAGTCATGACAAAAATACTTAATCACATATCTCTTTTAAACAGTCTTCTCCCTCATCTGTTTCAATGCAGTATACATTATTGAACCCATCTTTCTCAGTCTCCCCCCAACCCCAATGTCAGTCCTGTTTTACAACAGTGGCACCATGCAGATTTGTCCTTTTGTGACGGAGATACTTCACTCAGCATAATGTCCTCCAGGGTCACCCATTTTGAATAATATTGCATGAGTTCCTTGTTTTTCAATGCAGTGTAGTATTCCCTTGTGTGAATATACCACAGCTTCTCTATCCATTTGTTTGTTGATAGGCACTTAGGTTGTTTCTAACTCCTTGCTATAGTGAACAAAGCTACAATAAACATGGGTGTGCATATATCTGCTTGGGTGGCAGTTATGGTCTCTTTGGGGTATATTCCTAGTAATGAAATTGTTGTGTCAAATGGTATCTCTATTTGCAACTTTTTGAGAATGCACCATAACGCCTTCCACAGTGGTGGTACCATTTTACACTCCCACCAACAGTGAATAGGGGTTCCAGATTTTCCACAACCTCGTCAGCATTTGTTGCTTGCTGTTCTGTTAAATTTTGCAGTTCTGTCTGGGGTGAGATGGTATCTCATAGGAATTTTGATTTGCATCTCTCTCAGAGCTAGGGATCTTGAACATTTCTTCATATGCTTGTTGGCCATCTCATATCCTGTGCCTATTTTTCTATTGGATTATTTACCTTGTTGTGGTGCTCAAGTATTTTATAAATTCTGCGTATAAGTCCCTTATCTGATATGTCATTACCAAATACTTTTCCCCAGTCTGTGGCTTCCCTTTTTACCCTTTTGGAAAAGTTTTTGAATGTGCATAGGGATTTGATTCTTAGAAGATCCCATTCATCTATTTTATCTTCTTCTCGTTGTAGATTTTTCAGGATACTTGGAAGACTGTTTATGTTGTGGATTAGGACTACTAGAGTTCTTCCAATTTTTCTTTAATGAAGATTATAGTCCTTGGTTTTAGTCCTAGGTCCATGATCCACCTTGAGTTGGTTTTTATATATGGAGTGAGGTGTGGATTGATTTGCTTTTTTCAAGTGCTCATTTAACAAAGTTGCTTTCTTAAGAGAATCTTGCTATATTTCCTTTCCACAGGAACTTTAATTGTTTATGGTTTCATCAAATTCAAAGTCTTATGACTATTTTCACCTATAATATTTTTAGCATTATTTCTATGATACCTTATCAGTACTATTCAGATATTTTCCAGGTGTATAAAATGTACCTTACTATTTTCTTGACATTTTAAACACTCAAAAAGATACTCTTTTTTAATCTCCAAATCCTTTACCTACATTCTCCTAATACTTTCTATGTGATGCTTTTCCATATGGTGAAAATATCCAGCGTACTTGATAAAGGTATATTTAAAAAAATATGATTATATACTTGTAGTGATACCTTAGTTAAATGCTCGACTGCAAACAGAATGGTCTGAAGTTCAAGCTCACCAGGTGCTGCATGGGGGGCGAAAAAAACTGTAGCAAGCTACTTCTGTAAAGATTCAGAACTTTGGAAATCCTATGGAGGGTACTGCTCTGTCTTACAAGGTTCATGAATAAGAATTGACTTATTGGCATCAGATTTGTGTTTGATTTGGTCTTCTGAAACTACTTGGAAGCTCTTCTTTTTAATTACACTTTTGTTTGAAAAATCAGTAGTATTATTTTTATGTGGTATTGAGTCGAATGCAACTCAGAATGATCCTGTGAACAACAGATCTGAACCCTCTCCTGACCTATGCCGTCCTCATCATTCTGAGATAATTGAGCCCATTGCAGCTCTCGCTGTCACTTTGTTTTGCCAACCTGGAACTTTTCAAGCCTGGTGTCTCTTTTCAATAAAAACCTTCTAACAACATGCTCACAGTATGTGATAAGAGACTTTTTCATCTTTTCCTCTAGGGTGCACCCTGACTGTACTTTCTCTAAGTCATATTTGTTTGTTCTTTTGGTAATCAATCCATGGAATAGTCAGTTCTTCAGCACCAAAGCTCAAAGCAATCAGTGCTTCTTTTGGCATCCTTTATTGTCCAGCTCTCAGATGCACGCTAAGGTCCATGGCCGAGTCAGGTGAACTGTACATCTCTAATTGACATCATTGGTTGTCAGTAATATGGAGAGGACCCTGACTACAGACTCTCCCAGTGCAATACATCTCCTAGTCTCCTGAGTGCTGGTCAAAAATATTGATTGTGGATTCATGTAAGATGAAATCTTTGGTAATTTCAGTCTTTTCTCCTTCTATCATGTTACTATTGGTCCCATGGTGAAGAGATTTTTTTTTCTCTTCTGATGTTGAGATGTAATCCATATTAAAGGCTATAGTCTTTGATTCTAATTCTGTTCCTAGTTGCCTGTGGGCTTCTTCTCTGGGCTTAGACCCCAAAAGGGACTCTGATGTTTCCTAGTTGCCCACAAACCTCTGCTCCCATCCCCTAAAACTGGTTAGATAGTATAGCCACAAGGAATTGCCAGCAGTTGAAGTGGGGTTTAAAAGAGACAGTGAGATGAAAGATGTTATTACTGATGCCAGGTTGAGCCTGGCTGAAAGCAGAGAATACCAGAAGAATCTTTGTGTTTTATTGACAATGCAAAGGCATTTGATTGTGTGTATCATAGCAAATTATGGCTAAGATTCAGAAGAATGGGAATCCCAGAACACTTAATTGTGTTTATGTGAAATTTATACCTAGATTAGGAAACTTTTGCACCAGCACAACAAGGTATCACTGCATGGTTGAAAATCAGAATGGGTATGCTATACATATTCAGTCCATATGCTGAGCAAATAATTTTTGAAGCTGGATTGCATGATGAGAAATGTGGCATTAAGGTTAGAGGAAGAGTTTTCAACAGCTGGTTTTAGTCAGATGCCACAACCTGGCTTGGTTAAAATGAATAGCATTTGAATCGCTTGCTGCAGAAAATCCAGGATTTCAGCCTCACAATGGATTATGTCTCAAAAAACAAATATTCGTACCATTGGGCAAATAGGAAACATCATGGTAGATGGAGAAAAGGTTGAAGTTTTCAATGATTTTGCCTTGTTTGGACCAACAGTCAACATCACGGTACCAGCAGTAAGGACATCAGGCTGTGTTTGAAAAGTCTGCTGTCCGGAACTTGTACAAAATACTAAAGAGCAGTGATGTCAGTTTGAAGACTAATGTGCATCTGGTTCAGGCCACTGTCTTTTCAGTGTCTTGCTACACATCTAGAAGCCCGACAGTGAATAAGGATGTTAAAAGAAGAACTGATGTTTTGCAGTTTGGTGCTGGAGAAGAAGACGATTGAGTATCCTGTGGACTTGCTAAAAGAACATATATATATTGGCAAAGTGCAGTCACTATGCTCATAGGAGGCAAATATGGTGAAGCTCATTCTTTCATATTTTGGACATGTTGCTATAAGAGGTTGTCCTTGGGAAGGAACATTATTCTTGGTACTTGGATGGTCAGTGAAAGACAGGAATATCCCCAAAGCAATGAACTAACAAAGACTGCAGCAGTGGGCCCAAGTGTGCCAGACATGATGAGGATGGTACAGTACACTTTCAGCAAGTCTAGGTGTATCATCTGTGTAATGCAGATTTTGATTAGTTTTTCTCCGCTCTTGATACCACATGCTTTCTCATAGAGTTCTTCAGTGATTTCCTCAGCATACAGATTTAATAGGTATAGAGAGAAAATGCACCTTTCTTAATTTTAAACCATATAGAGTTCCTTTCCATTGTATTCTGTTGATTGTTGGGGCCTGATTAATGCCGGTGATTGCACTGCAGCTTTGTATCTTCCTTCCTTCCCTTTGGCTTTTTGTTCATATGGTACTTCCTGAATTTTTTTCAGTGTCAGCTGGTTCCTTTTGGTACAGTGTCTGTATTCTTTCCATTTTATTTGGATGCATCTTTTATTTTATTATTTTTGTGTGCGTGTACCGTCAAATCAGATCTGACTGGTACAGGAGGAGATTGCCCCTCCTTCCCCGGCAGAGCATCTGGTGGATTCGAACCGTGCGCCTCTGGGATTGTAGTTGCAGCTTCTTGCCACTAGGCCACCAGAGCTCCCCTATTTGGATGCATCTTATTAAAGATTTTGCCCATGTTTCAGTTTTGTAACTTGTGACTTGAATTTGTTTTTCAGTTGTTTAAACTTTAGAAATGCTGAGTAAATTTCTCCCTTTTTGTTCTCCAACTCCAGCTCTTTGTATGTTATGTTATGCTTTGGCTTCTCAAGCTGCCTTTTGAAAATTCTGCTCATTACTTTTACTTTGAAATTTCTTCCATTTACTTTAGGTTTTCAATGCTTTTGTGTAATTTTCAGAATTTCTTCTGGCTTCCATTTGGTCTTTTCTTTCTCCTTGGGCTGTGTAATGACCTTTTCCTCTCTGCATGGATGATATTTTTTATGTTATCATATAATACACCTGATCTTCCATCCTTAATGTTCAATACCTCACCTATTATGGAATTGCATTTTGAATTCAGGTAAGATAGAAGTCAACTTGTTTTTTGGTTCTTGTGGACTTTAATTTTCTCAGCTTCAATTTGAACCTGTACATATATAATTAAAAGTGTATCCCTCAGTCAGTATCTGGCCTGGTTTTGATTCCTGATACTGAGCTTGTCCAGTTATTCTTCCTATAGTATACCTGCAGTCCAGGAGGTCAGGAGACATATTGAATTGGACAAGTCTTCTGTCAGGAGTTTCTCCAGATTCCTTAGGAGCAATGTTAGTTTGAAATGTTACTTTGAAAACTAAGGTGGACCTGTTTAAGGCCATTGTCTTTTCTGTCACTTGCTCTGCCTCTTAGAGCTGGATATTGAATAAGGATGATGAAAGTAAAATTGATGCCTTTGAATCGTAGTGTTGGAGAAGAGTACTAAATGATCAGTGGATTTTCAATAGAACAAACAGATATGTCTTGAGAAACATGCAGCCAAAGTGCTCCTTGGTAGCAAGAATGGAGTTTTATCTCACATACTTTGGGTATGTTGCCGAGCAGAAGTCATTCCTTGGAAAGGGACATCATGCTTGGAAAAGTGGAGGGTCAGTTAACAAGAAGACCCTCATAGAGATGAATTGACACAATGACTCCAACAATGGACTTAAATGTGTCAGTGATGATAATGGTGTTTAGATGATGATGGAGGACAAGATTCATATCTGTTGTTCATAGAGTTGATATGAGTAATACTCGACTTGAAGGATTATAACAACAATAAATGTTCTCTTGCTCTGTTTGGACAACAGCGTCTTATTATAGTTATTGGTTTTGTATGAGCATATATAATGTTCTTGGATTCCTGTTCTTCTCAGAGTTAGCCATAATTTGTTATGATCCACACATAGTCAATAAAACACAAATAGACATTTCTTCTGATATTTTCTGCTTTCAGCCAGAATCTATCAGATATCATCAGTGATATCTCTGGTGTAACAGCCTCTTGTAAATCCTACTTGAACTTCTTCTGGCAGTTCTGTATTCTAGCTGGTTTTGGATGATTATAAATTCCACATTTTGTTGGATCAGTCTTCTTGGGAATAAAAACAAAAATGCATCTTTTCTGGTCATTTGGCCAGGTAACTGTCTTTACAGTTTCTTGGCACTGACTGATGAGCATGTCTAGATCTGCATTTGAAATATGTCAGTTGGTATCCCATTGATGCTATGTGTTATGCAAAATATCACATTATCCTGGAAGTGCTAAAAGATTTGGGGGCGTGGTGGTGAAGAAAATGATCAGAGGAATCCACATTTGTAATGAAAAGAATTGGCTGACACTGACATATTTTAAGAAGTACTGTGTGATCGAGAGCCAATGGAGATGGAACAAATTCAAACTACCCTGAATTCACTGACAAAAAATAAGGCCCCCGAATTGATGGAATATCAATTAAAACATTTTAATTTTTCAGATAATACACAAATTTGATTCTGCCTTCTTCCTGCTATTATAGAACTCTGGTGGTATCACATCTAGGAGTTTGTATTGTTATCTGAGAGTCAACTGGTTCAAATACACAGCCATTTCTGGGAGAAAGAAGGGCAATCCCTTTGCATGTGATTTATGTTTTAAAACTACTTGGAGGGTCAGCTATAAGTCAGTTCAAACTCAACAGCAGTGAGTTTTAGAGACTGTTTGGGGTTTTATTCCCCATCATTGTTGTCTTTTTTTTGAGAATAAAAGGACCTATTTTTTTATCTAAGACATCATGAAGTAATCTACATTAATAATTTCTTATATTTGGCCACAAAACCGTTGTTTTATCTTGTATTTATATCATTCTATTCACAGAGATTTTTTTTTATTTAGGAGTAATATTGTTGGTACCACGGCCTCCTCTAAATCATGCTTGAACTTCTGGGAATTCCCTAATTATGTACAATTTTAGTTATTTTTGAATGATCTTCAGTATTTTGCTTGCTTGTGATATTCATGATACTGTTTGGTAGCTCACACATTTTTGTTGCATCACCCTTCTTGGGAATTGGAACAAATATGAATCTCTTCCAATCAGTTGGCCAGACAACTGTCCTCCGATTTCCTGTATACATTGGTGAGCACATCCAGGGCTGCATCTGTTAGTTGAAGCCTATCAAACTGGGAGGCTCTTCTTTGGAGAGGAACACCATGCATGGAAAACTGGAGAATTTGCCAAAGAGAGTAAGACCCTTAACCATTTGGATTGATACAATTACTGTTCCAATGTGCTATATTGTGTCAGGATGTATGAGGATGGCACAGGATAAGACAAGGTTCAGATCTGTTGTTCAGAGGGTCTCTTCGGGTAATATTTAACCTGATGGCACCTGTTAACAACTCCCTATTCAGAGTAGAGAACTCACATGACCTAGTAAGTAGGAATTTGCTCTGCTCACCAAAGGGTGCAGAGTTTGAATCCAACAGCTATTCTGTGGGAGACAGGTGGCTAATCTCTTCCTGTGATTTACAGCCGTGGAAAATCCACACAAGGTCCTTCCTTCATGGGTATCATATTATTTTTCAAAACAAAAAAACCCTCGTTACTCTCGAATCACAACTAGCCCACAGGTGACTTGGCTTTTGAGAATATAAATAGTACAGGGTGAGATTACCCATCTTCCACCCACAGTGCATCTAGTGGATTTGAATGAGCAAGAGGTACTACCTTATCTTAGCCCTGCAGCTCTCTGCAGACTATATACTACCAGAACTTCCTTCAAGCACATACTAAAAAAACACCATGCTAACCTCTGACACTTATGTTAGACTCTTCAGCTGGTATTTGTAGCCTGCAAATTGCACAGAAGGAGATTGCCCATCTTTGCCCTATGGAGCCTCTGGTATATTTGATCCACTAGGGTCACAGCTGTTGTTTAAAATTGTAGGTTAAATGTAGAAGTAAGGACCTATTTCTTAGTCCTGTATTTACTTAGGGAGTTCTTGGGGCCTAGTGAGTAAGAAGTTGCTAAACTTACCCAAAGACATTCTTGCAGTTGTTCCGTGGGAAAAAGATCAGCAGTCTCCTCCTGTACAATTTGTAGCCTCTGAAAAACCACTGGAGGGGTAGCTATGAGTTTGTTCGAAGTTGATGACAAAGCAGCTAAATGTTTAATTCTTTATTACAGAAATTTGTTAGTGTACATAATAAACGTCAAAGAGCTTTTTTTTCTTAATCCAAATTTTTATTCCTCACCAATATATTTCTCCATATCTCTTCAGTCTGTTTGTTGAACACGTTATTAGAAAACTTTATGAATGAGTAATATGGCTTCACGTCTGGAGAAAGACTTTTACCAGCCATTGTTAAGTAAATGGCACAACCGTGCTTGCTGAAAGTGAGGAGGACTTTTAATGCTTGCTCAGAAGCTGAAAGATTAATGCTTCAATGTGGATTACATCTTTCAACAAGTGAACAGAAATTCACACCACTGGACCCAGGGATAGCATCATGATAGATGAAGACATGGTTGATTTGAAGTTTTCAATAATTTCATTTTACTTGGATTCACAGTCATAAAATCAAGAAATCAATCAAAAGATGTGATACATTGGGAAAACCTGGTATCAGGGATATCGCTAAAGTTTCTAAACATCAATGATATTAGTTAAAAACTCAAGGTGCACCTGTTCCAAGCCATGGTCTTTTCAGTTACTTTGTGTCCATCTGACAGTTGAACAAAGAACAACAAAAGAATTGATGCCTTTAAATTATCATGTTGCAGAACAGAATTGAATATCCCATGGACTGCTAAAAAGGACAACCATGTCTTGCAGGAAGGTCAGCCAGGCTGCTCTTTAGAGTCGAGGATAGTGAAACTTCATCTCAAAAGCTTTTTGAGTATTGTTAGGAAAGAACCTTGACAAAGTCCTTAGAACAAGACATCATGCTGGGAGATGTGGAGGGTTAGTGAAAGAGAGGAAGACTTTCGGTAATTTCTTTTGCATCTTTTGTAATTTGTTTGAACTTGTTATATTTACTTACTCCCACCCTATGTGTGGTTCCTGTCAGTTTAATTTTTATTTCTCTAATTTGGTCAGTGGAGAAGCTCAGGATCCACCATCAAAATCAGCCCATGGACAGAATGTGAAATGCTCCATCAGCTATTCATATGCAAGTGTAAATTCAAGCTGAAGAAAACACATCCACAAAAATCAAAATACAACCTAAAATGTTTCCCATCTGAATTAAAAAACTGTCTGAAGAACAGATTTGTTGCAGAAAACACTAAAGATCAAAGATCATTTGAGTTGCGATATTGCAGCAAGGATAGCGTCCATGAAGAAAAGAAAAAGTCAGTGCAAAGAGGGGAAAGAAAGGGAACACCACAATGGATGTCAGAAGACATGTTGAAAATTGCACTAGCCCATAGAGAGACTAAAACAAAGGGAAGAAATGCTGAAGTAAAATAGATCAGTGGAAGATTTCAAACACCAGTTCAAGAAGACAAAGCAAAGTATTTTCATGAACTGTACTGAGAGCTGGAGTTAGGAAATAAAAAATAAGACATTATTTTCACATTGAAAGAACTGAAAAACAAGCTCAGGACTCAGGTTGCGTTGTTGGACGATTGAGTCTTTGGCTAATATATTGGATAAATATCAGAACCGTCAAATGAAGATAGAAGAAGAAATACAAACATCATTAAATGAAGATGGAAGGAATAATGGAGTTACCCAGTCGAAGTTTCACTTAAGGCACTGCAAAAAACCCAAAACAAACAAAATTCCACAAAACCACCAAAACCTAACCCACCCCAGGAAATAACAATACTTATTGACATATTTCAGTTTAACAAATGCAATAATCTGAACATAGCAAGGAAACACTACATGGTTTCAAATCAGAATAAATATGCAACAGGGTTGTATCTGTTCTCCATACTTATATACTGAGCAAATAATTTGAGGAAGTGGATTATATGAAGAACCCTGTAGCATCAAGATTGGAGGAAAACTCATCAATAACCTATGCTGTGTAGATGATACAACACTTGCCGACTGGAAGAGGACTTGGAGAACTTGCTATAGAAAATCAAAGGCCTTCACTGTGGATTACATCTAAACATCAAGAAAACAAAAATCTTCAGCACTAGACTAATAGTTAACATAATAGATTGTAGAAAATTGAAGTTGTCAGAGATTTCATCTTAAAATTGAATCCACAGTCAACGTCCATGGTAACAATAATCAATAAATCAAAAGACCATTTTGCATTGTGAAAATATCCTGTGAAGGACCTCTCCAAAGTGATAGGGACCATGGATGTTAATGTAAAGACCAAGCTCTCACCACAAAAAGATAAACAATCAAATCACAGATTGGGCACAGTATATGAACTCTTACTTCACCAAAGAAAACATTGAGATAGTGAATAAACACATGAAGAAATATTCAAAATCCTTAGCTCTCAGAAGCAAATAAAAATAACTATGAAATATTATCTCCCCCAAGCAACAATAGTAAAATTCAACAGAGCAGCAACCAACAAATGCTGGCGAGGTTGTGGAGAAACTGGAACCCTTATTCACTATTGGTGGGAGTGTTAAATGGTGAAACCACTATGGAAGGCTGTATGGCACTTCCTCAGAAACTTGGAAATAGAAATATCATTTGACGCAGCAATCTCACTACTGGGGATATACCCTAAAGAAACCAGAACTAACACACAAACAGATCTATGCACATCCATGTTTATTGCTGCTTTGTTTGTTTATTGCAAAGAGTTGGAACAACCCAAGTGCCCTTCAGCAAACCAATGGATAGAGAGGCTGTGATATTTTCATACAATGGAATCCTACACAGCCCTGAAAAACGTGGAACTAATGAAATATTATACAAAATGGGTGACCCTGGAGAACATTATGCTGAGTGAAATACTTCAGTCATAAAAGGACAATCAGTGTTATAAAACAGAACTGATGTGAGAGTTGGGAGGAAACTGAGGAAAGGGGGAATAAATAACTTACACGGCATTGAAACAGATGAGAAGTAGAACTGCTTAAAAGGAATATATGATTAGATATTATTTACATGACAAGAGTCCAGAATAAGAGCTGCATAGTAAAGTGGACTGGGGGGGGGGTGATTGTACAATAATGAAAATTTTTTTTCAAAGAGAAAAGTGAACTTGGTGGTGGTGGGCATGGAGGAAAATGTGCAACAATGAATGAATGACAATCCAAGTTCTCTATAAACTTTTATTAAAATGTCAATTAAAAAAATTAAATTTGCAAAAGGAACTTGAAATAAAAAAAGAAACCAAACCCTTCCTGATCCAAGCTGTGACTTTTTCAATTACTTCAATGTGTGTGGATGTTGGACAGTGAATAAAGACGCCACAGAATCATCAGTACCTTTGAATTGTGGTGATAGAGAAGTGTACTAAATATCTCCTTGATGACCAAAAGAACAAACAAGTGTATCCTGGAGGGAGTGCAACCAGAACACTCCTTAGAGATGTGGATGGTAAAACTTTGTCTTATGCACTTGGGCATGTAGTCAAGAGCGACCAGTCTTTGGGAAAAGACACCATGCTGGGAAAATTGGAAAATCAGCATAAGAGAAGAAGACCACCAGCAGGATGTATTCACAAAATTATTTTTACAGTGGGTTCAATTATATCAGAGATGGAGAAGATGGCATAGCCTAGAGCAAGTTTTAGATCTATTCATACGGTCACTATGAATCATAGTCTGCCTGATGTTACCTAAGAATAGCAACAATGTGGTAGAGGGGAAAAAAATAACCCCTCAAAAGCCATCTATCAACTCTCTCAAACTTGTGATTCATCAAGTACCAAATATTTATGGTATTTGGAAAAATAATCTTTACAGGTGTTAATTAAGTTAAGGATGTTGGAGTGAGATAATCTTGAGTTAACTGAGTTAACTATAAATGCCATACTAGATAACTTTGTGAGGCAGAAAGAGTATAGAGATGCACAGGAAAGTCTAGGTAAAGACAGAGATTAGACAGGTTGATTATTTCATAGCATAAATGTAAAAGACCCCATAGGTGCTTTAAAGAAAAGTCATATTATCTCATAGTTACATATTTTTCATTTGAAATTGAACTTTGAACTCTAATTTTAAATTTTAATTCATATGAAATTTAAAAATATGCACTGTGAGAATATAGTTTACACTGGTCGCTGATCAGAGTGGAAGATCTTAAATGGTTAAACAACAGGAAGGTTTTCTGCTTTTCGTTAAAAACTGCTGTTTTCTATATGACTTATTTACTACATGTTAAATTCTTAATGTTGTGTGCTGTGGGACTGAGCATGCGAAAGTCAGCAAAAGAGTTCTGGTTTTTTTATCCAGAGCTATTACTTGCAGTACAATAATAAAGGCACTATTTTATTGGGTTACTTGTAATTAACTTCACCACTAGACATTCATATAAATCATTCGTAACCTATTTTCTTTAGATTTTTATTGTTTAAAACTGGTCTAATGTACTTGGTTTTTGTTGTCTTTTTTACATATGGATTGAGGGTATAATTGGTTTTTGGAATTAAGACTTTCAGAAACTAACATACTTGTTGATCCAAGAACTGATTGAAGCATGCTAGTGACATTTATATAACATTTCATAAAAATATTGTTACTAATCTGTTGTTTTGTTGTAAAGCCTAAAAAAAATTATATACTTTTAAGCTAAAAAGTTTTTAGACAATAAAAAAAATTGCAAATTATTGCTTTTAAAATGCTAAGTGTTTAAAAATCCTGACAAAAATGCATTTCTTTGAACTCCTACTTGTCAATATGTTGTGAATCTTCTTTAATTTTAAACATTTACATCCTTATGTAGTTTTGTTTACTTTCTGAGAAGAATTTCAAATAAATGAAGTTTTATATTTGTTTAACATTTTGTCATCTTATCCTTACAATATTTTAAGATTATTAATTTAGAATAGAGTAAGAATGATGAAGGGTGGAATTTTTAGAATCTAAAAGAAATTTTAAACACATGTGCATGCTCGAGTTTTAATAACATCATATAATAGTCAAGATTAAATAATATAAGCCAAAACAAGATACTTTTAATTCCTTGGCTTAAAAATTTTTACAGTGGTTTGTAGAATGAATTTTGAAGTATAATGTATTAAAATAAGATATTGAAATAGTGACTTAATCATTCTTATTAAAGAAATGTGTTAGATGTATTATAGTGGGGGAGGGGAAACAAAGAATGCTGTTTCTACTCTTGTTCAGAAAATAGTGCTTTAAAAATATAATTTAGATGGTAAATACTCTTTTATTATATTTGAACGCATTAGATGGTTTTAAAATCTCTTAAAAATAATTAGCTGTTTTATATGGTTTTAATGGAAGTCTTTCATGTTTCCCCTCCAGCAGTCTCTAATGAACACTCATTGTAATTTCAGTTCAGGCTTTGAGATTCCCTAAAGACTTGACTTCAGACCTCAAAGGGCAGCAATTGCCATATGTCTGGAGAACTAACGTTGCCAAACAGACTGACCATGTACTAATAGGACACATTTATATAGCTCCTGAATGTAGACCCTTGCAATAGGCTTAATGATGATCATCTGTTGAGAGCTGGAATGGTATAGAACAACTACTGTCACTTTTATTGAAATCAAGCTTTCTATTTTGATTATGAAAATATTTCTTATGATAAATTGATTATTGTTTAGAGGTTTTAGAAAATTATTATTTGTTGGAAATGAACTTTTTCCATGGAAAACTTTTAGATAAGATTTTTTTAAAAAGTTATTTTCTGTTAGATTATTGGGTTAGTGAATGATTATTTACAACCCTTAAAATATATTTAAATTGATTCTATTATTTTCATAACTTCTTCATTGTATTTTCTTTTTATTTTGAAAATTTTTATTACTTTCCCTGACAGTGTAATACATTAGATGCTCAGCTACTTAATAAAAGCTTGGGCATTCAAATGCAACTTCAAGGTAAAAATATGGACAATGTTAGAGAAAAGTGCAAAATAAATGAATGAAACTCTGTAGACTTTCATTCAAATTAATTAAAAAAAGGGGAGGAGGGGGAGAAAGACTGTGAAGAAGACAAGACCTAAATGGATGTCAGAAGATAATTTACTCTTCACCATGCAGAAGCCACAAGGAAGGGAAGAAATGATGAAATAAGATAGCTGAACACTACATTCCAAACTATAGGCCAGGTTAACATCACACATGTTAACACCAACTCCTTGTGTGTTTTGTTGTAATGCTTTGCTTTGTCTTCACTAGCTTCCTTTTGAAATATTCTCATTAGCTCTCTTACTTCAGCATTCCCTAGTCTTGTTTTGGCTTCTTTTCATTCCACAGGTCTCAGAGTGTCTTCTGACATGCATTTTGATCTTTTCTTTCTTCATAATGACCGTTTACGTTCCTTATTATGATGTCCTTGATTTCATTCCACAGCTCTTCTGTTCTTTGAACATTAGTTTTCAATGTGTCAAATGTCTTTTTGAGGTGGTTTTTAAATTCACTTCAAAACCTGACAAAATAGTACACATGGAAGGTATTTATTAAACATGAAAATGGAACAATTTTCTAATCAAACTTTATTAAAAATGTTTCTTTTTTTGTCCTTTTTTAGACTTTAAAGTCATCTGTATATTTCTCTTTATATTTATTTAAAATCAACCATAATATTTATACTAATTAGATATACATGTTATATGAATATAATCAAGAGTAAATAAAACAAAAACTTTACAAAGGCATATATATATAGTGCTTTTTCAAAGAATGTCTTCTTTTACTGTCTAAGGAGATTATAGGTTAAACACATTATTATTATGCTTTTTTTTATTACTCGTGGCTACAGAGTTTGTGTTAAACAGATAGTGTTGAGAGTACTGACATAAACCATAAACCTTGTTGAAAAGTTCTTGATAATTTACCATGAGAATTTAAGATTACTTTATCTTTACCATGAAGTTTTCCTCGTTTTTGCCTTTAATTTTATGTATACTAGTATTTCTCATTTGTCTATTATTCCCTGATAGAGTGTGTTGGTGAGTCAGAATAGACTTCCTTGTAGAAGCTTTGATTTTGTTTTAGAATTAGGTAAAATTCATACAGTGTGGTTAATAATCATACTGTGTTTTAGGTTATTATATAAAGTATAAAGTTTACTTTTGAGAAAATTAGGATTTTCTTAGGAATTTATGATGAGATTAGTGAATACACAGGCATTAATTTTTAATATTATTTTGAGTATTAGTACTTATTCATTTGTTGGAGATAGGAAAGGATAGCTACAGCTATGGTATTATTTTTTATTTTTCCATGTAATTAAAGATGATATTTAATACTAGAAGCATATATTTCAAATTCCTTTTCACAGTGGTAATTTTGCATAAATATATAATACCTCTCATTTTATATACTGCACAAATATATATATTTGGTGTTTTGTGACTTAAAAGAAGTAATAAACATAGAGTATATTTTTGTAAAAATTGACTTGTCAACAATTATAGCCTGAGGAAGTGATAGTCAATTAAATACAGCTTAGAACAGGCATGAAATTATTGACTGTGTTGTTTTGTTTTAGTCCTTCCTCTCTAAAGTGCTGAAATGTGTTTTGAAATTACTTAGTTGCATTAGCGGTTGAATTTGAGGCTTTTAACGTGTTTTTTTATCATTACCTTTGGGAAAAGGATAACCAAGACCTTTCAATGTACTACATATTTTGCATCACTATATAATTGTAAATACTGTGATGAAATATTGAAATGATCATGGAAGATGATGACCATTAAGCTTTTCTTTCAACTATTAAAACTCACTAAAGTCTGTATTGAACTGTGGTTTATGAAATTGTTTAGACTAACGCCTTCTTTGATGATTGTCTCTGAAGTGGAGAAAAATGCTCTTGGATATTGTCATTAATGAATTTTTTTTCTTCAGTTTTTCAGGCAATTTGTACAAAGATTTTCCCTTTCTTAATAAAATGTAGAGAATGTATCCATTTTAAATAACAGCATAGAACTGACAATGAGAAATTGAAATTGTTTATTGCCATGGAGATCATATTTTTAATTTACTTATGAATTCTTATTAAAGTGCAAAAATTATAGTCATGTTATGATTATGTAATGTGCTGTCAATTTGCCTGCGACTTACAGTGACCCTATGCATAATAGCGTTGAACTCTGCTCTATCCTGAGCCAATCTTTGTATTTAATAATACATTTTTTAAGAGTAAAAATGGTGATGGCCCTTTCTTGACCTTTGTTAACTTCACAAAGTGGAACAATCTCTAACAGCTACATCCACAATACAAAGACAATTCCTTTATGTTTTAGCTTTACCTCCACAATTCTACTAATCCCAACATCAATCTTATGGCTCTACTGTTACTGCTATTAGATGCCGTCTACTCAACTATGTCTCATAGCAACTCTATGAACAACAGATCTGAACCTTTCCCTCATCTGCACCAAATTCATAGTCTAGTATGGTTCTACTAGTGTGTCTGATAGCTATTGCAGTTGCCACAAAAATCTCACAGAACTAGAGTCATGGTTTTCAGGTTTATTAGGCAAGTTAACAGGTTGCAATTCAGGTTGGAAATAGGATACCGTTCCTCAGACAAGACAACTTCTCAGGTGTATTAGTAGGCTCTTCAATTTCAGCTTGGTGACTTTGGACATTGTTACAAAGTTCTCTTGGTTTTGAACTTATGGTTTTCCCCCTAAGTCTTCTAGTAAGCTTGGATGAAGTCCTTTGGCTCTGTGAGACAGTAGTCTCAGGTCAACTCTGTCTATGTCAGTCTCTGATTCTCCACTGAGGCTGCTACTGCTCTTATGTAAGACCTTGTCTGTTACACTCTCTGCTTCTTTATCCACATTTCTATTAAGATTTCCACTTATGCTGTTCTGTTTAAAAATGATGGGGTGGGAAACAGATCAATCCCATGATGATTGGTTTATACACATCTTATTTCAAATTATTGCCCCTCTTTATGTTGAAAGTCAAAGCCATTGTCAAGGAAAGCCATTTTGAACAATAAATCTATGGCATACAATATTAAAAATAGGAATAGAGTATTAACAAATGAAAACTTAAAATTTAAAGATCTTTTTAGGTATAATGAGAATTTTTTTAATAGCAGTCAAGAATAATAAAAATGTGAACCTCATTTTATCTACTTTGAATTTAATTTTTAAAAAATATTATTTTGTGTCATATGCTGAAAGAGAAGCAAAAGCAACATGGTAATAGTTGAGTCTGATATCTCTTCACCCTATCAACCCCATCAACTGCATCCACAAACAAAAAACAAATTCCTTTTAGGCCAGTCATGTTACTCTCATACCTATTTCTACTAATTCCGGCATCAGTCCTCCTTCCCTGCTGGGTTGGACAGAACTTTGTTGCAGTAGCTGTGTGAATATAAAACCATACTCATGAGAATGAGGTTTATTAGGGAAGTTAAAAGGTAACAATACATGTTGGCAACAAAATGCAGTTTCTCAGCCAAGACATCTTTCTAAGTGTGTTCTCAGGCACTTCAGCCTTAGGGCTTTAGGCTAGTGTTTCGGAGATCTCTTAGTCCACCAATTACAGTGTGTCTCCCTAAGTTCTCCTGCCACCTAACTCAAAGGTCCCTAACTCTGGTTCTGTAAGGTAGCAGTCTCAGGTAAGCTCTGCCACACGCTAGTTTCTAGTTTCCCACTGTGGAAGGTGCTGCTCTTCTTCTTTTTTTAAAAATATTTTTTATTTTATTTTATTATTTTTGTGTGCGTGTACCGTCAAATCAGATCTGACTGGTACAGGAGGAGATTGCCCCTCCTTCCCTGGCAGAGCATCTGGTGGATTCGAACCGCATACCTTTGGGATTGCAGTGCAGCTTCTTGCCACTAGGCCACCAGAGCTCCCCAGATGCTGCTCTTCTTAGGTCCAGCATGCATAAGAATCTATGGCCACACACACACACACACACACACACACAAACAAAACTAAAACCAAAACCAAACCAAAACAAAAGAATCTATGGCCACAAAGAGTGCACACTGCTTTCTCTACTTCCTCTTTGTTGGTGTTGAGATTCTCAATTTCTGCTCCTGAATCTACTCCACTTAATGGTGAAACTAGCCAGTCCCCTTGTGAATAGATCAACACACCCCATTCGCATGTCCCACCCATATGTTTCACAGCCAAATTCAATCTGTGGGCACCAAAGACATTTTGAACAACAGACCTTTGTCACCACACATGTTAAATTTAAATCCTGATAACAAAAGTTTTACTTTATCTAAGTTTGTTTTTTAAAAAAACTTTGTATGGTTAACATTTTTATAGCTAATTTTCATTGTAAGTCAAGTAGTTTTTAAATCTCTGTGATATTTAAATGACATACTTCCTTTTTCCAGTATGAGTAAAACTCATTTCTATACTTGAATGAAATGAAATAAAAAGTTACTTAAAATTTATGCCCTTCCATTGTTTTGATGGGCAATCTCCTCCCAACTGGTTAACTGCCTCTGAAAACCCATCGTCTAGTTCTTCAGGTCCAGGTCATTCAGTTAAAATTTCATGTTGTCCATTATAACTTTGCAGTAATGACTTTTTATATTCTTTGCTGTTCTTTTCTGCACGTGAAGAGAGTCTGGTGGTTGTTCCTTATATGGTTTTCTCATAGTTTAAGGTTCTAGTCACCAAAGCAGACTGTGGAACATTGTGATATCCACATTAAGCCAGTTGGTCTTTTTGCTGTCTTCTGTAACTATTCTCCAGAGTTCCTTGACTAGATACTTCTTCTTCAATGTATTTGGTTATGAATGCATTTTCATAATTTTGTCTTCTTTTTTCTTTACTAGATGCATAAATCTTTTTATAGTACATATGGATGTATGTGTAGAAATATGATATGTGAAATATATGTGTGTGTGGTTATATTCACATTCATCTATGGGTATTTATTTGTCTGTTTGAATGTTTATCCACTAGTACGCAGTGTCTGTTACTTCTGATAACCTAAGTTTCTTTCTATAATTGTATTTATTAATTTACAGTCTTTACTCAGTAGAACGTTTACTTAGCTTTTATGCTTTATTAAATGTTTGCAAATATCAACATTTTACAGATTTCATGATGTCTCTGAGGCTTATTGAAAGATGTTTTAAAAATTTGTGATTTATCCTTCTCAGTGTCATACATGATATTCAACATAAAAGTCTGGAATGAGTTTACCATTTCTAGTAATAAAACCTACTAGATTCTGTCCTATTCAATTCATTTATACATTTTTATGTGAGCCATTGCTTGAGTTAAATTTATATGTAATATTACTGATGTTGTAGTTGTAGTTGTTGTTATTGTATACCAGTGAGGCAGATAATTGCACAGAGGAGATTGCCTGTCCTTATACAGAACAGTTTGTGGCCTCGAACTACATGCCTTTGGGATTGCAGAACAGCTTCTTGCACTAGGCTAAAATTAGATAAATATAAATGTGTTTATGTGGTATCAGACTGCTGCTAACTTATATTGTACTTTTCATTCTCAGCTATTCATATGTTCATAAAACTTTATTGGATATATAGCATGATTAATAAAAACAGTTCTTTGAACCAAGGCATAAAATTGATAAGGTGATTTTTTTAAAAAAAAAACCAACACAAATCATCTGCTTACAGAAACTGGTCTTTTTTTTTAGGAGTGGCAGAATTCTATTCAGAAGAATGCAGGCCTTGCATTTATTGAACTTGTCAATGAAGGAAGGTAAATAATCTGGTTTTTATTAATTTATACGACATTTTAAAATCTTATGTTTCTCTATTAGAAGGTATTTTTTATTCTTTAAATCAGTAATGTAGCATTCTGGGTATTATATTTATGTTCATATCTAATTGCTGGCCATCTTCATAATTATATGCTTGATAATCAAAATCTGGTGTTAATTTTTAATGTAACTCAATTTGCAAAATAAATGTGAATTATTCTCTTAGAAGATAAAGATAAACTGGTACACAGTAGTTACTGTAGTGGCTACAAGCACAGCTGTGGTTTTGAAGATCGCACATGACTGAGCCATTCATTCTCTTGTGCACTGGTTTACTGTGAGTTAGAGCTATCTTGATGGCACTTGGTTTTATTACGTTAGTAAAATCTCTAAGAAAACCATACTATTTGGCATTGAGATTGTTGTGATTCATATTTACTCTGTAGAAAAGAATAGAACTTTCCTCCATAGACTTTCCAAAGGTATAGATGTTGACAGACTAAAATTACCACATCTTTTCCTCATGGAATGGCTGGTAGGATACATCTTCTGACTTTTTGGTTAACAGTCAGACATTTAACTACACCATCAATGTATCTGCTTTGTTAACAGAAGAAATAATTAGACTTTAATGCCAGTATTGTGTCTTGTGTCTGATTGTCTAAAAGGTGATTATTGTTGTTATGTGTCATCCAGTCAATGAAGATTCACAGTGACCCTATGAAAAACTGCTCTGATCCCTGTTCTATCTTTAGCCAACCTCACTATCTCTCACACATTTAACCCATTACCAGTCATTGTTTCAGTCTATCTTGTCCAAAGTCTTCCTTTCTTATGCCAGCTTTCTACCCTTCTAGGCATGATGTCCTCCTTTTCCAATAACTGGTCATTCTTGACTACATGCTTAGAATATTGGATACAGAGTTTTAGTATCTTTGTTTCCGAGGGGCACCCTAGTTGCACTTTCTTCTTGTTAGTCCAAGGTATATTCAGTAATCTCCAAAACTGTGCCTCAGAGGCTGATTTCAATTCTTCTGTTATCTTAGTTACTGTCTAGCTTACACATGCATTGTAAGAGAGGAGCATGGCTTGGATCAGGTGCACCTGAGTCATTATACTGATATTTGTTGCTCTTTAATACTCTGGGGAGATTATTGATAGTAGATTTTCTCAATGAAGCTCATCTTTTGATTTTCTGACTGTTGGTGCCAAGCCTGTTGATTATGGATCTGAGCAAGATGAAATCATTCACTACTTGAATCGTTTCTTCGTCCATCATGATGCTGCCATTTAGCCCAGTAATAAGGATTTCTGTTTTCTTGTTGAGATGAAATACTGAAGGCTGTAATCCTTGACCTTCTGCAGCAAGATCTTTAAGTCCTCTTTACTTTCAGTATAACACAAGTTGTTGATGAGTCATTCTCTGATGCTTGATGCCACATTCTTGTTTATGAAGTCCAGCTTATTAAGGGATCTGTTCAGTATATAGATTGGAAAGGCATGGAGAAAAAATGACTCCCCTAACGTGATACTTGGATGTTTGCTTGTCCATATAGTTTGCCTTTAGGAAGAGAATCACTCATCTGTCAGTTTCTTGTATTGGAGGAGTGTTTTGCGTATTGCCACTCTTAATAGCTTAGATTGTGTATATATTTAGCTGTCTATCATCTTCTCTTGTGGTTTCTCGCATGACGCTTGTTTGTCAGATGCTGTGTTCGGGTGGAGCATCAGATTAAAGCAGACTAGGAAATGAATTGGTCATCTACTTCGGAATATCTGGCCTTGGAAGACCCTATGAATGATAGAGCTAGTTAGACTGTTAGTTATAACCATGAAGGCTGGCTGAGCCCTTCTACTAGAAAACTAAAAGATGGAGTGGATGAATTTGTTTTGTGTTTTAATGAGAAAGGTGGAAAAGAGTGTTTTAGTTTCTTAGTTCTACTGTAATAGAAATATTACAAGTAGATGGATTCAACAAGCATATATTTTCTTGAAGTATCACCTTGTTACGGATGATAGAAAGATAATTGATGTGTTTGAGCTGTGGTGGTGGAGAAGAGTGTTGAATATAACCTGGACTGCTAGAAGAACAAACAGGTTTGTTCTGGAAAAGGTGAAGCCGGAATGCTCCTTGGAGTCAAGGATTCTGTAGCTTCGTCTGACATACTTTGGGCATGTTGCAAGGAGGGGCTGGTCCTTGGATAGGGACATCATGTTTGGCAGAGTGGAGGGGCGGTGCAGGAGAAGAAGACATTTGATGAGATGGGTCAATTCTTAACTGGAGTGGTGGGAATGAGTGCTTTTGAGATGGCTAGGTTGGCACAGAATATAACGGCATTTAGAGCTCTTATACATATGGTCTCTATGAGTTGCAAGCGACTCCATGGCACATAACAACAACAGTCATCTTGTTGCTCCTTTTGCTGGTAACACGTCAATAGGTTTAGATTCGCCCTTCACTTTCCAGGGATTGCCCTGCCCACCTTTCTTCTTTCATTTCCTCTTTAACTCTTTCACATGGCCTGTCTCTGTCATTAAATAACCATACTTTCTTTGCATGACCTTAATAAACCTTTTTTACTTGTTTTGCTGGAATTAAAAAGGTATCATCTCATCATTAGGTGCCCTTGAGTTGGTTCTGTTGTGTGCTGTTTTCATAATGTTTGCTTTATTTAAGCGCCCCCCCCTTTTAATTTCTTTTAGTCACTCTTAGTGTTTAGTAAGCAAGTACCTAGGAAAGCAGGGACCTACGAAAAAAGATTCTGTGTATCTATAGAAAAAAATTCTTGTCTAATTACTCTTTTTTTAATGCTCCATGTTGTATCATTGGTCCTTTCAATAGTGCTAGTTTATATCTATGCCTAATTATTCTTTTTATCACTTAAAAGTGGTTGGTTTAAGTCTCTGTCACACTAGTATAGCTTCATTAACATAACAAAGAAAATTTATTTCCAACTGAGTTTATATCCACATGTATTATAAACCCGATTCTGACTCATACACAAATACAGGGACTGGCGTTATTCACAATGCTTACTTTTGGAGAACACAGATCCTTCTGTAACAGGGAGTGAGTATAATTTTTTAAATTAGTTTTACTTCATTTTGATTTACACACAAAAGTCATATATATTGTATTACCCTGCTCTTTCCAGTCCCTGCTGAATCGTTCCTAATTCCTTCACTCCCTCCCTCTGCCCATTCTGCATTTTTACTTTTTTGAAGAACACAGAAAGGCATGGAAAAGAAGGGAAACTAGATCAATGGAAATAGAAGAGAGCAGAGTAAGAGAATGCTGACACTTTAGCAAAATTGTAGTCAAGGCCATGTAAAGTATACACACACACACACACACACACACACACACACATTTTCTAAAATTTTCATTTTCATTCTTTAATTTGTTGTGGTTGTCTTACCCAAGAGACCCTGATGTATTGGTCTCTCATGATTGCTGTTACTGTTGTTATGTTGGGACTGACTCATAGCTGACCCTCCAGCAGGGTTTCAAAGCCAGTAAATTGCACAGGGTTTGTCTTTCTCCTGGAGCAAATGGTGAGTTCCAATTGTGTGCCTTTTGTTTGGTAGCACACCTACTCACCATTGAGTCAGTAGAGCTTTGTTTCATGTTTAGGAACTGATTTTTCCCCCTTAATCTTTACAAAAGGGCATTTAGCCTATAGAATGTACCGGGCTTTTATATTTTAAGCAGATATTTGAAATGAAACTTTTATTGAAGCAAAACTAGGTGTTAATAAATTAGTAATATAGATAGAAAGTTTTTATCATCAATATAGGGAATAGGATATTATTTTTAAGAAATAGTTCAGAGTGTTATTTTTCTAAATCTGTGGATTGAGTATCAAAAGATTAATTGTGTTTATGTAAAAATTAGATTTGTGAAGTAAGTAGAACTGGTTGACTGGTGGACTTATTCCCAAAGGACAGGAAGAATAGTAACAGTGTTTTTCCTTTTACTGCAAAAAAGCAACCTCTCCCTCACCCCCTTATTATATAAGTCTGACCTGCCTTGACCTCATTTATAGAATAGCTATTATAAATTTGACCCTTGATAAATGTTGTATTAGTGTAAATAAGAAAAAAACCCTTATGGACCAAGACTAAGGTTTATGAGACTTGATGACTATCATTAGGAAATCATTTACTTAGGTCAGACAAAAGTAGTTGTTGTCTGATAAAAATGTTCCTCTTGTATGTTTAATTGAGTAAAATACTTTCTCTGTAAATGCATATTTAATAGTGTTCCTTTCCGTTAATATTTCTCATGTAATCATCATTACATTTTAAACATAATCATTGAGTTAAAATCATTACTAAATGATACTTCTTTGAGAATTCTTACTAAGAGAAGGAAAAAATAAATAATTAGAATTAAATGAAGTTTTAAAAAACTTAGATTTCCACATTTTGTCAGATAGAATATTGTCTTTCCTGATTTATCATTTTATGATTAGATGTTTTATGCTATACTGAATCATTAAAATCATATCTCACATCATTATTGACCTAATGGATTTCTTTAAATAGCTATAAATTCTTAGATGGATAGTAATCTTTCTTTCAGACTATTCTATGAACTATAGCATTTTGTTTATAGGGTTTAATATATGAATGTCACCATGTCATTTGATAATATTGAATGATTGAAATTTTAGTGTTATACAAAATACAACTATAGTAGGTTCCCATATATATATATTATGTATTTGATTTGATTTTGAATTTTCTAGTTTCATCTTTTTAAAAACTTATTTAACTAGACATCTTCCAATAGAATTGTTACTTCAATTTAAAATCCAGTTATTGGTTAGTTAGTTAATTAATTATAATCTTCTCTTAGATATATTTTTTTCCCTCATTTGATTATATTTCATATTTACCCTTTCTTCTTATTTCTGGTATTGGTAGAAGCTTTGGTGACATCACTTCCAAAAAACTGAGTTACTTTGACATAATTATGGCATCAGAATTTAATTGTTATATGCTTCCTTTCTTTTTGGTGACTTGCCAGTTATTCATACAATAAGTAATATTTTAGAAAATTTTATACTCCTGGTATCATACTAAGCAGCTGTGAATAAAGGTTTTGCTTTAGTAGACCCAACTCTGAAATACATAAGAATTTGTTGATGGATAGAACTTATTTGACTTGTGTCTTTTAAGTGAAAATGGTGCTTTAGATAAATCCAGTTATCTGCTATATATCATATATTTAAGTGATCTACTTTTGTTTTTACACTCAAGAATTTGATTACATTGTTGTTACTTTTATTGCCAGTTGAATTGCCTACAACTCATCGCAACCCAACGTATAACAGCCCTTAATCCTGCTCTATCCTCTGCCAGTCTTATTGTCTCTGACACACATACCTGCTTACTTCAGTCACTGAATCAATCCAACTCATCGAGGGTCTGTCTTTTCTAGTGCTGTCCCTCCACCCTCCCAAGGAATAGTCCCTCCTTGCAACATGTCCAGAAGTATGTCTGAAGCTTCAGAATCTTTGCCTCCAAGGAGCAGCCTGATCTCACCCTCTATAGGATGAACCTGTTTGTTCTTCTGTGGTATATTCCATACTCTTCTTCAGCACCACAGCTCAAAGGCATCAATTTGCCTTCTATCATTCCTAGTCATTGCCCAAGTTCATGGTGCATAGCAAGTGATTGCAAAGACTATGGCCTGAATCAGGCACACCATAGTCTACAGATGGATGTCATTTCTCTTCAGTACTTTGGAGAGGTTTTGATGGCTGACTTTCCCAATGCAAGTTGTCTTTTAATTTTCTGGCTGCTGGTACCAAAAGTGTTGATTATGAAGCCAAGCAAACTAAAGGTATTAATGATCTTAATCTCTTCACCGTCATGATACTGCCAGTTGGTCCAGTGGTGAGAATCTTTGTTTTCATGATGTTGAGCTTCGTTCCATATTGAAGTCTGCTGTCCTTGATCTTCTGCAGCAAGCTCTTCAGGTTTTTCTCAGTTTCAGCAAGCAGGGTTGTGTCATCTGCATAAAGCAGATTGATGATGCTTTTTCCTCCAATCCTGATGTCACATTTCTCCTCATAGAGCCTAGCCTCCTGAAAAATCTATTCTGCAAATAGATTGAAAAGGTATGGACAATAGGACACATCCTTGTGTTCACCCTTCCAAATTTTGAACCACGTAGTGTTTCCTTGCTCTCTTCTGATGACTGCCCCCTGGTCCGAGTATAGCTTTTACATATTGTTAGCTAGCCCATATTTGTTACAGGTAGAATATTCTTAACATCAAATTATTATTATTAGTGAAATATGAACATATTTTCTTTCTTGCTTGCTTGTATAATTTGTTTATTGGATTTTCCTGATTGTTTTGATTCCATTTATATTATAAAGTAAGAAGTATATTTCACTCGTATTTCAAAGTAAATTATAATTCCCTTGGCTAAAACTATTTTAATTTTTCTAAGGTAAATATCTGGAAAGGAAGTGGTCTGCTAAGCTTAATTTTAAAACACAATTTATTCAAATTTTTACGATATAAATGTCTATTTTGAATTATTATTCTTTAAATGCATTAGCAAATAATAAGATAATCTAATTATACTGCTGGCTTTAATATACTAAGCTTACATTTTGTAAGCTCTGTAGTCTCTTAGGATTTACTCTTAAATAAGATATTGCTACTCATGTTTCTTCTCCCATCCCGGAAAAGCATGGGAAGGGATGGGTATCTCCTATATTGGTGAGCATATTGCTTAATTGTCCCCTGGGGACAAGTCTGTATCTCCTTATTGTAGCAATAACTCAGACTTGTATGTGAATGTGTAAACAGTCTTCAGAAAAGAGAAAATGTTTATGCTTAGATTATACTTTTGCTTTTTGATCATTCCATTTTTTTAAATTTTTTTTTCTGTGTAGCATTTTGTTCTGTAACATTTTTCACTTCAGTAAATATCTTGAGTTCCTGACAGTGTTTGTGGAGTTAGTTGAAGAATAGGAAGGGAAAAGAAAAGGGAGAAGGTAAGATAGTGCCAGGGTACAGGAGGGATCCGAAAAGAGCCACTGCTTTCATCCTGATCCCCTCAGCCAGTTTTGTTAATACTGTGGATCTGAGTTATATTTTGATAAAAAGACAAAATATATTTTGCCCTAAAGATAATTTTGTGGCAAGAATATAATTTTATCTATCTCAAAGAACATAAAATTTGAATGTTGTTCCTGTTGATTGCCATGAAGTTTAGCAAGATTTATAGCGACCCTAAGAACAGAAGCCCTGAAACCTTTCTATAACTATCGTCATTTTCCAAAGTTCATACTTTGCAGAGGCATATTGTTTAGGAAGTGAATGCCACTCCTGCTTAAAAAAAATTTAAAATAAGTCCAAAATCGGAATAGAAACAGATATTCTCTTGGATGTGTTGTTGTTTTTTGAGCCCTGAGGAAAGTAATGTTTGTTGTTTTTTTTTTTTTTTTTTTTTTTTTAAAAAGCCCTCAAAACAAAACCACACAAATAACTAGCAACCCAGCAGGCTTTAGTGAAATTTTATAATTATTTGATTTTGGTTTAGGTAAACTATCAAGGCCATTATTTCAATGTTTTTTATTTTAAAAGAAGAGACTTTCTGAATTGGGGAGAGTGGGCAGTCAGGAAATCAAAGGGTAACACAATTTTATGGGTGCAGGGAGGCCTGTGAGGGAAATGGAAAAGACTGAGTAAGGATTTGTAAAGAGAGTAATGATGGGCATGGTTTAATGGTGAGGTTTTTTTAACACATTGAAGATAGTGTGCAACAGTGTGTACAAAGTTTGTATGTAAACCAATGTGAAATTGAAAAAAAAGTTTCCTCTTTATTTACTCTAATCATGGATTGAATAGATACAGAAGTCAGTATAGATGTTTTGGAATTTGAATGCACTGTTTTTCCTTTTTTAATAACCAAGAAATCTGTGGCCTAGTAGGCAAAGAGTTATATTGCTGACAGAAAGTAGTTGGTTCATATTCACTACTTGCTTCTTGGGGAAGAAGATGAGCAGTTACCTCCTTTACAATTTACCCCCTCTGAAAACTTACCAGAGGGTCAGCTATTATTATTGAAATTAATGATTATTATTTTTTATAATTTAAATACAAATTTGTATATTGGCTTACTTAAAAACTTGATATACACTGTTTTCACACTGACTCCCGTTTGGAGACAGTGTACTGTCTTATCAAAGATCACTAGAATTTTCTCCCCTTAATTAGAGTTATATCTTTTTATCACATGATTTGGATTAAAGCAGTCATAGGAGTAAATTTTTTTTTCTTTTATTATCTTCTGTCATTGTCTCATTTTATAGTTAATAAACATTTATAGTACATACTTTTTAATTTGTATTTGGAGCCTTTCTTGGTAATTGTATATAAAAATAAGTTTTTTCCTTCTTAAAATTTTTCCTGTAACTTCCTGTCACCTGGTAATTATTTCTTTTAAAAATATAATACAGCATTTTAAAATTTTTTTAAAGTTTTATGATTAATGTCAAAAAGTTATGCTAGATTTGATATGTGCTTTATGCCACTTAAAATGCTAAATCGATTTAATCTTTCAGAACTTAGATTGTTTAGCAGTATACAAATCTTACTTGACCTTTCCTGGCAAAATGTATATATATACCCATTTCCTTCTATGCTGGAGCAATGTTTTTATATTTTACAGAAATTTCATAATCTGATACAGTTGTCATTGTTTTTGATGATAAAAGTTTGTATAAAAAATGAATAAGTTACTATATGAAATGAAAATAATAACAAGTAAGTTAGGAGTGGGAGAGAAAAGAAGTCAGTCATTGAGAAGGTGATGTAAATGTTTATGCACACTGCTTCTCAGTATTATCTTCTAGGTTGTGGAGATGCAGCATAGGATGAAATATATATCTCACCCCTTATGTAGTTAGTACAGGACCAGCCAGTGTATTGTTCCATTACAGTAGGCTATCTTCAAATCATAAACAACTTGACAGCATCTAAAACCAATTATGTTTAGACAGATTATTCTAATTACAAAGATCGTAAGGAAAAAGAATTTTCTGTTATGTGTGATAATTATAAATGCTGGCAATAAGAATATGAAGTATTTATTGGAAAAGGTGTTCAGTGATTGTAGTAATCGGGGTAGGTGTGTCAGTTGTTTGTTGTTGTTGTTATGTGCCATCGAGTCGCTTGCGACTCATAGCGACCCTATGTACAATAGCCCTGAACTCCGCTCTGTCCTGTGCCAATCGCACTGTCTCTGACACTCCCATCC
>NW_006399784.1:22241558-22280656 GCF_000299155.1 Elephantulus edwardii
TTCAGATTTAGAGAAGTATCAGACAGACCAGCAAGTTAAAGGTATATCCCTTATTGCGGAGTTAACTTAGTGTCAGTGTTGTCCCTGCCTTTCTCACACGTGTCTTTACCCACTTATTTCCTGCTTCACCATCCACCAGGATACCCGTCCACTTCTACCCCCTCCCTTCATATCTATCTCCCTTTCACCAGCCCTCTATCTAATAACTTATAAATGAAGCTTCCATGGCTTCTGTGATTGTCATAGAAATAAGTACCACATCTGTGGATGGCATCAGAAATGTCATATTCATAGTTACGTGGCTTCAGAAATGACAAATACACAGAGTTAACTAAAGGAAAACAATAAACACTTCTGTAAAATCTGTTCTTATATATAGTAGATTGTGTAGGACAGAGGTGTTTTTATTGTTGTTAGATGTCATCAAATCAGTTCTGACTCATATTGATCTTATGCATAAAGGAATGAAATCCTGCCCAACCAAAGCCATCCTTACAATCTCAGGTATACTTTAGACTACTGATGCAGATCAGCTTAATACAGGCTGTTTTTATTCACTAAATCTTTAGCTTTCCAAAAATTATGCCCTTTTCCAAGGAATGAAAATAATAAAAGTTTTAAGTGAAGATTACACAGGATCATACAAAGATTACTTTGTTAAAAGTTTTCTTAAATATAAAATGCATACACCACAAAGCAAAACAATAAACACAACTCTATTAAAAATAAAGGTATCTGTTATGAGAAAAGGAACTCCTGGTGACATAATGGGTTGTTAGTCTATAAATTAAAAGGTCAGTGGTTCAAATAATGAAAGAAAGATGGACAGTCTACTCTTATTTTGATTAATAGCCTTGGAAATTTAATGAGATCCTTGTACCCTGTACTACTGGGTAACTAAGTGTGGGAATTAACCCAATGCCAGTAAAGAACAAGATATGAGTCAACAAGCTTTGCTGACACAATGGATTAAGTGTTTGACTATTAACTGAAAGGTCAGTGGTTTGAATTCACCAATTACTTTACAGGAGAAGAATGATGTAAACTACTTCCATAAATATTTAAAACCTTGGAAATCCTCAGAGGAGGTTCTATATCACTATGAGTTACAATGTACTCAACAGTACAGAGTTTTTATAAGGGTCAGAATTAAAAAATTAAAAGGCAAATTCTACGTAGAGAATTGTACGTATAATACTTAAGAGACAACCATGAACATGTATCGTGAATTAATAAAAATTGCTACTATAAAAGGGGCAATGGTTATACTTTGTTTTTAAACAAGGGCAAAATACACCAAAAGACACTTCACAAAGGAATGCTTTTTTTTAAATTTTATTCTTTTTTCTTTTATTTTATTAATTTTAATGAACATTTACAGAGATTTTGGGTTTTCATTCATTCATTGTTGCACTATTCTCTCTACCCTCCTCCCAGTTTGTTCTTGTCCAGATGCCACAGTGCTTGTCAAAGCCAGTTCTGATTAATCTTCTTTGTCAGTGTGGCCTTTGCCAATCCCTATCACTCCTCCCTGAGAGAGACTTCACCCTGAGTCATAAGGAAAAGGGGATGGCGTATTCTCTTAGCTACTTCCTGCTGAAAAGGGACGCTGTGGGTTTCAGGGTGAAGATCTTCTCTCACTACTCTAAAGGGCCCCTTTGGCAGTAGGAAACACATAGACTATTATGGAGATTGATTTTGGGATTTAGATGCACTCTTATTGATTGTGCTTGGCCGTACATGTTCATATCCTTGAAGATGTATCATGGGGGTGTTGCAACCTAGAAGACACAAATTTGACTAACAAGTTATAAGTACATGAGTCCAAAAATTATGGAAAAGTAAAAGAAAAGATTCTTTCATTGTTTTACAAACCCTCCCCCAGGTCCCCTCCACCATGTCACAAAGGAATACTTTTAAATGGAGAATAAGCTTATGAGAAGCATATTAAAATGATACGTCATTTCAGAAATAAAACTTTAAAAAATGATACCATGAACCTCTGCTGTTTATCCATTAAAAGACTGATTCCTTCATGTTCACTTCATTTGAATAATAAGGAACAAATAAATATTTAGAACACTCAGCATAATACCCAATATTTAGTTGGATCTGTAAATGTTAATGTTATTCTTCTTTTAAAGATGAAAAACTAAAAAAAAAAAAAGATGAAAAACTGAGGTTCAAGGGCACAGAATTAGTCACAGATTCTGCTGACTACTATGTCTAATTGAGTTTGCAGCATCAAACATCTTCAAGAGGTTCAGACTGTGTAGCCCTCCCTGAGAGTATGTTTGCCAAAAAAAATTTTAAAAAATGAAAAAGTTTAAAAAATAAAAAAATTATACTACAGCCCACAAAAATAATTGTATTCTTAAAAGTAAAAATTGGTATCATTACTCTTTACTAAGGATGTGAAGCTACAAGTCTTTCATGTGCACACAAACGATGTTAATGAAAATATTCATGCCAACCCTATAATAAAAAGTAGTAGCAATTACTCACAAAAATAATAAGAATAGACGTTTCATACTTAATTTTCTCCATGAAGAAACTATATAAAACTCAAGATACAGCTATCCAACCAGAACAAGAGAAAAAACGCACAGGAAAAATCATAAATGTATATAGAAGTTTTGTATTTTATACCATACTTATACATCAGCATGCTGAACAAACAATCAAACGCAGAATCCAGGAGAAAAATCATCAGCAGAGCCGGCTAAGAGTCAGTACTAGTCTGCAGTATTCAAATGAAAAAAGCTTGCTTCTCACAGATATAGAACATGGAAAGCACTTACTGGTTTAGGTCAAAGATGACAACATTTTCTATAAATTACATTTGACCATGCAGAAAACAAACAGCTCCCAATTACATCATCAAACAACACAATGATATATAAAGAAAATTTATTAGTCAAGAAATTAAAAATATATACATCTCAATTATCAACATGGTTAGACATAAAAGATCAGGGACTTAATTAAAAAAATTATGTTACTCGAAAATATAGTCTGCCCATATCAGATCACAAAATGGACAATGGCAATGTCAATGTTATTATAAAACTGACAAACTACTGAGAATCACAGTAAGGCCAAAAAGCCACAAAACCTCATACACTGGATCAAGCATTACTCTCACTTCACTGGCATTTATTAGTACCAAATGTGTATCATCAATAAAAAAATACTATGATTTATATACTTAAAATTATTGTTGTAAATTTGAAAATAAAGAAAATAATATCAAAGCCAAATGAGAAGCAAAAAAAATTGAAAGGGAAGAACTTGTTCAGAATCTCTCAAGATGAACGAACTGAAGAACAAATTGAAGCCACATTTCAAACCTGAATGGTGCTATGGATAAAATTTTGAATGATCCAGGAAGCATAAAAAGAAGAGGGAAGATATGGAATAACAAAAAGAACTGGCTGACACAAAACCCATCTCATAAAGTAGCATATGATCAAAAACCAATGGTAATGAAAGAAAAAGTTCACATTGCTCTGAAGGAATTAGCAAGAAATAAAAGTCACAGGAAATGACAGAATACTAAATGACATATTTCAACAGACAGGATCAGCCCTAGATATATGCTCAGCAGAATGTGACAAGAAACGTGGAGGGCAGCTAAGTGGTAAACTAATTGGGGAAGATCCATATTTATTCCCATTCCCAAACAAGGAGATTTAAAATTATCACATAATATCATTAATGCCACATGCAAGCAAAATATTGCTGAAGATTATCCTAAAACAACTGGAAAAGAACATCAACAGAGAACTGCTAAAAATACAAGTTGGGTTTAGAAGACATGGCACTAGGGAAACTAGTGCTGATATCAGATGGATCTAGGCTGAAAGCAAGAATATCAGAAGGATGTCTATTTGTCTTTTATCGATTATTTAAAGGCATTTCACTGTGTGGATCACAACAAAGTGTGGTTAACATTCAGAAGACTGGGAATTCCAAAACAATTGATTGTCCTCCTGTGAAACCTATACCTTAACCAAGAAAATATTGTCCAAACAGAGCCAGGGATTGGGGAGGAAGACTAATCAAAAACCTGCAAATAACAACTTCGCTTGCTGAAAAGGAGAGGGACTTGAAGCTTTTGCTGCAGAAAATTAAGGAATGCAGCCTTCAATAAAGATTACGCTTCAACATAACAAGAAAGAAAAAAAGAATTCTCACCTGCAGGCCAAGAGCCAGCATCACAACAAATGGAGAAAAGATTGAACTTGTCAACAATTTCATCCTGCTCAGATTCACAATCATTTTACCTGAGTCCACAATCAATACCTTTGGCACTAGCAGTCAGGAAATCAAAAGTCACACACAACACACATACACTCTCACACTAATATATAAGAGTTCTGGTAGTTTAATGGTAAGGATTTTTGCTGCCAATCCAAAGGCACAAGGTTTGAATTCACTGTGCAAGTCACTGGCCCTGAAAACCCACTGATGAGCCAACTATGAGTTACTTCCAACTGTCAGTGGTACATAATTTAAAAACAATACACAGACATACATATATATCCCATATGATATATCCAAAAAAATAATTTGCCTGTTAGTAGAGATCTTTCATGTTATTGCTTAACTACTAGCAAATTACTAAAACTTTCCCATATACAGAATCTAGAAATATAATTTTTAACTCTTACCTCTTAGTCACCTTTCATATTTAATAGATTAAGTACTATTACTCCTCAACATCATCTTTAAAAGTTGCTTCTCTTCACTATATTTCTAACACCTAGTTCAATCACTCTAGCACAATAGGCTCAAATCCAACTTCTTCTGTTAGTTATGTTGTTTATTATTCAAACCACCCCTTTGTTAGACACATTTTTCCAAGATGGATATATCATCATTACTGTACACTTAAAAACATTCCAGTAATCTTTCCACAATCTACAAAAGAAAAGAAACATAATTTTATAGTTTAGAAACCACTCATTTTTGTGACTCTTTACACGTTAATATCTCTTGGACAGGAATTGCCTTCCCAAATATTATCCTATACTCTCACACCTCCTCTGGAACTCTATTCCTACAGTTTGCTCCAAAAATGACATCTCTCCTAGTCCAGTAATTTATCTTATTAATTCTATATATTAAACCAGAAAAGTCAACATAACTACAAAACCTTTACGGAATTTGTACCCACTTTCTCTTCATAGAATTATTCCCCCACCGACGTCCAAATATCTCTGTTGTGGCATTTGTTATTGTGTTCTGTTGAGTCAGAACCCACCCACAGCAGACCCTAAAGTGAGTTTTCATAGGCAGTTAATTGCACGGGAGGAGATTGTCCATTCTTTTTCCACAGAGCAGCTGGTGGCCTCAAACACCGTGCATCCAGGACTGCATGCAGTTTCTTGCCACTAAGCCATTAGATTATATTTTATTATTTTGTACTGTGCAAATCAGGTAACGTCCATTCTCCCAGAATTCCACTGGCTTCATGAACAAGCAGGCATCCACACAAGACATTCAGTCCCAAGCCTGAGTCGAAACCCCAGAGTTCCGCATAGAACCAGAACATGGGTTCATCTTTTGTTTCCTACATATTTAAGGAAAATTTACGTTGTCTGCGTTCATACTCAAAGAGTTAGTCCTTTTTCAGAAAGCACTGGTCACATAGGTTTAATACTATATCAATTTTACCTTACAAGTTTAATAAAATTAGAAGGTACTCTGGACAGTTCTTTCTCTCTGAGAATATATTAGCTTATTCATTTCATCGTCAAATTTATTTGTCATAGCTTATTTTCCCAGAGTTAATTTGCACTATAATCCTTACTTCAGCATGTTTTGGGTTGTTTCCCCACTTTATTTTAGTTTGTTTACAAAGTTGGTATAAATTGTGTTTCACACTATTCTTTGTTCACATTGTGTTTCATACAATCATCCCCATGTATTATGTTTTATAAAATTAATCACCATAGGACCTTGGCCATCATTAACCTTTTTACCTGGATCCTTCCTGTTTTCTCCATCTGTCTCTCCCCTACCAAAAAGTGCAACCCTGTGGTTTGCGTCCCTACCCGTCCTCACCCTTTTGCTCTCACCCTCTGGGTTTCCATACATGTTTTACTAGTTATCCATTTTTAATTGGGCATTATAAAACAGTACCTTACAGTAGTATAAACAACTATAATGAAAGGTGCAGTATGTTTCAGATGAAAGAATTTAAGACTTTCAAATATACTCTCAAGAAGTACAAACAGACACTGAAGTTCTCAGAAGGAACTTGACTGTACCTCCACTGGATAGAAATGACTAAAGTTGGGTAATCTGGTCTCAACACTCTCCTGAAAAAATAGGATAACAGAAGAATTCAAGGTACTAAAGAGTTGAATAGAAGATTTCAAAAGGCAGCACGGGATGACGAAGCAAAATATTACAATGAAATGTGCAAGGAGTTGGAGTCAGAAAATCAAAAGGGCCGAACTCGCTCAGCATATCTTAAGCTCAAGGAACTTAGAAATCCTTAAGTGATAAGAACTTATGCTGTAATCGAAAAGGCACGTGGTTTGAATCCACCTGCTGCTCACAGAAGAGGGATGCCCAGTCCCCTCCCATGTGATTAACTGTCTTTGAAAACCAACTGGTTCTGACTGGCAAAACAAGTCCTCTTCTATTGTGATTTGATGATTATGAATTTGTGAGTTTCAGTTATTTTCTTCTTGATTTGATACTTTGGTAGAATGATACCTAAAACTGAGAGGAAGTGGTATACTTAAAGTCATAGATCTATTATAACAAAGAAGGTACCAGTGAAGAGACACTTAAGATTAGGTTTGGGATAGTTCCTAACATGTAGCTTCTGTGTTCTGAAAAATTTATTACCATTTTGAGCATCAGTGTTTTTACCAAAAAGGAAGCTTCAGTGTCCACATGTTTTATTAAATTTCATTAAGTAAGGATAGGTGTTAGAATTGTTGCTAGTATATGTAGGAAACTCTGGTGGCCTCGTGGTAAAGAGTTGAGTGACCTACTCACAGGCAAGCAGTTCAAATCCACTTGCTCTCCCATGAGAGGAAAAAAATGGACAGTCTCTCACAATGAGATTTATAGCTTCTTAAAACCAACTGGAAGGTGAGCACTGAATCTGTTTATAATGACGACAACATGGCTAGGGAGCTCTGGTGGCAGGATTTGGAGAAGATGGAAGCTTCACAGGAGGATCAATCTCTCAAAAACCTCTGAGTTGATTCCACATAAATTACAATGAAATGGATCTTTCTGGCTGTGCCATTTTTTAGCCATGAGTCACCTCATTAGCATATCATGTCAAATAATTCTCAAAAGATTGCAGGATTTTAGAGGTTATAACTCAGCACCTAGGAATAGAGATAGAATTCTTTTGCCAACTTAGCTTTTATCAAGAACTTTAGTTCTTAATTATATTTTTTATGTCCTAAAGTTCTATAAGTTTTATTCTCCAGTAGAATTTTTAAGTGTGCAATATGCTGCCTAATTAATTAATGTTATTAATGTACAGTTCTGTAACTTTATTTTCTATGTGGATCTATAGTTTCACATAAGCACTGTCAAATATTCTGGGATTCCCATTCTTCTCAGAGTCAGCCACATTTTGTTATGATCCACACAGTCAAAAGCCTTTGCATAGTCTATGAATATGAAGCACAGATAGACATTCCTCTGGTACTCTCCTTTCAGCCACGATCCATCTAACATTTGCTATAATATTCCTAGTATCATGGCCTCTTCTAAACCCAGCCTGCACATCTGGCAGTTTTCTGTTGACATGTTACTCCAGTCATTTTTGGATAATTTTTAGCAGAATCTGGCTTGCATATGCCATTAGTGATATTGTTTGATAATTTTCACACTCTGTCGGTTCACCTTTCTTTGGAATGGGAACAAATATTGATCTCTTCCAGTCAGTTGGCTAGGTAGCTGTCCTTCAGATTTCTTGGCACAACTTAGTAAGCACATCAGGGCAGCATCTGTTTGTTGAAACATATCAATATGCTGTCAATTCCGGGAGCCTTATTTTGCCAGTTCTTTCAGAGCAGCTTGAACTTCCTGCTTCATCACTATAGGCTCTTGCTCATATGTTATTTCATGAAATTCTTCTTTGTCATCCAATTCTTTCTGGTACAGTGACGCTATAGTCCTTCCATCTTCTTCTAATGTTTCTTGGATCATTTAATATATAGTCCTTCCATCTTCTTCTAATGTTTCTTGGATCATTTAATATTCTGCCAAAGCATCCTTACTTATTGCCACTCATGGCTTGAATTTGTTTTTCAATTCCATCAACTTACGAAATGCTGAGTGAGTTTAGCCCTTTTTATTTTCTGACTCCAGGTATTTGCACATTTCATTATAATACCTTGCTAGGTCTTCCCAAGCTGCCTTTGGAATTTTCTGTACAGCTCCTTAATTTCTTGTGTTTTTTTCCCCCCTTTAGCTTTGGCTTCTCAGCGATCTAATGCAATATTCATAGTGTCATCTGACATCCATTGTGGTGTTTTTCTTCCTCTTGTCCCTTCATTTTGTAATGACTTTGCAGAACAGAGCAAGGAGAAAATGCAGGGTGTAAAATTGGAAAGAGTGCTCCCCAGGGATGTTATCTGTCTCCATACCTTTTCAGTCTGTATTCAGAACAGATCATCTGGGGTGCTGCGCTGTACGAGTAGGAATGTGGCATCAGGATTGGTGGAAGAATGATCAACAACCTGCGTTACACAGATGACACAACCCTGCTTGCTGAAACTGAGAAGGACCTGAAATGCTTGCTACACAAGGTTAAGGACTGCAGCCTTCAATATGGATTGAGGCTCAACATCAAGAAAACAAAGATTCCCATCACTGGGCCAATTGGCAGCATCAGTGTGGATAGTGAAGAAATTGAGATTGTTAACAGTTTTACTTTGCTTAGCTCTACAATCAACACTCTTGGTGCCAGCAGCCAGGAAATCAAGAGACGAATTGCATTGGGAAAGTCAGCTGCTAGGGACCTCTCCAGATTACGGAAAAGCACCGACATCAGTCTGGAGACTAAGGTGCGCCTGATCCAGGCCATAGTCTTTACACTTTCTTACTATGAGTCAGAATGCTGGATAATGACTAGTGATGAAAGAGAATTGATGCCTTTGAGCTGTGGTTCTGGAGAAGAGTGTTGAATATTCCATGAACTGCGAGAGGAACAAACAAGTTCATCCTTTAGAGGGTGAAACTGGGTTGCTCCTTGGAGGCAAGGATTCTGAAGCTTCATCTGACATACTTTGGACATATTGTAAGCAGGGACCTAGTTCTTAGACAGGGACATTATGTTTGGGAGTGTGGAGGGACAGCTAAAGAGAGGAAGAACCTTGATGAGATGTTCGATTCAATAACTGCGGTCATGGGGTTAGGTGTGTCAGAAACAATAAGGTTTGTACAGGATAGAACAGGGTTTAGGGCTCTTGTAGGGCTGCTGTGAGTCACAAACGACTCGACAGCACTTAACAAGAAACAACAACCTGTAGTTTATCTAGTCTTTTGAACATTGGTACTTGTTATATTGTTATATCTATAAATTGCTGATTTAATGTTGAAATTTGTTTTTGTAATTTTGTGAGGTAAATTTTAGTTTGTTGGCTCTTTGCTCATGGAGAAAATTTCCATTTTACTTATCATCATATGGAATCTAGAAGGAGATTTCTGATTTGATTTAAGGGTAGTTTTAGGTTTTCCCCCGATTTCCTCCATTTTCAGTTTGCATACTCCTGGCATATCACTCTTTTGAGTCCTTTTAATAAAAAGAAATTTTGGAGCTCCCTTAATTGGTATTTACAGTCCCTCTATCTTTCCATTCTGTGAGTTTCTCAAGGTTTGCTTAACTTTTTTGACTGCTATTTAATGTAAGATGCAAAAACTGTAGTGTTATTTGAGTGAAGTGTGTGAAGCTTGAACTGTGAATGAGTTCCTGAATTGATGCAATACGCCAGACCTAAACTTTGTTGAGACTGAAAAAACTTAATTATCACCTTGGAGTACCATTTTCGGGATGTGAAACGTCATGCAGAATGTTTTCATTGTTCTTTTTAATTTTCATGATAATGGCTTCTTAAATCTTGCTGTCTTGAGTGCCCTAATTACCTTTAAAAATAAATTTCATCAAGTAGTTTTGTCTTTTGGGGACTTTTATTGTTTGTTTTGATGGGATTATCGGTATTTTAGGAGTTATTTTGGTATAAGTTTAACTTTTGTTCTTATATTTTTCCATTATTCTTAAATAGTGGTGCTTTATTGGATATGATTTCGTATGACAAGAGCATATATTCTTTTTTCCTTTTTCACCTCTCAGTAAACTTTAAAACATATTTGACCATGGAATAATAAAAAAATATTAGATATGTATATGCATATATTTATTTGACCATATTGTCTTCTACAGATTACTTAGCCAAACAATGAAGGATCATCTTGTAAGGGTAGCAAATGAAGCTGAATTCATCCTGAGCAGACAGAGAGCTGAGGATATTCACAGACATGCAGAATTCGAGGTAGGTTTCAACATGTGATTGATTAGAGGAAATTGCTGTTTTTAAATGTAACTAATGGGAAACTTCCCCCAGGTAAAGTGACAGTATATTTTTTATCATTTAACAAAATTAAAATTCTTGTGTGGGAGACTCATGGAGTATCCTGGGAAAGTAGTAGAAGTTTCTTTATCTCTGTGGTCTCTGCTAAAGTCAGTTAGCAGATGCTCAGAACAACCTGTTTCAACTGATGCTAACAGTGTTAGGTTGCTGTTGGTGATGTTGGTTTTTCGGTAAGGAAAATAATTACAGGACTTTCATTCTCTCTGAGCAAGACATAAACTGTTGTCGTTGATTGCCGTTGAGTCAAGCATGCCTCATAGTGATCCTATGAACCAAAGGGCTGACACCTTTCTGTAACTATCATCATTTATCAAAGTTCATAGAGTTTCCAGAGGCATGTGGCTTAGGAAGTGAATGCCACTACTGCTAGGAAACCTGTGAGTGGTAGAGAAGGTTTTATACTTGGTTACTAACTGAAAGGCTAGAAGTTAGAGTCCTTTCCATGAACTTTCCAGAGGGTCACAATCAGTTAAAACCCTAAGGAGCACAGTATTTCTCAGAAACATGGAGGTCACCAAGAGTCCTAACTCACTTAACAGCAACTGGTTGGTTTTAATGCAAAATCCTTTTCTTTCAAATTCAGTCTTTAAGAGCGTTTTCTGCATCAATTGATAGGCTTATGTGGTTTTTATTTTTTACTTTTTTAATGTGATAAATTGCATTAATTTATTTCTTATGTTGAACCTTTCTTGCATACCTGTTATCAATTCCACTTGATCATGATGAATTATTTTTTGATGTACTGTTGGATTCTCTTGGTCAGGATTTTATTGAGGATTTTTGCATCAGTATTCATGAAAGATATTGGTCTATAGTTTTCTGTTTTGGTGATGTCTTATGAGACTTTGGTATGAGGTATATTTTTTCTTTTTTGAATGAGTCTGCTAGTATTCCATCATTTTCTATTTTCTGAAATACTTTATATAGAATTGGTGACAGCTCTTCTCTGAATGTTTGATAGAATTCACTACTAAAACCATCTGGCCCAGGTTTTTTATTAGTTGGAATTTGTTTTATTACCTGTTCAATTTCTTCTTTTGTTAAGCGTCTGTTCAGGTGTTCTGTTTCAGTCTGTGTCACTTTGGGTAGGTTATGAGTTTCTAAGTATTTGTCCATTTCCTCTAGGTTTTCAAACCTGTTTGAGTAAATTTTTTTTACAGTATCTATTATTAATTTTTTTTCTTTCTCTTTTTTGGTTCAGCTGGGATATTGTCCCTTTCATATCTTAGTCAAATTATCTGCATCTTTTCTTTCTTTTCCTTTGTTTAGTGGTTTGTCAATTTTATTGACCTTTTTAAAGAACCAACTCCTGGTCTTGTTAATAGTTTCATTTCTTTTTATGTTTTCTATCATTGATTTTTGCCCTTGTTTTTATAATTTCCTTTCTATTAGAGTTTGTCGGGAGCTTTTTCTGTTCTTTTACTACTTGTTGGAGATACTGAGTTAAGTACTCTGTTATTATATTGTCTTCCCTTTTGATGTGTTTGCTTATTTCTGTGAATTTACCTCTAAGTACTACTTTTGCTGTATCCAAGGGATTTTGGTAAGTTTTTCATTTGTTTCAAAGAACTTTTTAGTTTCTTTTTTTTTATTTCATCAATTATCCACTCAGTGTTCAAGCAGAGGATTGTTCAGTTTCTAGATGTATGGTTTTTTTCTCCTTTTTTAGTTGTTAATGTTTAGTTTTGTAGCACTGTAGTATATTTTATATTATTTATGTGCTTTTTAATTTATTTAGACTTGCTTTGTGACATAATATATGGTCAATACTGGAGAATGTTCCATGTGCACTGGAGAAGAGTGTATACTCATAATTTTAGGAGTGCATTTGTGTGTGTGTGTACACACACACAAGTTGGTTGATTGTATGGTTTAATTATTAAGCATCTTTGTTGAGTTTCTTTTTAGCAGTCTTAATCTTTCCTTGACAATGGTGTATTGAATTTTTGTACTAATAAAGTGGTGGTGTTTATTTCTTTTTTTAAAAATCTATTAAGATTTCCTTTGTGTTTTCCAGGTCTATAATTTTGTGCATAGATGTTAATTATGTTTATGTCCTCTTTTTCTGTTGACCCTTTTGGCATTCTATAATGCCCTTTCTTGTTCTTTGTGATAGTTTTTATGCTGAAATCTATCTTATCACAGACTAATATTGCTACTCCTGCTTTTTTCTGGTTACCATTTGCTTGGTATAGATTTTCTACCTTTTGATTTTAGTCTATCTTTATCTTCACTTTTTAAGTGTGTCTTGTAGAAAACATATTGATGGTGTTCTGGGTTGTGTTTGTTTTTTTTTTTTAAATCCAATCTTCTGCTCTTTTTCTCTTCACTGGTGCATTTTAACATTCTGTGTAATTATTGAGACACAAGGCTTTATTTCTATCATTTTGTTGTGCTCTTTTTGGTGGTGTTGCTGGTTGCTTTGGTCCATTCTGCTTTCTGTGGCATCTCTATAAGAAGTACTTCCCTCAGTATTTCTGGCAGTATTGGTCTTGTTTTTACCAACTTCCTTAGGTTCTGATTTTCTCAGAATATCTTAATCTCCCTCATGTTTGATGTACAGTTTTGCTGGGTACAGTAATTTTGTTAGAAAGTTATTTTCTTTGAGTGTTTAATATATATCTTTCCACTGTCTTCTAGCTCACATAGTTTCTGCTGAGATACTTACTTTAAACTTAATTTTTCTCTCTCTCATAGGTTGCTCTTCATTTTCTCCTAGCCACTTCAGAATTCTCTTCTTATCTTTGATTCTGGTGAATCTAATTATGACATGCTTTGGGAGTTTTCTTGTGGGGTCCATCCTAAATGGAATTTGCTCAACTTCTTCTGTGTATGTTCTCTCATTCTTCATTATTCCTGGAGAGGCCTCTTCAAGTAACTCTTCCACACAACTTTATCAATGTATTTTCTTGTTTTGGAATTCCATTTATGCACATGTTTTTCTACTTGACGGTGTCCTACAGTATTCTTAGGCTTTCTTCACTGTCCTTCCTTTTTTATTCTACTTTTTCCTCTAGCAGATCAGTGCTGAGAGTTCTCTCTTCTATTTTGCTCATTCTGAGTTCTTTCTCTTCAATTCTGTTTATATCTGTCCCTCCAGCATATTGACAGCTTCCAAGGCTCCGGTCTTAATATTCTGGATTGTAGTCTCTTGTTCTTCTAGGGTTTCTAATATCCCATTTATTTTATTTGCATTGTCTTGTTTTTCTAACTTCCTCCTTATATTTGCTTGTAGAATTCTGCAGTTCTTCTTGTTTTACTCAGTCATTGTTCTTTTGAATTCCATGTCTGAGAATTCCATCAGATTTTTTGCCTTCAGAATATCCATTGATTCTGTGTTTTGGTAACTTTTATGGAGTGAAATCTCATTTTGGTTTTCTGTAGACTGTGATATAATCTGTTTCTTTTCTGTCATTACTGTGATAGGGTTGTTTTTTGTTTTTTTTTTTTTAAACTTTCTACCTTATGTAAAACAGGTCTTTGCTTTGTGTACCTTCGGTTGGGTGTTCAACTGCTCCAGAAAAGGAATAGTAGCTCACTCTTCTCTAATGTATCTCGGGTCCCAAGGCTCACAGAATATAGCAGAGTGTAGGAACTAGGTTCTCTGAGGTTCAGGACACTGTCCGATCCTTATGAGGTTAACCTGTTAAAAGTATCTGGGCAGCTGGAGGTGATGGGGAGGTTCTGAGACTACAGGCAATGTGAGGGCATGATTTTGCTGACTTGAAATTGGTTGTGCACCAAGTGGCAGTAAGGTTCACCTGTTAAAAGTGTCTGAGTGGAGCCAGAGGTCATGAGGAGGTTCCAAGACTGCAGGCAGCCTCAGGGTAGGGCTGGGCTGAGAAGTGATTGTGCAAAGAACAGCAGTCAGCTTCACCTGTTAAAAGTGTCAGAATTAAGGTTGTGTGGTGGAGTGTACTGGGTGGGATGGGGAGGATTTTTCTTTTACTTTTCGGAGAGAGGAGTGAACTGGGGGGCAGGGTGGGTGGGGAGAGAAAAGTGCAACAATGAATGAATGGAAATCCAAAATCTCTGTAAATGTTCATTAAAATGAATAAAATAAATTTTTTTTTAAAAAAGTGTCTGAGTGAAGCCAGAGATAATGGGAGAGTTTCCGAGACTTCATAAAGGCTGAGGGCTGGACTCAGTTTCCTATTTTAAAAAAATAAAATTTATATCTTTTTTCACAAAATATTTTCTAAAGATTGAGTTTTGTAGTATTTCTTCAGATTTCTCTATTTGTTTCCAATCTGTTGTATTAAGGACAGAGTATATTATCTGTCAAATTTTATAATGTTAAAAATAATTGAGGATTTTTTATTGGCTGAATATGATATTATACTTATATTTACATACTTATGTGCGTGAAAATAAAAATAATTATTAATAGTCCAAGAAATTCTAATCCACAATTAAAATTTCTAGAGGAGGATTCAAAGAAAAATATGACACATTTGAGGAAATAAATAAATGTATAGGGCTAAATTGAAAGAAGGGAATTCTGGTGGTCTTAAAAGTAGAGAGCTACAATCCTCACCCAAAAGCACTTGTCAGAAAACACCAGCTGTTCTGTGGGAGAAAAATGGGTACTGTCCTATAAAATTTGTTGTTGTTATGTGCCATCGAGTTGCTTGTGCCTCATAGCGACCCTATGTACAAGAGCTCTAAATGCTTTTCTATCCTGTGCCAACCTAGCCATCTCAAACACACTTATTCCCACCACTCCAGTCACAGAATCGATCCATCTCATCAAAGGTCTTGCTCTCCTTCACCGCCCCTCCACTCTGCCAAACATAATGTCCCTCTCCAAGGACCAGTCCCTCCTTGCAACATGCCCAAAATATGTCAGACGAAGCTTCAAAATCCTTGACTCCAGGGAACACTCTGGCTTTACCCTCTCCAGGAGAAATCTGTTTGTTCTCCTAGCAGTCCATGGTATATTCAACACTTGTCTCCATCACCACAGCTCAAAGGTATCAATCCTCTTTCTATCATCCCTATTCACTGTCCAACTCTCTGATGCATAGCACATAATTGCGAAGACTATAGCCCGGATCAGGAGCACCATAGTCTCCAGCCTGACATCGTTGCTCTTCAGTACTCTTGAGAGGTCCCTCACAACTGACTTTCCCAATGCAATTCATCTCCTGATTTCCTTGCTGCTGTTACCAAGAGTGTTGACTGTGAAGCCAAATAAACTGAAACTGTTAACTGTCTCAACCTCTTTACCATCCATGCTGATGCTGCCAATTGGTCCAGTGGTTAAAATCTTTGTTTTCTTGACGTTGAGCTTCCGTCCATATAGGAGGCTGTAGTCCTTGATCTTCTGCAGCAAGTGCTTCAGGTCCTCCTCAGTTTCAGCAAGCAGGGTTGTGTCATCTGCATAGCACAGGTTATTGATGATTCATCCACCAATCCTGATGCCACATTCCTCTTCGTATAGCCCAGTGTCTCGGATGATCTGTTCTGCATACGTATTGAAAAGGTATGGAAACAGAATACATCCCTGACGAGCCTCCTTCTTGATTTTGAACCATGTAGTGTCTCCTTGCTCTGTTCCGACAACTGCCCCTTGGTCCAAGTATAAGTTTCGTATTAGCACAATCAAATGTTCTGGGATTCCCATTCTTCTCATAGTCAGCCGTAGCTTGTTATGATCCACACAGTCGAAAGCCTTTGCATAGTCAATGAAGCACAGATAGACATTCTTCTCTGACTGGTACAGGAAGAGATTGTCCCTCCTTCTCCAGCAGAGCTTCTGGTGGATTTGAACCACATACCTCAGGGATTGCAGTTCAGCTTCTTGCCATGAGGCCACCAGAGCTCCCTGTTATAAAATTTACTACTTCTAAAAACTCACTAGATCGTGAGCTATGAGTCAGTTCTGCCTCTTTGGTGCATAGCAAAAATATGTTAAAGGAAGTGCATAAAGCATCCTAGCTCTATGAAAATAAAGTGTAAAAAGTTTATTATTACTATGTCAGGACATAGAACAATTAATTTTTTATTTTCTTATAATAGAATAAATTTCTACATTTCGAAAATATTTGACCATTTCAAAGAAATAGAAAAATACATGCTAGGTACTTCATATAATTATATGGCAAAAATAAAATTGAAATACTAAAACAGATAAGAAAATTAGAAAATGTTTAAATGAAGTTTGAGGTTGCTTTGTAGTCACCGGTGATTTTTAGAGACCTTATGTACAATAGTTGTGAACCTTGCCCTATCCTGAGGCAATTTCACTATATTCAACACAACTACCACTAGTACCCCAGTTACTGAGTCAGTCCATCTCATCCAGGCTCTTCTTGTCTTGTGCTGTCCCTCCAGTCTTCTAAGCATAATGTCCTTCTCCAAGGACTGACTGTTCCTTCTTGGCTACATACCCAAAATATGTTGAGATGGAGCTTCAAAATCTTTGCGTCTAAGGAGTAGCTCGGCTTCGCCTTCTCCAGGACATACTTGTTTGTTCTCTTACGAGTCCATGGTATATTTGATACCCTTCTTTAACACCACAACTAAAAGACATCAGTTCCTCTAATGTCCTTAATCATTGTTTAGCTCTCTGATGCATAGCAAGTAATTACAAGGATCTTGGCTTGTATCAGGCTCACTTTATTCTCCAGATTGGCATTGTTGCTCTTCAGTACTCTGCAGAGGTCTATAACAGCAGATTTTCCCCAATGCAATTTGTCTTTTGATTTTCTGACTGCTGTTGCCAAGAGTGTCATGGAACTAGGCAAGCTGAAATTCATAACAATCTTAATCTCTTCTCTATCTGTCATGATGTTGCCAAATTGCCCATGGGTGAGAATCTTTGTGATTCTGTGAACTACTTTGGTGATGGTGATGGAGAGAGGGTGGAGACAACAGCACTGCTGTGAAGAAATTGTGGCACTGCTGTGAGTAGAGTATGGTAAGGAGGAATCCTGCATTTACGCTGCAGCTTAAGGTTTTGCTTGTCCGGTAGGTGAAGGAAAATCTGACTTCTAACTATGAGGCAAACCTTGCTAGAGATTGTGGAAACCAGTGGCTTCTTGAATTTGTAATTCTGAACCGAACCTTAACTTTCACTAACTGAGTAACTGTGCCTTGTTAATCTGGCTTGGGGCTGCTAGAGTAAACTTGACTTGCTTTGGTGTTATTCCTTTCCTCCCCTACTTTCTACGTTATTTCCCTGTTAAGCTCCACAACTGTGATGAAAAGTCTGAGTCTGCAATGAATATTGGCCTGGAATGATTGGTAAAAAGAGATGCAGGGACCCAAAGGGTGTGTGTGTAGGGTAGTATGTCTGAGTCAGCTCTGTATTTGCTGCTATGGATGTAATTGATGAGGACAAATCCCCTTTACGAAGCTGGTAGAAATCAGACTTGGTTACACTCACATTGTATCTGCGCCTTTCAAAGTGCTACTCTGCAGATTTTATTTTATGAACTTTATCATATATTTTTAAAATTTTAATTTATGATTATCATTGGATACTGCAAATTTCTTCTGTTACATGATTTTTTGCATTCACTGTAAGTCATTTTTAGCATCTACCTTCTATGCATAATTTCTCTTTGATAATTAGTTTTAGGATATCAAACTTCTGGAACATTTGTTGACTTTTCTTGTTCTTTTGAGTTTCTTCAAGTATAAAATATAAAAAAGCCCACATGATTTTAAATCTGCACTTACTGTTTTATGCTGTCGAATTAGAACTGAATCATAGCTAACCCTCATGGGAGGGTTATGCCTCATGGGAGGCATTTAGTCACTTGGGAGAAGATACCTCATCTTTCTGTGGCAGAGCAGTTAGCAGATTCAAACTGCCTGCCTTTGTGTTGATAAACTGTTCTCTGAAAGGAGCAGATAAAATATTAGGATGGGCAAGTCTGACGACTTCCAGTTTCATAAAGGAAAACTTTTCCCTTCAATAATATCCATAGCATCAAACAATTAGCTTCTAGGTCAGACACGTTACCTCCCATTCTCCTGTACCTATTTCCACAATCACTGGGTTTGAAATTCATTGTTAACTCACAGACTTTATTTACAGTTGTGGTACCAAGGGTAAAGTTTATTAGGAAAATAGCTTGAGGAGTAGGAGAGGCTAAGAATATCTCACAATGCCAGTCCAGGCTTAGTTCAAAAATCCCAAGCCATATTAACAGTTTACCACAAGTTTGTAATGAGTAAAAGTCATAGTTTTGTTCAGTAACACATATTCAGGAAGCCTCTGGTTTCCTTAATCATCGAGCAAGATTTGCTTCAGAACAGTTCTAAGTCTGCTTCTCCTTCCAGCATTTGGGAAGAACAGCAAAACCTTTAAATGTGGCCTTTATCTCAGGGCTCCTGTGGTTATCCCTTGCCACAGTTCCTCCAGAGCAATGCCACAGTCTCTCCACCACTGTCACCAAGGTCTCACCACTAATGTCTCTCTCTCACCAGGGTTTCCCTCTTATCAGGTTCTCATTCTCACCAGATATCACTGTCATTTGGATCTTGCTCCATTCTCTCTCAAAACTTGCTGGTCAGTGTGGGAATCTCAGTCAACCAATCTCTCTTGCTCACTCTCTCTCCTTCTCTCATTCTAGTCTCACACCTGTTGATGATTTGCAAGACTGTGTGTCTGCAATGATTGTAACTGGAGACAAGTGGGAGCAAACATAATGGCTAGAAAATGTGGCTTTTAACCTAACTCTGCAAACACTAAGCCATCACAGCTCCTTTTAATTCTACTTGAATGCTATTTTTTAAACTAAGGTGGTCAATAATAATAATATTCTATGAATAGTTTACTTACTTATTCAGTCATAACTATGAAGCCAAAATAGTAATCCTAAATCTTAATCTGAACATGAATCTGATATGTGAATATGCTAAGTTGCTTTATTCTTGTGTCTCTGTGATTTGCAGTTTGAGACAAATAATGTAGGTGGATATGGGAAATTATACGAAATTACTTTTGTTATTAGGTATCATTAAGTGATTCTGACTCAAGGCCCCACTATTTAGAACAGAATAAAACAATGCCTTCCCCTGTCTGCGCAAGTGCTTAAGCTTATTGTGGTATCCCCTTAATCCATTTTCTTACTGGCCATCTTCTTTTTCATTGATTGTGTACTTTGCCAAGCATGATATCTTTCTTCAACAATTGACTCCTAGTGATAAGTATGTGAGATGAAGTTTTGTTATTGTTCCTTCTAATGATCATTTTTTGCTGCACTTCTTCCAAGGCAGATTTGTTTGTTATTTTGACAGTCTTAAATGTATTCAGAAATCTTTATCAACGTCACTGGGCGAATTACCATGATACATAATGAGTTTTGTGATTGTTACATTCAAAGGGGTAAATTGTAATAGCATTTGTAGCACTATATTTGAGAACTTTTACTCAAGCATATTTGTAATATTTTTATTTCACAGATTCTTTTGTGCACTTATGTTATACAAACTGGTGACGGTCAAGATTTTATTTTAACAAAATGTGCATGATGTACTCGTGATTGGGCTGTTTTAGCTTAATTTCCCAAAGCTACTGTAATATGTTATTTATTCAGTTATACTGTATTAAGGAGCTCTGGTCTAGTGGTAAGAAGCTGTACTGCAACACCTTGCACATGGTTTGCGCCCATGGCTCTTTGGGAGAAAGATAGTCTTCTCTAGTGTGATTAACGGCCTCTAAAAACCCACGAGAGAGTCAGCTATTAGTCACTTAAGACTCAGTGTTACACAATACAGAAATACTACATTCAAATTTATTAACACTAGCAATACAAACATGGATTTTTGGCGGGTACCTTATTGACTGTGCAAAGACATTTAACTGAAGGTAAAGAATACTAGAAGAATGTCTATTTTTGTTATTGTTTTTATGTGCCATCGAGTCACCTGTGACTCATAATGACCCTAAATACAACACCTTTGAAGCCTGCCCTGTCTTGAGCCATTCTCACTGACTCACACACACTTATACCCATTGCCCTAGTTAATGTATCGCTCAATCTCATCTGAGGTCTTCCTCTGCTGTCCTGCCCCTCAATCCTTCCAAGCATGATTTCCTTCTCCAAGGATTGGTCTCTCCTCCTCACATGCTCAGAGTATGTGAGATGGAGCTTCCTAATCCTAGCCTCCAAGATGAAATTTAGTTTCATCCCCTCTAAGATAGACCTATTTGTTTTCTTGGTGGTCCATGACTCTTATCCAGCACCACAATTCAAAGTTATCAATTCTTCTTCTATTATCCTTAGCCATTTTCTAGCTCTCTACTGCATAGAAAATAATTGTGAAGACCATGGACTGTATCAGGTGCACCCTAGGCTCTAGACATTGTTGCTTCTCATTACTTTGGAGATGTTCCTGACAGCAGATTAACCTACTGCAATTTGTCTTTCTATTTTCTGACTGCTGGTGCCAGGAGTGTTGATTGAGGAGCTGAGCAAGTTGTATTTGGTAACAACCTCAATCTTTTCTCCATTCATCATTGTGCTGCCATTTGGCCCAGTGATGAGATCACAAGGAAGAAAGATAGGCCATCAATTTCTGAAATATAACAAATATTTGAAAATTTTATGCACAATAGAGTACACAAAGAATAGAATAACAGTATGGCAACTGAGGCTGAGTCCTCTAATTTGGAAACACAGAAGAGGAGAAACAGTTGTAATCAGAAACTAATGATTCAAGCATGGAATGTGAGAATCATGAATGTAGGAAAACTGGACATCATTAAGAAATAAATGGATGCTAAAATATTGACACATTAAGTATTAATGAAATGAGATGGATTGACATAGGACATTTTGAATCAAACAATCTATTTTACTCGAGATGAAAAGGTGAGGAAAAATGGGGTCACTTTCACACTTAAAAAGGCTGTTTATAGATCCATCTTGAAATGCAATGTTGTGACTGGAAGGATAATATTCATATGCATATACAGAAGACCTGTTAATACCATTATAATTCGAATTTATACACCAACAACCAGAGCCAAAGAGGAGGAAATAGACAATTTCTATTGACTTTTGTAGTCAGAAATCGAGCATGCGACCAAGATGTATTAATATTAATGGGTGACTGGTATGCAAAAGTTGAAACAGAAGGAAGGATCAATAGTCAGAAAATTTGGACTTGGTGATAGAAATGAGGCTGAGGATAGAATGATAGAATTCTGCACAGTGATTTATTCATACCAAATACCTTTTAGAAGAAACATTAATGCAGTGTGTACACATTGATTTCACCTTATGGTATGCACGGGAATCAGATTGATTACATATGTGAAGGAATCATTGATAAGTTCAGTATCAGCAGTGGAAAGTAGACCAGATACTGATTGTGGAACAACCAACAACTATTAATATGCAAGTTCAAATTAAAGCTGAAGAAGGTCAAATCCAACCCAATCCACAGGGATCACAATCTTCCCTACCTCAATTCAAAAACCAACTCAGAAACATGTTTTAGGCCTAGGCTTGAACACTTAATGAACAAAGACCAAATGATTTGTGAGAGGATATAAAAAATATCATCCATGAAAAATGCAACAGGTTGTTACAAAGACAGGAAAAGACCAAAATGAATTCCAGAAGAGACTGAATATTGCACTAGAGTGCTGAGACGCCAAAGCAAAAGGAAGAAATAAAGAATTTAAGGAGTTCATTAGATGATTTCAAGGGGCAGCAATGGAAGACAAAATGAAGTTTTATAATGAAATGTGCAAAGGACTGAAGTCTGAAAAGAAAAAGTGCTGAACTCTCTCAGCAATTCTTAGCCTGAAGGAACTAAAGAACAAATTCAGTCATCGATTTGCAATATTTAAGGATGCCATAGGCAGAATATTGAATGGTCCAGTAAGCATTAAAAGAAGATGGAAGAAGTATACACAGTCACTGTACCAAGAAGAATTGGCAGGCATGAAAAATTTCAAAAAACAACGTATGATCAAGAGGCAGTGGTGATGAAAGTTCAGGCTGCTCTGAAGGACTTGACATTTAAAAAGTAACAACAAACCAAACACAAAAAACCCCCCAACCCCAGGAATTGACGAAATACCAATTGACATGTTTCAACAATAGATGCTGCCCTGAATGTGCTCACCAAGTTGTGCCAAGAAATCTGCGGGACAACTACTTGGCCAACTTACTGGAAGAACTCCATCTTTTTCCCATTCCAAAAAAAAAGGTGACTTGGCAGAGTGTGGACATTATTGTACAATATCACTTGTATGTTACAGAAGCAAAATCCTGCTGAAGATTGTCCAGAAATGACTGGAACAGTACACTGGCAAACAACTACCAGAAATACAAGCTAGGTTTAGAAGAGTTCATGACACCAGAGACATCGTCACGAATGTCAGATCTTGGCAGAAACTAAAAAGAGTACCAGAGTAATGCCGATCTGTGTTTCATTGACTGTGTAAAGGTATTTGATTGTGTGAATCACAACGAATTGTGGCTAACCTTGTGGGCCATGGGAATCCAAGAACACTTGATTGTGCTTATGCAAAACCTATACTTGGACTAGAAAGTAGTCTTCTGAAAAGAGCAGGTAAACTCTGTGTGTTTCAAAATCAGAAACGGAGTGTGTCAGGGATGCATCCTGTTTCTAATCCTTTTCAATGTATATGCAAAACAGATTATTCAGGAGGTTGGATTTTATGAGGAGGAATGTGTCATCAGGATTGGAGGAAGATTCTGCAACAACCTATGTTAGGTAGATGATACAACCTTGCTTGCTGAAACTGTGGAGGACCTGAAGCTCTTACTCCAGAGGGTTAAGAACTGTAGTCTTCAATATGGATTGAAGAAATATCTACTTATGCTTTATTGACTATGCAAAGGCATTTTACTTGGTGTATCATGACAAATGATGTCTAATCTTGAGAATAATAAGAAATCCAATACATTTAATTGTACTCTTGCGGAACCTCTGGGATACACTAAGGCAGTCTTAGGGGACAGTTCATAGTAATAGGCAAACACATAAAAAAAGAAGAAAGAAAATTAATGACCTAACTCAGCACCTACATCCAATAGGAAAAACACATTCTGAAAAACAAAAATGAAGTGGGAACAATAGCACTCCCTAAGCTCAAATCCTACTGCACAGCTGAATAGCCAAAAAAGTGTGGTACTTTTAAAATTAGTGATACACATAGCAATTAAACAGAATTGAGAGTTTAGAAATTTCTTCAATAACTCATTCATGTTCCAGCAGAGTGTTACTTTATCTTCCAGGTGGAATGTTTTCTAAGCTTTACCCTCTTTTTTGTAATGTCCAGTTTTATTGTCAGATAATATACTGTCTATTATTTCATTGTTATTGAATTTGCTAAGTCTTGCTTTTTGTCCTAATGATCAGATCAGAAGAATTTATCATGTGGACTCAGGAAGAAAGTAAATCAACTTTTAGTTTAGTACAGTGCCCTGACTATATCCACAAGGTGAAGTTGGCTGATTGTGTGGCTTTGATCTTCTGCATCTTTGTTAAGTTTCTTTCAAGTTTATCTATCCTTTGGTGAGGGTTGTGTTAAATTCTCTCCTACTAATGTGTTTTTCTTTCTTCAAGTCTGTTAACCATTGTTTTATATGTTTTGCAAGACTATCACTTGGTATGTAGATATTGAGCAAGATTATGTCTTCACAAATCTGTTGTTTCTTTAATCATTGTATAGTGCTCTTCCTTTTCTTTTACGGTGATTTTCATCTTGAAGTCTTATTTTATCAGATCAATATTGCCAATTCTGCCTTATTGTGGATGCCATTTGCTTGGTATATTTTTTCCACCTTTGATTTTTCTTCTTTTTCCTTGTGTTTTAGATGTGTCCTTTGTCAGCAGCATGTTGATAGGCTTTGATTTTTTTGCAATTCAGCTACTCTGTTTTTCTTATTTGGTGCATTTAATTTATTCACATTAGTGTGATTATTGACATGTCAGGTTTTACTGCTGCTGTTTTGCTGTATTGTTTGGTGGTGTGTTTTGTTTATTGTGGTTTTTTTTTTTTAAAATTGTTATTTCTGGTTACTTTATTCCATCCCCTTTTCTTTGGTTTCTCTTTGAGAAGGACTTTCCTTGAAATTTCTTGTAGAGTTGATCTTGTTTTCACGAGTTTTTAAAGTTCCTACTTTTCTGCACATGATCTAATTTCTACCTCACAGTTGATGGACAGTTTTGCTAGGTTCAGGACCCTGCCAGTTTGTTTTCTATCAACCTTCTGTATATACCATCCCATTGTCTTCTTGCTCTGCTGAGAAAACAACGAATTGATGCTGTTTTGTACATGACTGTTTGTTTTCCCCATGCTATCCTTAGTATTATATCATTACCTTTTATTTTAGAGAATTTGTCTATAATATGTCTCAATGTTTTTCTTTTATTGACTAAGCAGCTTGAGGTTTGCTGAACATTTTTTATGTGGATTTCCTCATTCTTCATATTACCTGGGTACTTTTCTGTTAGTACCTCTTTCACAATTTTCTCAGCACTTTCTCCCTCTCTTTCCTTCTAGAATTCTGATCATTTGTATGTCGCTCCTTTTGATAGTATCCCACAATAATGTTTTCTTCATTTTCCTCCATCTTCTCTCAGATTTTTTTTCTACTATGTTCCGAGTAAGGTTTTGTCTTTGAGCTCAGTGACTCTGTTGCTTCTCTTCTGTTCCGCTTTTTTGTTCTTCCAGTATGTTGGAAACTTCTGCCATTTCAGTCTTGGTATTCTGGATTGCATTTTCATGTATTTCTTTTATTTGGCATACTGTGTTTGTTCTTCCCTCTCTGTCTTGCAATGATTTTTTAAGTTCTTGTACCTCTTTATCTATAGTTTCTTTCTTTCCTCTTTGGCAATGTCTTCTGTAGTTCATCTTTCACCACATAGATGTATTTCCTTTGGCTTCCTGACTGTGGAGTATTTGCTTTATTTGTATTTGTGGAGTATTTGCATCCATTTTTTCCTTCCATCATTTGCACCTTCTTTAGTACCTGTTCATATAACTTCACATCTATATATTTCTTCTGGTTTCATTTCTCTGCTGTATTTGCTTTATCTATGGCTTCCAGTCTTTCTTCCATCCTTTGTACTTTCTTCAGTAGGACTTTTATATAACTCCGTGTGTCCTTCTGCCTCTCTTTCTTTGGGTTATTAATTGGGTCTCCAGTATGCTTTGATTGTTTTAGGAATAGGCTTATTTTTTATTTTCACAATGTTTGAAGCTGCCTGCTGCTTTCTTGACATTATGTGAAGTTTTTCTTGTCGTTTGTTAGTTTCTATTGTGTTTGCATAAGTTGTAGATAGTTCTTTATGATATTATTGATTAGTTCCAGGCTTAAAGTATTCCGTCTGTGTTGGTGGGCAACTTGCTCTACTGGAAGTTTATTCTGGGCCTGTCGAGCAGGAAACTTTGCCTTTCTTAATGTCCCTTAGGTTCTTTCTGGTCTGCAGGAAATTCCCCTTATCGCAGCCCCCTCTACTAAATTTGTTTCCCCTCTTTGGCCTGTGGAAACAACCTTTATCCAGGAAGGTTGCAAATAGCACCCTTCTTAGAACTCAGTGTGCTGACTGTGAGAGTGAGTCTCTCACCTGTTTGCAGCTCCCTCTCTTAAATTTTGTTACCCTCTTTGGTCTGTGGAGTTGCCCCGTGACGACCAAGTTCCTCAACTGGATGATTTTTTTTCTCCAGAGGTTTTGCAGGCCCCTCGATCCCCAGTACCTCATGCTACATTATTAGTACTGAACAATTTGATTCTTTATATTTTACTTTATATTCCATTCTGTTGGTTAAATTAAAACTTTGTGTTAACCATAAAAGTAGTTCCCTGTGAATATAGAGAATTCTATCCTAATTGAATTAATGAAATATAAATTAGGGATTTTATCCCCTGTTGATCTCATACTGAAAAATTCACATTTTGTTGTTTATTTTGCTCTCTTTATATTTAGAAGTAATTTTTCAGTGAAATATGTTGACTTAGTGATTCACTCTGTTGTCTTGAAGTAATTTATCAGAATGTTTAACTATCAGTCATAGAGAAAAATTTATTTGTATGATAATGTTTAACACGTTGCCGCAGATAACGGCAGATGTGTTCCTAAGCACGGTCATTAGTTTTAAAAGTGTGCAGCAACGTGTTAAGAATAGTATTCAGTGTACCGTGGACTGCCAAGGGAACAACATTTTGTCATGAAGGAAGTACAACCAAGCTGCTTTTTATAGCAATAATGATGAAGCTTAGTCTAACATATTTTGAGCTAGATTACAATAGGTCTTGGAAAATACATCATCTAGGAAAAATATAAAGGGTTAGTGAAGGAGAGGACAAGATGGATTGGCACAGTGTATAACAATGTGCTTTAATGGGGGGGAGTGTTAATAATAGGATCTCACAGTTTGATGGGCTGAGGGATGGGTGGGTAGAACAAATGATAAACATCTGATGTGTCAAACAATTGCATACGAATTTTGTAAATATAACAATATAATAAAAAAAAGAAAAAAAAAACCCAAAGCAATGGGATTGAACATACTGGAAATCATGAGAATATTGTGCAACAGGGCAAGGTTTTAGATCCATAGGTTTGCTAGGAATGTTGACTGAATGGTGCTGGACAATAACAGTGTCATCATAATTTGAAATCTACTTGACACCACAAAATGGTAAAAGGTAACATTTCAACTTATTTTTTCTTATTTTGTCTATGAATGTTACTTCTTTCTTGAAACAAAATGGGTTACTTGGGAGATTAGATTGACTATTCTGTTTTTCAAAATATTCCTGGTGATTTTCAGATTATAGCTTCTTATTCTTTAGTTAGAAAGTTTTGGAAGTGTTTGAAAAGTTAAGTTAGCATACCTTACATTTACATTAAAATATTTAAATAATATTTTTTTTTATCCCTAAAGTACAAATTGTCCTTCTTTACATCTGAATTATTAACAACCTTAGTTTATTTCCACCTGTCATCGTGCTGCCTGTTAGCCTGGTGGTGAGCATTTTTGTTTTCTTGATTTTGAGATGCAGTCTATAATGAACACTGTAGTCCTTGACTTCTGTAGCTAAGGCTTCATTTCCTCTTTAGTTTGGCAAACAATGTTGTGTCATCTGTATAAGCAGGTTGTTGATTAGTGATCATCCATTTCTGATGCCTCATTTCTTCTTTTGAAGTCCAGCCTCCCATGTGCTGTTTCATATATAGATTGAAAAAGAATGGAGATAGAATGCATTTCTGATGCATACCTTTCCTGCTTTTGAACCATGCATTGTTTCCTTGCTCTTTTCTGATGGCTGTTTCCTGGTCCAAGTATAAGTTATACCGTAGCCCAACCCAATGTTCTGGGATTCCCATTCTTCTTAAGGTTAGCCCAAATCTGTTGTGATCTATACATTCAAATACCTTTGTATCATCCATAAAACACAAATAGACATTCTTTGGTACTCTTTTACTTTCAGCCAAGATCCATCTGGCAGTGATTTCCCTAGTGCTACGAACTAAACCTAGCTTATATTTTTTGACAGTTCTCTGTTGATGTACTATTTCAGTCACTTTTGGATAATCTTCTACAAGATTTTACTTGCATGTGAAATTAGTAATAACGTTCAATAATTTCCACACTGTTGCATCACTTTTTTTTTATAATGGGAAATACGGGTCTTATCCTGTCTTTTGACCAGTTACCTGTTCTTCAGACTTCTTGGCACAACCTGGTAAGCACACTCAGGTATTTTTGTAAAGAACTATAAAAGGTACAGGGACACTCTGGGGAAGGCCAAGTCCAGTGTCTGTTAACTCCACAATGGAGAATATTATTAACACTATGCACAGTCCTGTAAGGTCAGACGTTGTTCCCGATTCTCTGCACTCCTACTAATTATGTGTCTGATATTCATTGTAAATGGCCACATATCCTTCACAGAATCTCTTTTTACTCACAGTTATGTGATTTATTAAGAAAATAATTGGGGATCTGGGAGGGGAGCAAAGGCAAAGGATAGCACACAAAGTCCACATTCAGTAAATAGCAGTTCCAAGCCAAACTAACACCAAGACACAATCCCTCATTTAGTTCAGACAACTTCTCAGTAGAAAAATACAGACCGTCAGTTAATCTAGGCAGTTTCTCAGTTAACAGCAACATACCTCTGGCATAGGAGCCTCTAGCTCCAAAGAACAAAGACTGCCTTTCTTTCTCTATTTCTTTTTACTTGGTGTTAGGTTCCTGTCTCAAGGACTCTGGCCCTGGCTCCATCTGATTCTGTCAGTCTACACCTTACCACTGTCTCACAGCAGTCTGGTTAGCGCGCGCTCTCTCTCTCTCTCTCTATGTTGGGTCTCACAGCTGTTGATGATGTTGAAGATACTGATTAACAGGAAGCCACATGTTTGCAATTGTGCCCCTGAACCAGGGAAGCAAAGAGTGGTAGGTGGAGCTTCAAAGATCATTTTACTTAAATGTTCTCACCTGGTGGTGTGGCAGTGGGGGGCTAGAAAAGTCATTCTTGAAAACACCATAGTAGCAAAATGACATAGTAGGATTCAGAATGTTATAAACTCTGGTTGTGATCATTATCATTATTTTAGAGACTACTACCGTAGGATTTAAAGATCATAAATAGATCAGTCAGAATTGTCTTTGGAACTTTAATTTAAAAGTGAAATTTCTCTTAAAATTTGCAAAAAAAGAGGGGTTATCTCACTATTTGAAGATGGATTTTTTTTCCCTGAATGATACCATTTTTGTATCTTTTTCCATTTAGATTAAACCACTCAAACACATGATTCCTAAATTGATTGTTCTTTCATATTTAGAAAATTTTTTTTGCTTTTGTTATAAAATGCAGATTTAGAAAACAAATGTGAAGTACATGTCCTTATAAGAGTATTTTGTTTCTATTTTTAGAATTAAGTTTTATAATATGTTATTTCTCTAAATATATTTTACTTGAAAGTATCTTAAGGATTAATTGAAATCATAGTAACTGTTAATGCCATAATAACATTTGATTTTTAATATTTTTAAATGAAACTATTAGCAGTTACTATATAAAACAAGCTGAAATATCTGATAATCCCAATTCTACCATTAATAGCTAGTAAATTCTTTGTGTTCAAGAATAATGATTAATTAAATCTATTTATTAAAGTTATGGAAACCATTTCAACTGCCCCTAACAGTAAGACTAACTGCACACTATATTTTTGCTTCATGATTTCTTCCATCAGCACATAAAGATGTGAATTATTGAAAAGATAAAAATAAATTTGTTTGCTTTCTGTCAGAGTTCATATCCACAGCCAACCTTGATAGAAGACCAGAATGATTTAGACAAGTTTGCTTTGGAGATTCATAACATATGCTTGCTGGACAGAATTGAGTTATCTCTGCTCTGGAGAGTAAGTTATTGTAGCAGGAGCTGACAGAGATGAAGATAACTGAGGGAAATTCAATTACCTTTTAGTGTTTTCTTTCTAATAGGATTCTTAATGTGAAAAAGATCCTTAGATGATGTGCTTCAGGCCTTGTGAGATCTGTCTTGATACCTGTTTCCAGAATACTATGAACTTTCAGCTCCAGACCTTCTTTAATGATGAAATACACAAAAAATTGTTAAATTTCTTAGAATATCTTTGTTGATTTTTTAATGATATTTCTTTTGATCTTTATTATCTGACTAAACTCTGTTGTTTTCTTCAACAAAATGTATGTTATTTTTAATTAGTTTATCATTTGATATGATGTGAGTCATGCTCTCTATACTATACTCACCATACATACCCACAATACAATAACTTGTTACTATCCTACATTTACTTGGGACGGTTGGCAAGTTTGGCAGAATACTTTTAGAATTCTCAAGATTCCATTTTCTCTGTTTTGTTTTCATTCTGCCCTTCTTTTTGTGAGAAAAATGTATTAAGTTTCGTATCCTCCTATATTCTTTAGTATTTTTCAGTCTGGCTGCTTCTCTCTCTGTCTGACCCTCAGCATTAGAAAAAATTGGTTAAAATTACTCTCTTGAATACTATTAATAACTTCTAAATTTTATTCTCCAGTGGTTCTTTTTCATTTCCTTTCCCCTTGTTTCCTGTCATGTCTGATGATAGTCCTTTTCATTTTGAAATTGTTTTATTGCTACACTTTTCCACCCCAAGTATTTTTCTCATTAGTTTTTTTCCTTTTAGCTTTCTCTCTCATTTTCTGTTATTTTTATTAGAATATAGTCCTTAACGTGATGTACCAGTGTGACAATTAAATCTCTTGCCAGTGCTATCTGAAATCTCTATATAGAAGGCAATTTAACATGTAAAAAGTTTCAGTTTGGCATTTCCTCAAGAAACTGGACATAGAAATTTTTGAGTTCCAGGTATTTCACTCCTGGGAGTTATACTCCAAGGAAATAAGATTTGTATGCTAATGTTTATAACAGTGTTATTCACCATCACAAGAATGTGGAAACAGCCCAGATGTGCAATCACAATCAAATAGATTGAGAAATTGTGGTACATTTACACCATGGAATACTACGCAGCACTCAGGAGCAATAATTTAAAAATTATTTCATAACTTGGAGAGACTAGAGGGCTTTATGTTGAGTAAGCAAACTCAATTTCATAAGGACAAGTACAACATTGGTCTATTGTAAAAACGGAAGGATAACTATATAACTTATATGGAGATTCAAGGGGGTAAGGAGTGGAAACAGAAGGATGAAGGTTGGCAGCAGGGGGAAATCATAGGGTCACACACAACTAGGCAGCTACAGAAAACAGGGTGGTAAAGGACATGAGGAAGATCCAACGCGGCTCTGGAAAGACCAGGGTAATGATGGTCATGGTTTAATGATTATTTTTTTTTAATTATTAGTTTGCATGAAATATTTCATACACATTATGTTTCATTCATACAGTATTTTATATCATTAACTAATACTGACCAATGCTCTTTTTTTGACCAATCCTTTTTATCACTGTCTTTCCAAGTTCCCATTGTATTTTTCTTTTGTGTGTATGTTATTTTAAAATTTTATTTTATACTAGTTTACTTACAAAGTTCATTTACATTGTTTTCCACAACTCATAATGAATGGGAATGATTGTTTAAAACAGTGTGAATGAAAGAGTGTGAAACAATGTATATAAACCTTGTATGTAAACCAATGTAAAATTACAAAAAAGTTTCCATTGAATTTTTATATGGGATTAAATATTAGAAATGTCACAGAATTAAAAGTTCTTTTAACTTTTTCTCCTCTTTACTGCTATAGAAATTCACTTTTACTTTCTTGTAAATCTTTTCACATGTAGATTGATAGTGTATTCCTTTCTCCTATTTATTTTAGTATTTATGTTAAATATAATTTTATATATTATAATATTTTGTTCTTGAAATTTAATATCTTTTGAAGATGTTTTACACTCCAATTAGTAAGTTATGAGTTTATTCTCTTTATGTGCACTGTCAAAGTCTTGTGCTTTAAGAACGCTCAGACTACTTTTTTAAACCTTTCAGCATTTCTATTGGTTTGCATACGGTAATTCTTCTACATCTTTTCATTCATGTACATTGTGTTTTAAACAATATTTCATTGCATTGCGTTTCATAAAAATCATTCATATATATTGTATTTTATATAATTTCTTTTGACCTATAGCTTACTAGTATTCTCTTTTCAAGTCACCACTGAATCTTTCCTTTTCCTTTCACCCACCTGCCCACCAACCCTTACTATCCTAGGTATTTCCACTCTTGCTCTTTTTCAGTGTCTTTTCCCTTCCCCTATATAAAATTTATGGACATCTTGTTTAATTATCCTTTTGTTTTTACAATATGGTCTTATGTCTATTTGTCCTTATGAGATTGAGTTATTTAGCTCAGCACAATACTGTCTAGACTCTCCCGTGTTATATAGTAATTTATGAAATAATTTTTCAGTGCTCCATAGTATTCCATTTTCTGAATGTATCACAGTTTTTCAATCCTTTCATTTTATTGATGGGCATTTGAGCTATTCCCATTTTCTTGCTATTATGAATAATGCCAGTATGAACATTTGTGTACATATCTCTGTTTTCAATTCTAATTTTCTTGGATTATAATTCTAGCAGTGCAATTTCTGGGTCATATGGGATTTGTATGTTCAGCTTTTTTTAGGTAATGTCAAATTGCCTTTCAGAGTTATTTAACCATTTTACAACCCCGTCAGCAATGCACGAGAAGAATTCTCATACTTCTTACATTTATAATGTTTAAGAATTCAAATAATTTTAAAAGTAGTAATATGTTGTTATGTATACCACTGAGTCAGTATGTATTTTAATACTTTAATTTGTGATTTATTTTAAGGTTGTATTTTTAATTTTATCAGTAAGGTAAATTATCTTTGAGCTTTTTCTATTTCGTTTCCTGAAACTAGAACATCTATTGGATTGCTTAGATTTTTTTTTTAAAATTACAATCACTCATATACATTGTGCTTTATTCATGTATACTAATTGTTTTATTCAACCATTATATATATATTGTTTTTTATAATTACTATTAATCAGTGCCCCGTTTCACAGATTGCTTAGTTTTAAAATAATTTCTGCTTTATTTTCTGATCCTTGTCTTTGTGGGTAGACCTTGAGATCATTTACTCATTTGTACCGGGCACATGTGTTCACACATACATAAAAAGATAATTCTTAGCTGTCACTGATATTTATGTCACTGAAGGATTCCTCACTTGTGGTGCAAAGAAAGATTACTTTGTGAACTGAAGAGTCTTTCTTTGTTTGAAAATATTAAACGATGTTTATTTGGCTTAAAATCTGTACTACACATAATTTATTCTATATTTGTTCTATAAAGTAGAACAGTACACAATTTGGACCTTGTGTGAACTGTGTATTATATATTAGCAATCTCCATCATACCTACCATTTTTAAACCTTGTGGGAGTTAATCAGACAAACTCTTAAGAGCTAAATTAACTTAATACAGAGGTCTGTCTTGGAGATGATGACAGGACTGAGCAGGGACTGTGGCAGAATTGAGATCAGGGTTTAAGAAGACGGTGGAAGAGGGGTGAATGGAACACAGGCGTGTGGCCCTCTGGGAGCAGCCCTGGCTGTTTGAGTGATAAAAGTGTTATAGGCAATGGTGAACATGCTGCCACTGTCTTTTATAGTCTCTGGAGCTGAGATCTTGTGGCAGAACTGGAGGGACTACAGTAGTTGCCACCCTGCCCAAAAGTGAAAGGCTACAGAAATTCTTTGGGACAGTTCTGCTGTGCCATTTATGGCTGTTAAGAATCTAGATTGATTTGATGGCACACAGCACTCATAGAAAGAATGATGGTAGTACTTGCAGTAATGAACGTTTTCTTCTGCCTTCCTTTGTAGTGGGTGAGTTGTTCTTTCAACCCAAAGGCACATAGTTCAAATCCACTGGTGGCTTTGCAGAAGAAATGTGGGCAGTCTCCTCCTGTGTGATTACCCCCTGAAGGGTCTGTTACTAGTCACTTCAATCTTAAAGGCACATGACAAGAACAACTTTGATAGTGAAACTACTTAAGTGTACCCTGATGACTCTGTTATCAGTATGCAAAGAGATAAGTACCCAATTAAGTATTTAGAAAATTTTATAGTTGAATATTGGACAATGTGATTGATGAAGTAAAACAGCAACAGCATAAAATAAAAAACTAATTCTTCACTGTTATTCTTTGCAAAGGAGTTTGCTAACTCATAACTGACCCGCCAGCACATCCTTCTCTTGTGGAGCAGCTGGTGGATTAGAACTGTATGCCTTTGGGATTGCAGTACAGTTTTCTACCACTAGACTACCAGAGCTCCCTAAGAAATAGTCATTTTGTTGTTAGTAGGTGCCATTGAGTTGAGCATGACTCATAGCTACCCTATAAAGAACAGATCTGAATCCTCACTGTCCTGCTCTATGCTCCTCAGCTCTGACAGACTTGAGCTCATTGCTGCAGTCACTGGTCAGTCCATCTAGTTGGCTTCTTCCTTTCTTTCATTGACCCTGCACCTTTTCAAACTTGATAACCCTTTCCAAAAAATAGCCCTCTTCGCAACAGGCCCATAATATCGTCCACTACAGATAGTTTAAGGAATAGTCTTTAAATACAATTTCATTTTAATGTTTATTACTGATAATAGTAGGTTTTAAGAGTTATGAAAGAAGTTATTGAAATGTATATAGTGTTTTGTTGAATGATAGGAATTTAGTTAACACTATACATAAAAATACATACTTCTGTAAAGCTTGGAGAAAGAATTCCTTTATGAAGAATTGGAGAAAATGCATTTGGCTACTCATGGAAAGTACAGACATACATATTATGAGAGGCTCCTCGTAACTGCATGTCTTAACACTGTTACGTTTACCTTTCGTTTTTGAAAACAGAAACTCTTGTGGTGTAGTCTTTAGGGAGTTGTGCAGCTAACCCACAGTCCCTGCTTCTCTGGAAGTTTTCATTCACCAGCAACTCTGCAGGAGTCTAGAGACTAAGGTCTGCCTGATACAGGCCATGGTCTTTGCAATCACTTGTTATGCATCAGTGAGTTGGACAATGACTAGGGAGGACAGAAGGAGAATTGATGCCTTTGAGCTGTGGTGCTGGAGAAGAGTATTGTATGTAAGATGATCTGCCAAGAAAAACAAACAGATTCATCCTGGAGAGGGTTAAACCACTCTACTTCTTGGAGGCAAAGATTCTGGGGCTTCGTCTGACATACTTTGGACATGTTGTAAGGAGAGACAGTCCTTGGGTAGGGACATGATTCTTTGTTGGGTGGAGGGACAGCACAGGAGGGGAAGACCCTCTATGAGGTGGATTGATTCAGTGACTGGGGTAATCAGGATGGATGTGCCAGAGGCAGTTTGATTGGCACAGGATAGAGCCGTGTTTAGGGCTGTTGTACATAGGGTTGCTATGAGTTGCAAACGGCTCGATGGCACATAACTACAACAACAACAAAGTGGTATTTACTTGAGTTTGCTCTCGTGCCTCTGAAAACTCTATGTACGAACAGTGCTCAGGCTGTTCGTTCATAGGGTCACTATGAGTTGTCTACGACTCGACGGCATTAAACAACAACAACAACTTTTATTTTTACTTCTTTATTTTTCCTGTCATACTTTTTTTTTTCATATGAAATGAAACCTCTCTCTCTCTCTCTCTTTCTCTGAGAGTGTGTGTTTTAAACCTTTCTTGATAAACTGTTTTTTGTGTTTCTTATATACGGTGGAGACAACTATGACTCATTCTGACCCTATAAGCAGTAGCTCTTAGTCCTGCCTTATCCAGAGTCAGCCACACCATGTATGACACACTTCACCCAATTGCCACCTTATCTATCCAGGGTCGCCTTCTCCTGCAATGATCCTCTGCCTTTTCAAGTATGATGTCCTTCTCCAAGGACTTGTCTCTTGGGACATTATGCCCATATTATATGAATTATTGTTATGTGTCTCAAGTCAGCTGGGACACATATCTACCCTATGCACAGTAGCTCTGAACCCTTTCCTTTCCTGAACCAATCTCACTGTCTCCAACACGCCTAACTCCATTGCTGGAGTTATTGTATCAATCCATTTCAACCTAGGTCTTACTCTCTTGTGTTGTGTCCCTCTACTTTTCCTAACATGGTGTCCTTCTTCAAGGACTGTTCACTCCTGGCACCATGCCCAAAGTATGTCAAACAAAGCTTCAAAATCCTTGCCTCCAAGGAGCAACTTAGTTTCAGCCTCTGTAGGACAATTTGTTCATTCTTTTTGCAGTCTGTGCTATGCTTAATACTCTAATCAAGCACCACGGCTCATAGGTCTCAATCCTTCTTCTGTAATCCAGAGTTACTGTTCCAGCTTTCCATTGTGCAATTTCAAACACCGTGGCCTGGATTCGGTGCACCTTAGTTTCTAGAATGACATCATTGTTGTGTAGCACTCTTGAGAGGTCCCTGATAGTACATTTTCCCAATGTAGTTCATCTTTTGATTTCTTTACTGCAGTGCCAAGAGTTTTGATTGTGGACTTTGGCAAGCTGAAATTGTTAACAGTCTCAATCTTTCCAAGTATCATGATGATGAGGATCTTTGCTGTCTTGATGTTGAGCTTCAATCCATATTGAAGATTGCAGTCCTTGACCTTCTGCAGCAAATGTTTCAGGCCCTCCTGAATTTTAACAATCATGATTGTGCCAGATCTTCAAAATCCCTCCCTCAAAGGAATAACCTTATTTCACCCTCTTTAGGACAGGCATATATGTCACTTGGAAGTTCATGATATATGTGGTCAGTAGCCTTCTTGGACATGACAACTCAAAAGTGTTGATTCTTTTTCTGTCATCGTTGGCCATTGTCCAACTTTCAGATGCATAGAAAACAATTGAGAAGGCTGAGGCCTGGATTAGGTACACCTTAGTCTCTAGACTGATATCATTGCTCTATAGGACTCAGTGGAAGTCTTTACCAACCAATGAAACTCGTCTCCTTACCTGCACTAGGATACCTGAATAAAGGAGCTGAATGTATTGTATGTTGTGAAGATCATGAGGTAACATACAATGCTCCATAGTTGTTACATATATCTAACATGTTTAAATTGTTTAATATTTATTGTTTTTATAATCCTGAAAAACCTATTACTTCTCTTTTAAGTGTTTTAGATCCTTAAAAAAAGTAATACTATTCTGCATGATACTATAATGACAGACATGATACTATTTATGATTTGGCATTAAGTAATCATTGCAGCCTTTTTCTTAGTGTTACCCTGCTTTTACAAAGTTAAAAGCATTTAAAACAAGTTTATTCTCAAAAGTCCAGAGAAAAATTTGAAACCATATTAATCTTCAGATGATTTAAATTGTTGTTTGTGGACTTTTGCCTGAGATAAGGACTAGACACATTGCATCCAGCACATTAAGAGAAGAAGAAATGGAAGAGATACTTTGATAAGTGTTCTGCCTGTTTTAACCTTGAATGCTATTATCGGGGGAGATGATGCTATATCTGTTTCATTGGCTTTGGTTTTTTCATTCTGAGAGAAATCAATACTTTCAGGCGTTGGGTGACAGAGGAATCACTTTAGAATTAAAAGTGCCTGTCTCACATTGTCATTGGTTGACTTTTGTTTGCTGTTGATGGTTTTAAGCTCTCATTTTTCTATGTCTTTTTCAGGAATCTTTCTGAGATTTCTGTTGACAGCTGCTGTTTCTTTTTTTCTAAGGTTAGTCTTTAAATCTGAAGTAAATTATGAAGTGCAGTGACTTCCAATAGTGAAATACTGACTTTTTTTTTATTTACTCAAATACTCCTGTTGTTTGTCCCTTAGGTAATTTCCCTTTTAAGATATTTTTTCATTGACAGTTTTAATTTATCGTGTTATTTTGTGAAATATTTGCAAAGTGTAGTATATTTAAGTTGTCCTTAGTTAACTAAAAATGTAATTTTCTCTGTTTAACCATTAAAAAAGATGAAGTTACAATGTTTTGTCCTCATGTAAAATGATGAATAGCTTTATTGTATCTATATGAAAGATACATTTTCCTCTGAACAGTGACTGACTCTACAGAATTCTTCTCACCAAGGCAGGATTCCTGGAATAGACAACTTTTAAAAATCATATTATTGGTCTTTAATTTTTAATTTTTCAAAAGAAAAATATGTGTTCACTCTAAAAACATTTAAAATAAGTTTTCAACACAAAATTTAAAAAGAAACAACAACCCTTCAACAACCCCAAACCAAAAACACCCCCTTAAGTTGTTCAACTGTTGTGGTTGTGTTATGTTCCACCAAGTTGACTAAGACTCATAGTGCACTATGAACAATGACTCTGAATTTAGACAACCTCACTTTCTCTTATAGAGCTGACCCCATTGCCATAGGTACTGTGCCAGTCCATCTCCTCCAGGCTTTCCTTTTCTGTGCTATTTACCCTTCCAAACATGGTGGGTATCCTTCTGCAAGGACAAATCCCTCCTGACACCATGCCCAGAGTATTTCAGAGGGGGCTTTAAAATCTTTACCTCAAAGAAGCATACTGGTTTCACTCTCTCCAGGAAAGACATGTTTGTTTTCTTCGTGGTTAATGGTATGATCAGTACTCTTTTCCAGCATCAAAACTCAAAGGCGTCGATTCTTCTTTCATCCTTAATCATTCCTCAGCTCTCAGATGCATTGAAAGCAACTGAGAACAACATGACCTGGACCAGGCACACCACAGTCTTTATACTGACTTTTTTGCTGTTTAGCTCTAGAGAAGTCCTTGACACATGATTAAATCAGGAGAAAATCTTGTTTATTAATTTTGATATTTCATCATTAAACGTTGTAAGAGGCATTTTATTTATATATCACAATAATATACAAATTTAATGAAAATTGGTTAAAATGTGGGTTCAGTAGATCACATTATCATGAATATTTCTAGCAGTAATGTATATTTTTAATTATTATATTATTTTTATT